>NW_026000026.1:490927-555550 GCF_001458135.2 Marmota marmota marmota
AAAAAAAAAAAAAAAAAAAAAGGCACCCGAGTCTTCCCACGTCACACTATCTAAAATTCTCCAACAACCTGTCTCCCACTTCTAACCGCCTTCCCCTGCTTTCATCTTACACCTCATGCTGTCTTGCTGATCTTGAATTGCCACGCTCATCCCAGAGTGGCCATAGCACAGAGGCTGCTCAGGAGGCCTAGCAGTCATTAAACTGCATAACATCAAGCAGGCAGCAAAAAGGCCTAGAAAACCAAGAGATGGAAAGGCCACGTTGATAGGAACATCTGCCGACTCAGAATGAAAGACTGTGGGCCAGAATTGAAGGAGACAGCAAAATGGACCTGGGACCAATTTCAGAGTGAAGCTGTGTTCAGCCTTTTGGAGGTTAATAATGAATCAAGCGTTGAGTGAGTCCAGGCCAGACCCGATTGCTGCTCTGCAATCCAGACCTGCCCATGTAAAGGCTCTGTTCTCATCCCACCAGTGTGGTCTCAGCTCTTCTGACCTCAATCTCCAACTCCAAATTTGCCTTGTTCGTTCAGCACTTGAGGGGCTTCAGTTACTCTCTATCATTTCAAATGGTCCCCACTTATAGAACAAGATCACAACTCCAAGGGGCCGTTGTGTGTCTGAATAAACATCCTCTGTACTGTCCTTTCTGAGGCCATCTCCACTACTCAGCTGCTTGAGACCCAGCCTCACAGGCCTTGGCTCAATACTGCACAGCTCAACTGTAATGGAGATGATGCTTGCAGGGGCAAGGAGGCCCACCAGTGGAGCGAATGCTGCCTGCCTGCGAAGTCCCTGAAAAGCCCACTCCACAGCCTCAACTTCCACTTGGCTTCCTCAGAAGCGCTGACCGGCACCCTTTACCTTCACAGAGCAGAGGTTTTGTAGTTTGTACTAACTGTCCCCTGCCTGCCTCTCCCAAGGGTATGGTCTATGACAGCAAGGACTCCCCTGTCCGTTCACCACACTTTTGCCATTATCTTGAAAGACACACCAAACAAGCAAATGTGGATTTTTCCCCCAAAGGAATGCTTTATTAACAAATTGACCATCGTTCATTTTAACAAGATACATCAGTGACCATTCCATTCCTACAACCTGCCTTCTCACCACACCCATTGACAGCTTTTAACCCTGGAAAAAGAACATTAAACAGTACTCTTTTCTGGCTCCTGCATCCTGTTGTGTGGTACAGTGCCCCTAGGGCATCTGATTCTACCAGACAGACCTGAGTACCCCCTCCCCCGCCAGGGATGTACAGATGTGCACACAGCAGGCAAGGTCTTGATGCCCTGCCAAGAGCCACTAAGGCACATGGCTGTCCCTCCAGACCACCCCTCCCGACATACAGGGTCCCAGTGTGAGAGGCTACTAGGGTGTGGCAGTTTAAAAACGGGAAAGAAATCTTTGTAGCTCCTGAGAAAAGGTGACAGAGTTTCAGGTGATCCCAAAATTCCATCCCCAACCTGAAATGCAGAGCTGGTTATGCTTCCCACTCATCCTATGTGCAGTGAACAGGCAGGGAGGGAGGCAGGGAGGGAGGCAGGGAGGGAGGCAGGCAGGCAGGCAGGGCTGTCTGCCAGTGCTATGCTGGCAGGTCAGGCCCAGGCAAGGCAGCACTGTGCAGGGGTGCACACCTTATTCAAAGGCTGCTGAAGACAGGCTCTCTCTCCACCTGGCCTCCCCCCAGAGGCCCAGCAGTCCTTTGGGCCAGAGTAGGGAGCCCATGGTAACTGCCAGTCTTTGAGAGAAGCAAGTTTTTGCACACAAGGAGAGAGGGCATTAGTGAATAAAACACACTAACCAATACAGGCAGTGTGTCACATAGGCCAGATGTAAAATTCTACACAGTGCTCAGAACCATTAATGAACCTCTTTTTACATATAAAAAGATTATAAACAAAGCATAAGGTGATGTAAGGCTTGAATTTCAGCTTGAGTCCAAAGAAATAACATTCTCTTAACGATGAGGCTAAAGCCGCTTTAACAAATTTTAATTTTTGAAAAGTTCATTGCATTTAAAAAATAGTGAATCTGCTTCTGTCAAAGCTAGGACATTAGTGTAACAATCAGGCAGCTGCTGACAATGTTTCCTTTCTGGGGTCTCAGAAAATGGACAGTTCTCTCATTCAGCATTTCCAGATAAAATGTGGCCAGGCAGTGCCCTGGGTGGTTATTTCTTTCTGTGAGTCAGGGAGGAGAAAGGGAGAACAGAAAATGCCACTCGTTTTATACTCAATATGTTTCTTCCCTCCATCCTAGTGAGCTCACAAAACTCCCAAAGGCAGTGTGGGCTTTGGCTCAGCACCCTCTGGACCTTCCACGCTGTCCACCTCCTGTGGCCCTGGCAAGGACAGCACAGCAATCTGCTGATCTACTGACTTCAGTGTAAACATCTATGCACAAGACTGCTCTCTAATCATGCGAAGGCAGCAGCCATATCTGCGTGTGAACGGGCACCAATGTCCTCGAAATCAGCTGCTGGCTTGCCCTGGCTGGTGGCTCCGTTGCTCAGCTGTGGTCATGATGATGAGGGTGTGCTTGCTATAGGTGATGCTGCTGCAGGCTTAGAAAGGTGCAGGTCCCGGCAGCGGCTGGTCACCACCCCCTGTCGGGGAAGGGAGGCTGGCACTGCCATTCTCTCTGCCACCTACAACCTTGGACTACAGAAGAGAAAAGAAAAGAAAAGAAAACCTGAGAGAGCACACACACAAGGTCAGTCTGAGTCCATGCTCCACTTTCTACATAAGTTTATGCAACATGAACAATGCCCAGCAATGAAAAGGAATGAGTCGCTAGCAGGCAGTAGCCTGGGTGAATCCCCAGGGCCTTATGCAGAGTGAAGAGCCAATCCTAAAAGGCTACCTGCTGTGTGGTGCCATTTATGTGACATTCCTGAAATGACAAAATTAGAGACAGAGAACATATTAGGGGTTGGCAAAACAGGGGCAGGAGGAAGGTGAGCAGGGCTATAAGTGGCACAAGGCAATCCCGATGGGCATGGACACTGCACCACAGTTCTACGAGCTGTCACCAAGATGTTATCAGTGAAAGAAACCACATAAAATGCATAAAGAACTTGTCAGGGGGCTGGGGATGTGGCTCAAGCGGTAGCGCGCTCGCCTGGCATGCGTATGGCCCGGGTTCGATCCTCAGCACCACATACAAACAAAGATGTTGTGTCCGCCGAAAACTAAAAAATAAATATTAAAAAATTCTCTCTCTCTCTTAAAAAAAAAAAAAGAATTGTTATCTTACTTACACTTCTGTACTTTAAAAAAAAAGAACTTGTCAGCATGACTTCCTATAATAACCGAATCTACAATAACAAATAATGTGACAGGTCACACCCCATCCAGAGAACTGGACAGTCCAGGGACAATTACCTTTACGGTTCCCACTCGATCTTCAAACGACTTGAAGGTGGCAGAGTTCCTTTAGAGAAAGGGAAGAGGTATTTGGTGTCAAAAGCAGCTGCGTGCTGCCCTCCTCAATGTGAAAGGCCTCAGGGCTGGGTTCTTGTCTAGAAGGAACCCTGACAGCATCCTGAGCTCTCATGGCAAAACTGACACTCCAAAAGGCAGGGCACCCTCTAGGAGTCCAGCCAGGATCATTCTAGGAGTTCCCCAGGTCAGAACAGAGGGCAACCATGCCCCACCATAGGGTCTGCCCCAGATATCACAGAGCCCCTGACTATGTCATGGGTGGGAGCCTGGTACATCCCTGCCCTGCTCTGAATGATACCCTTGACTCTTCTGCACTGGGCTTATAGGAAGTCCAGGAGCCCTCCCTTATAACTCAGAGAAGACAAATGGGAGGAAAACCAACGACAGTTCTGCAACTACAGATGGGTGAGGAAGTAGAAAAGGAAGCAAGCCAGCCTGTACCACTGGCGCTCACACAACCAGATCCCCCAAAACAGTCTCCCTGATGAGGATGGGCTCTGCTGAGTTGCAGGGCCTGACTGAGCAGGTGAGGAACAGCAGATGGGGCTGCCGATGTCCCCATGCTGTGACTTGTGAGACCTCCAGAAAAAGCCCATTGCAGAGGGGCCAAGTTCCATGTGTAGCCTCTCCACCCTCTCCCTGACTCCATAGGCAACAGGGCCAGGATGTGGGAAAGTTCAGGACAGGGGCCCAGTTTGACAAATGGTCTCCTCTGGTGGCCTCAGGATAAGAGCTTCACTTCCACTAGTTCTTCCTCATCAGCCTAGAGGGGTCTTCCCTAGCCCTTGACTGACAGGGGGATCCTAGATTTGGGGGATACAGGAAGTACAAGGTATAACTGGTGGGAGCTGCCCCAACCCCCACCCAGAGACACCGAGGCTCTGAAGCAACAGAAGGCACACGTTACCTCATGACTGGCATACTTATCGAGTGGCGGATGGAGTAGTTGCTGCTTGGAAGCATGGTGGAAGCAGAGAAGGAAGCAAGAGTTAGCACAGCGCACCAACCAGACTGGCAGGCACTTGCCAGCCTGGCTCACACAGAAACCAGCTTATCAGGGCAGGAGAGGTTGGACCCCATCCCCAGCAGAGTTGGACCAAGCTGCTAGCCCCTTCCACACAACACCCAGAAGGATAAACAATTCAAGGCTCCTCTCTCCCTGCTCCATGTGAGGTGCCCAAGTCCAGCCAGCAGTATGGCGCTGCCAAAGGACAGCATTAAAACAGGAAAATTCTAAAACAGACCTAGCCAGGGACTTTTTGTTGTTATTGTTGTTGTTGTGCTAGGGAGTCAACCCCAGGGCCTCAGATGTGTTAGGTGAACACTGTACCACTGAGCTACATCCCCAGCCCCTAGGCTTGGAGCTTGTGGAAAACCTTTAGTCCACCTGGCCTTCAGATAGCTTCACAGCAGAGTAAATGATCTCTGACAAGAGAAAAGTATCCAAACCAAGTTAAGGAAAAATATTTAAGCCACAGATTGTTCTGGATTTGACTCCAGACCTTCCAGTACCAGCCACAAAAGAGCATCACAGTGTAGAGTTTTGGTGTTGGCCAAAAGGCACACTTTGTCAACAAAAGGGAGTAGTCCTAGGAAGGAGTATATAGGGCTCCAAGGTAACAAGTGAGACAAAACTCAATCTGAGGAACAGGACCTACATTTGATAGGACGGAGATAGAGCAAGAGAGCTGGTATCACCCTCCTTCACAAAAGTGCTTCTTTTCAGGAATGAACTCAGATGTAGACGCTGAGATGCAGTGCTTTGTAAGACTGGGTCAGCCTTCTCAGTGCTCAAGGAGCAGGCAGACAAGAATATCCAGAAGCATTCAGAGGGAACAGAGATGCCAGGGAGGTCAGGGGAAGAGTCCCTCGATGGGACATGCTGCTGGCCAATACCCACACTGAAAGGATGCTTCCATCATACCCACTCTCCCAGCTCCACCCGGCACAGCCTCCCAGGGGCCCTCCAGATTCCACCTGCCCTGACTCAAAGAAGCCTTCCAAGGTGCTCAGAGCCAGTCTTACCTAAAGGAATGTGAGAACGGATGAGCCCTGAAAGGTGGCAGTAGGAGAAAAGAAGGCAGCATTAGGTAAAGGAGGCAGAGTCACTGGAGACCCTCTGTAGCAGCCCCAGAGGCCAGGCTGGATACAGTGTGTAGAGGGGCACTCCACGACCACTCCTCCAGTGCTCATGCCAGCAGGACACATGGCCCCAAGAGGCTCCTGAGAGTACCACCAGCAACCGTATGACCCCATGCCTCTGCCTCCTGGGCATGGTTACATGTACAAGAGGCTCTTGTGTCCATACCTGTTTGGAGGTTAAAGAGGGACAAAAACATGCCTGGAACACAAGTGCCCCACAAGCAGCACAAAGGTAAGAAATGTACCAAGAGCCTGCCAGGTTAAGCCAACACCCCACATCCACACAGTGGTCTGTGTTCTTCAAAACTGAAACGAAACAAGGAACACCTGTGGGCCAAGAACTTTTGCTCCAGGCTCTGTCACTACAGAGGCCAACTAGGAAACGTGTCCAAGGGCAGCTAGCTGCTGGCATGGGGCAATGCAGCCAGCTTCTCCTCTGTGGTATATCTAGACCCTCCCACTCCGAACTGCTGAAAGCCAAAAAAGTACACTCCCAACACAAGGAACCCATAGAAGAACAGGTTCACCACCCACAGTGGACACAGAATCTGCTCCTCTTGCCCAAGTTTCCCCAACCAGTAATGGGCCAGGCATAAACCATTCTCTGACCCAAATCCAATTCCCCTTCCTCCCCCTCATCACCTCAGGCCTATGGCACAACAGAGGCCTCTTAGGCCAGGGCTGCTCCAGGATGGGACATCATGGACATGGGCACTTGTCTCAAAGGTCTTGGAACCAAGGCTCAGGAAGGGCCTACAAGGGCCATGCACCCTAACCTTGTGCTCTCAGCCTCCTGGGTCCAAGGATCATCCTCAGAAAGCTCTGAGCTCTCAGTCTCAGTCTCTAAACAAGAAGACTGATGGCCCCTGTCACTTAGTGAGACAATGGTGATCCACCAAGGCCGTGAGAGGTCTGAATTCACACCACTACAAACTCCAAAAGAAGTACCCCCAAGGGAAGACTCAATAGCAAACAGAATACCCTTTAAGCACCTTGAATATAAATAATCAAATACAGAGAATTGGGTCCTCTGACTGTTCTAAGGTCCCTGCTTGTCTTAGTTGGCCCCAACAGGCTACAGTAGTGAGCTAGGCACTCAGAGCTGTGCCTGCATCACTACAAGGACCCTACTCATTGCCCACTACCAGAAGGTTACAAACCACGGGGTCAGTGGCAGACTTCAATTCTCAGAAAGAGCACAAGAAAACATCGGAAAGGAGGAGCAGAGAAATGAGAGTTATCTTTTGCTTCCGCAGAAAGGCGGGCCATATGAGGAAGATAGGGCTGCCTGGCTTGAAGCCACTGCCAAAAGCACCCAGGGCTCAACTCTCCCATCAAGCTTCCATCCAGGACACACTGAACAAAGGAAGGGAGGATGAGAATGAGCCAGCAGCCCAGAGAGAGTAAGAATGCTTCTTGCAGACATGAGGCTTAGCACAGTAGACGCTTAGCTCCTTACAAAGGTTCTGTGGCAAGATGGGCATTTTTTGGAAGGTACAGGCAGCAGCTCTCCACTGTGGCATTGGGACATCTCTGCCTTACCTCCGTGGAGCAAGGCCAAGCCACCAGCACTATGTGACCATTAACTGTCACCAACTTACCACCATGCAGCTCAGGTGCCTAAGGAGGCATCCTAGGGAATAGCAGTGTGTTCTCATGAAGCCCAACAGGGGAGTCCCAGCAGACCTTCCCTCACTGTCAGCTCAGAGCTCCTCCTGGGTCTAGATCAGCTGTGGTGAGCAGAGCTGCATGCAGGGACCCCAGCCACTACATGGGAGCATGGTTAAAGTCTCAGTGTGGAGGTGCATGCTCAAGGGGAGACACACTAAGCAGCATTCGTGCAGCTTCTACTGGGTTAGACTTTTTTTTTTGTACTGGGGATTGAACCTAGGGGTGCTTTGCTACTGAGCTACATCCTTTTTTGATACATGGTTTAGTACAAGTTGAATTAATCATTTTGAAATGAAATTAGTCGATTGTTAACAAGTCATTCTCACCACATCGTTGAAGTTGGCACCTAATTTGCNCCCCAGCCCTTTTTTTTTTTTTTTTTTTTGTACTGAGGATTGAACTCAGGGGCACTCAACCATTGAGCCACATCCGCAGCCCTATTTTATTTAGAAACAGGATCTCACTGAGTTGTTAGTGCCTCGCCATTGCTGGGCTGGCTTTGAACTCATGATCCTCCTGCCTCAGCCTCACTGCGCCACTAGATTCTTGAGTGTGAGAATGGGCATCCAGAAGCTACCTTTGTCAGGGCTGGGGTGAGCTCAGAGACAAGGCCTGCTTAGCATGCTCAACACCCTGGGTTCCATCCCCAGCACCACAAAAAATAAAAGAATGAAAGAGGAGGACCAGAAATGTTTGACAGAATGAGGGCTGTCTGGGCTACAGGGAGGCAGGCCCTGCAATTGAGAAGTGAGGGGACTGGTCCTAAGCACAGCTAACAGGGCAAGGCAGGTGGCCCCCAGTGACAGGCCCAGGATGCTATGAGCATGAGACCCATAGCTCTCACACCCCACAAAGTAGGCTTGCACAGGCACACCCAGGAGGCAGCACACCAAGTTGCAGGACCTTGTCCTCAACAGCATGTATCAGAGGAGCCCAGGACAGGGAACTCGAAGCAAATGTACATAGTCTGGCTCACCCCCTCATTTCCTAGACTCTTTCCAGCTTGCTGAAGTACCTTTGATGGCCCCAAGGTTCCTACTGGCTCTGAGAGACAACACTCAGATGTGGGGTCTTCTGGTCCCTGACTGCACTTTCTGCACCCTGGCCCAGGCAGACACCTGAGCAAATACCAGACTGAAAGTCAGTACCAGAAACAGCTTGTGGTCTGCCCAGACTGAAATCCCATCCTGAACCTGGCCCTCGGCCCTATCACTGCCTCTCAGCACAGCTCCAGAGAGAAAACCCTCCCCATCAGTCCTAAGTGTCAGAAGCTGTGAGTGGACTAGTGTCTATCCCTCTCTTAAAGAATAAAGAAATGGTCAAAGGCAGACAATAGGAGGCACAGGAACACCCCAAAGGTTCACATGCAGAACAGCCCAGGCTGGCATGGCCACTCCCAGGCTCTGGTCTAAGCCCTGGCTTCCCACAGGGCCTCTTCCTACTCCTCATCCCACTGCCTTGACCAGACCTTGAGGATCTCACCTCATGTCTCCAAGCTTCCTACTGATGGCAGAGCCCATGGTAGACAGAGCAGCAGATGTCTTCTGTCCTGCCTGTGAGAGGGTTTCCTGGGTCTTCTTGTAGCTAGGAAAAAGACACACCAGTTAGACAGACCAAACAGCAAGGACAGTCACAACCCATCACCAAGGAAACCCTCCCTGTAGCCCCGGAGAATAGCAACAGGAGAATACCCGAGGGAAAGGTGGGGAGGAGTGTGGCAGTGGCAAGCAGTGCTAAGGTGCTGTGGAGGGCAGCGCCCAGCTTCCTCCCTCACTGAAGTCTCACTTCCAACACTCAGAGCTGCAACCCCCACCTTGTGGGAAGACTTCACCTTACAATCCAACTTCCCCTACAATGCACCTGATACTTAGCCCCCTCTGTCGTCTTCTCATGGCACTTCTGACTGCTTGAAAATGACACCTGCCTGCTGCAGAGAAAACAGGTTCCAGAAGCCCTGGGTCTGGCTATACACCTGGGTGAGCAGTGCTAGAACAGAAGCCAAGAAAGTCCCTAGCTCTCTGCCCAAACAGGCAAATGCAGGCCCAAGGCTTCCCCTTGCTCTTCTCATGAGACAGTCTTCTGAGGGGAGAAAATGAAAGCTCACTGCACCCATTGAAGGGATGGGGGGTGGGGCAGCATCCGCAGTGCAGACTGGCACCTGTGGGGTGACCTCCAGACAAAGGAGCCCAAAGCAAAGACCTCCTCTCCAATCCCCTTTAGCCCCTTCCAGCATCCACCCACAGGAGGGCATATCCCACTGAGACCTGCTGGCATCGGCATCAGCAGGAAGGGTACAGGGTGGGCAGTTAGGATGCAGAGGCTGCAGGGATGGCAGGGACATAGGCCCACTGTGAAAGCCAACACCTGAGACTGCTGGCTCTAGTCCAGCAGCAACCACAAAAGACATGCAGCTTCTAACATGACAGAATCTGCCGCCAGACTCAACCAAAGCCTTAGGGACCACAGCTCAGTGTGGCAGCTAGGAAACGAGGCTGAGTAAAGGGTAGGGTGGGGCTCTCAAGGCTGATAGTATCACTGGGCCTATGTGAGGAGCTTCCTCTGGGAAACCCAGCTAAGCCTGAGGGAGCAATGACTGAGACCAGCCTTGCAGGAAGGCACAAGCTTCTGTCTCTATCAGTATCATCAGGCTGCAGGAGGCACCAGCAATGACCTTCTGAGCTCTTGTTCCCCCATCCTTCCCACTCCCAGTAGACTGCTATGAAAGCATCAGTTGTCCTCCTTTGCCCTCCCAATAACTGTCACCCAGCAGGCCAGGAGACCACAACCCAGGGCAGGGGCAGGTCTGCCAGCATGCTATGCATGCAGCCCCAAGGACCAGCACTACGGCCTCCTGGACTGAGCTGGTAACCCCTGCTAGAACACACTCAAGGCCCAGCCACCTGAACCCTCTCCTGTCAAAGCAAGGGAAGCAAGACTCTTATAAGCCACAGAGTGAAGCTGAAACTAGGGTGGTCTCATCAAACACTAAGAACAAGGTAACCAAGGACTGGCAACATACAAATTCAGAAAACATTCCCCTCACTTTTCCCTGAAAAAACCAAACACACAAATCCACGTCAACATTCTGTGGTCTATGGAGTGAAGAGTCTAAAGTAGAGGATTTAAAGAAAAACCCTGGAGCTATGGGTGTGGGTGGCACAGCACTTGCCAAGCAGGCTTGAAGCTCTGGGTTTGATCCCCAGCACCAGAAGAAAACAAAAAATCCTCACAGAATCTCTATTTGTGGTCAAAGCGTGAAGCTGCAGAAACTGAGGATGGACAGAAAATGAGCACCTGCATCCAGGGCTGCAAAGGGCACAGAGGGTCCAGAGGCAAGGCAGCGAGCTGGTGAGCAACACCTCATGAGGAGCCACTGGTCCCGCAGTGCCATGAGCCAAGCTCACACCAAGACGGGCTCTCTAGCCCTCAGCACTTCTGGGTGTGAGACAGGGGACACAAGAAGTCCCCTGTAGAAGTAGGAGCCTCATGGCCAGGATGCAGCTGCCTGCACAGGTCTTTGCAGGACACCAATATCATTAGCCCCCACCCCACCCGCAGGCTCCCACACTGCAGCTCCGATCTCTATACTCCTGGCTGAGGAGGGCAGGGACTCCACCTCTTTCATAGGTTCCAGTGCCTTGGGCCCATCAGGGGCCTCCGACACTCCCTAGAGACGTACGAAGTTGGCTACCATTACCACCTAACAAGATGGAGGCTGAGACCAGGAGGTTGAAGAGCAGAGCTAGAAAGCTTTATTCAGGAGCTGTGCTGCTCCAATCAGCTCCTCTCTGTGAGTTATTTAAACCTTTAGAGAGTAGAGCCCAGGGTGTGTCCACTGGCCAGTATGGAGATCTGGTGGATGTCCTTTTCCCTTCTTTTCTCCTGAGTTTCCTTTTTGAGGCTGCCCCAGTCCCACTCAGGCCAACTAGAGGAAACCAGCTCTCTGACCATAGCAACTAGTCCAATGAGACTCATACCTGGGCTACCTTGTTGTTGGTCACCAAGGATGAGTCTGGGGCTTCTCTGGCAGGAGAGTCCTCCCAGCTCCCCCTTTGGCCAATACTTTTTAGCATTCTGTCTGCTTTCTGTCACCTGTAGCCCAAAGAACTTAAAGTGGACCAAATAGTAACCAAGAGTGTGGTCTGCTCTTAGCATCAGGTTTTCAGCAAGATCCACCTACAAAAGGAACCTAACAAAGTGACGGTTTCATAACCAATGAATTGTGCTGCTGGCAGCAGCATAAGCTATGTGAGCATGGCACAGCTTCCTGAGGGCTAAACCCAGAGGTACAGACACACCATATGCTCAGCCACATTCCCACTCTACTCCTCCAGGGTGCTGCTGGCTGAAAAGAACCTATTATACACATGTGAGTCAGGAAAGCCATCAAGCTCATTCCTATCGCCTTCCCTTGCAAAAGCTCCGGGAAGATGAATGCTGTCAACAACCCATCTCTTGCAGCATGATCAGGATAGATGCCACCAGGCAGACACAGGACACCAATATCATCAGCCCCCACCCCGAGATGCTCTACCCTAGACGGTCAGTACACAAAGGCCCCTGGTTCCAGGTTCCAGAAGCATCACTATGACAACTGCCCCACACCAAGGGAACAGGTTCTCCCAGGGTAAGCTCTTGGAAAGAGGCATTTCACTGAGTCATGGATCTGTCTCAGAGGGTCAGAAGCCATATGTCCTAAAACTTTTTTAACTTCTGTAGTTCTGAGGACAGAACCCAGGCCTCACACGTGTTAAGTAAGTGCTCTTTCACCAGCTCCTTTTTTCACAAAGTTGCCCAGGCTGGCCTGGAACTTGCCATCCTCTTGACTCAACCTCCTGAGTAGGTGGAATGACTGGTGTGAGCCACCATGCCTGGCTCTCCTGAGCTCTTTGAGAAACTATGTGAGATAATTTCCCAGTAGCTCTTTATCAGGTGGCTGGACACACACAATAGGACAAGTTTCTCAAGACTACTTTTGGGTTGAGTCTGCCTTGTGAACCTGTCTGCATACTCTGACCCACAGATAACAGATTGTCTCCTCCCCAGGGACATTCTCAAAGTCACTGACTAGTGCAGCACTAACAACAGCCCACAGGTGCTCCTGGACACCTTGGGCAAATATCTGGCTGTTGAACCAAAGCACACAAACAGCCAGAGCTTCCTAGAGCCTGGCTCTCATGTGACATCAGACAGCAAAGGTCCACAGGCACAGCAAGCCAAACTGGTCCCTAAGAACCTTTGAGACTCAGTAGCAACATTTCCTCCCAGTCCAAATGTGGAAGGACCTTGTGCCTGCATTTTACAGCAATCATGAGAGCACATCTTCCCAAACAAGTGACGGAAAAGTCCCACATAAAAAGACGTCTGAGCCAGGTATGGTGGCACAAGCCTGTAATTGCAGCAACTTGGGAGGTGGAGGCAGAAGGACTGCAAGTTCAAAGCCAGCCTCAACAATTTAGCAAGATCTTATTTCAAAATTTAAAAAATATACATAGTAAAAAAGGCTGGGGATGTGGGCTGGGGATATAGCTCAGTTGGTAGAGTGCTCACCTCACATGCCCAAGGCCCTGGGTTCAATCCCCAGCACCCCACCACCACACAAACACACACACACACACACACTCTCTCTCTCTCTCTCTCTCTCACATGGCTGGGGATGGCTCAATGGTTAAGTGCCCCATTGGTTCAATTGCAACTAAAAAAAAAAAAAAAAAATCCACAAAAGAGATGTCTAAAGGCTGGGGTTGTGACTCAGTGGTAGAGCACTTGCCTAGCCCTGCACCATATTTAAAAAAAAAAAAACCCTAAATAAGCAAAATAAAGGTATTATGTCCATCCACAACTAAAAATATTGAGAGAACAAGAGAGAGAGCAAAAGAGAGCTAGAGAGAGAGGGAGAGAGAGGTATCTGAATATCCTCTACCCAATTCAAAGACATTACAATCAGACTGGAGCACAGATAATTCATGCTAAATATTAGCATGTCATTTAACAATCAAAACAGCAGAAGTAACTGAACTACAGCTCTGATAAGACACACAAAGCTATTCATGTGTAATTCACCCTCCACTGACATGCAGCACCTCTCAGACCACAGGACTTCTTTGTGATCCCACAAGCACAGCTTAACCTCCCACCCACCCAAGAGCCCCTCAGTACAAATGAAGCTCTAAGACCCCAACAGCTGGAGTTTAGTCTGTGGGGGAAAGAGGACAACAAACAAGAATCCACCACCAGCAAAAGCACAGCAGATGGTCCTTGATAAAGCCAAGAGCACCTGCCCAGCTGAGGCCCCACATCTAAGGCATAGAAGCTTTAATGTGATCTGGTGGCTGAATGAATTTCTTTCAGCTGCTATGCCCTTCCAAAGGGAGCTCAAAGGATAGTTTTATTTGTACTTGAGAGGAGAAAAATAGCCAGCATATGCTAAAATGCAGTTGGTGCCAAATGTGCACAACTTCCCCACCCCAGGGAGTCAGAAGGAGGAACGGAGGAAAGGGCTTGATGGCACAGGCACTCACAGGTCAGACTGGGTCACTTTCTCATTCCACTCTCCAAGTTTCTCAGAAGTTCTCACATAGCTAAAAACAGAAAGTCTGTGGTGAATATTTAGGATGATTTAACCTCGGGCTTTGAACTGCTGGTGAAACTTCTTCTGAAGACAGAAGGACTAGCTGGCAGGAGCACCTGCCCTCCAACCTGCCCTCCAACCTGCCCCAGAACAAGCCAAGGCCAGCTAAGGCATTGGCAGAGCGGAGCTGACTACTCATTTTCTACCACACCAAGATGGCCTTGATCTTTTGTTGAGAAAGAAGGCTTCCAGAGGCAGTACTGCTCTGGGGAGCTGGGAGAGCATAGCTCTGAGCCCCAGAATGCTCTGACAGCCACCCTTTGGGACTCAAAACCTATAATATCCCAAGGCAGGAGTGTTGGGCTTCCACAACTGAGGTTTTAGAAATAAAACTTGTCCTGTCCTGTGAGACACAGCTTTCAGAAACATTTCATCTCCAAAGACATGCTGTGTCGAGAAGCCACGGGGCCAGGGCCATGACAGAAGACAGCAGAGGAAACATGTTCATGTCAGCAGACCTAGAAAACTCACTCTCGTTGAGGACCTAACAGGTGCTCTCTCTAATATGGACTCTGAAACACCTTCCTCTTGCCAACTTTTGCTTGGGCAACTAGCGTGTCCATTTACCTTTTGGAACATGTATACTCTAAGTAAATACGGGTATGATCCCTGACTCAAAGCCTCTGTCTAGCTGTTCCCAAGCAGACTTGCTCAATCCCTGTGGCTGAAAGTATCTGGTCTCCAAGTACTCATACTCTCCACCTGCAAGGCAGAGCCACTCTCCCCAACCAGCAGGGCATGCCCCCCAGGCATGGTACCTACGCGTTAGAGACCTGCACATCGTGCCAGCTCCTGGACAGGTTCTGCTTCAGCCCCCCCAAGGTAGAGAGGCCCAACCTCCTCTTCAGCTCTCCACAGTGCCTCTCCTTGGCTGCCAGGACCTGGCGTAGAGTGACAATTTCTTCTTCCACCTGCAAAGCACATAGTTGACATGATGGGCCATTGTTACTTCAGGAAGTGACCAACACCCTCATCCATGCTGCAATAACGTTTCTCAGAATTATGTAACAAATTTCTGCTTTCAAAAATATAACCTATTTTTAGGACTAGCATCTACAGCAGCATTTTTTTAATCTGACCAAGTTCCCCACTTCTGGTGAGGCTGTCATCAAAAGTCATCAAAGCAGTGAGAGGTATCTCAGGGTGACCAGGTGAGGCCTGTCAGAGCTCTTCCCAGGGAATGGGCATATGCATGAGAGAGAAGCAGCTTCTCCCACTGAGCTCTGGGTCTCAGCTTGGACACAGCAACATCTATGGGGGAATCCCCTATGCACTGAGAAGGAAGCAGAGCAGAAAGACTGAAGGGCAGAGACCCAGGTGACAGAAAAACATTCCTATGACAACACAAGTATTTCCGAGGCCAGCTCCAGACCCTGGCAAAAGCCAGTTACACAAGCCAGGCACCATGATACACTCCTGTAATCCCAGACCCTGTCTCTAAAGTGCCCTGGGTTCAATCATGGTACAAAAAAAAAAAAAAAAGCCAGTAACACAAGCCAAAAAGTAAATTCTCTTTTGTGCTTAAGGCAGTTTTGAGTCAAGTAACACAAAGATTCCCGATAATAAGGACTTGAATTTTCTCAGGTCTTAAATTCAAAAATGAAAGAATTCTGAAGTGAGCATCCTTTGAAGCCAGTTTCTATGTTAAGCAGTTGTTATAAAAAACTCCCTTTCAGCCAGGTATGGTGGGGCACTCCTGTCACCCCTGCTGCTTGAGAGGCTAAGGCAGGCAGATCACTTGACCCAAGAGTTCAGGACCACCCTGGGCAACACAGTAAGACCCTGTCCAAAAAAAAACACACAAACAAACAAAAAAATCCCTTTCCTAAAAAGTGGGGGCAGGGCTGGGATTGTAGCTCAGTGGTAGAGCACTTGACTAGCATGCATAAAGCATTGGATTCGATCCTCAGTATCACACATGCATCACATAAAAATAAACAAGTAAAATAAAGGTACTTTGTTCATCTACAACTAAAAACAAATTTTGTAACAGGGCTAGGGTTGTAGCTCAGTAGTAGAGCACTTGCCTACCATGTGTGAGGTACTGGATTTGATCCTCAGCACATTAAATAAATAAACGAAATAAAGGTATTATGTCCATTTACAACTAAAAAAAAAGCCAGCTTAGGGCCCACTTACTACTAGGTTTACTTTTTAGAAAACAATTCAAGCCAGGCACAGTTGCACATGCCTATAATCCCACTGGTTTGGGAGGAGGCTGAGGCAGGAGGACTGCAAGTTCAAAGCCAGCCTCAACAATTTAACGAGACCCTAAGCAACGGCAACTCAGCAAGACCGTCTCAAAATAAAAAATAAAAAGGGCTGGGGATGTGGCTCAGTGGTTAAGCACCCCTGGGTTCAATTCCAAGTTAAAAAAAAAAAAATTCAAATGCAATGACTGAAACAGGGTGCAAGAGCATGTAGTCTAATTGTCTTGGGGAGCATGCAAATTAAAACTTTTTTTTTTTTGAAAGGCTGCATTCTTTTGTTGTTGTTGTTGTTGCAGATGGACACAATACCTTTATTCTTTTTATGTGGTGCTGAGGATCAAACCCAGTGCGCACACATGCTAGGCAAGCTCTCTACCACTGCTCTATGACCCCAGTCCTTGAAACTTTTAAATGACCCAAAACCTCTTCATCTTGTAATTCAACTCTGAAAAACACTCTGTGGCTTCAGTTTCTAAACTGACACACTCTGAAATAAAAGCAAAATCTCTTTAAAGCCCAAGCTATTTTTCCCTCATCCTCCTTTCAATTCAAAGATAGTTCCATGATGTCCTCCTGGTCTCAAAGTTGGTCCAAAGACCAAGGTCCAACGGCTCAACTCGTTCTGCTTAGACTCAAGCCTGGTCCCAGAACACTCAGGACAGAGCTGCCCTCTGAAGACAGAGAGAGGCCTACACAAAGAGCAGAAGGAAGCCGACTGGGAGGGCTCTGAAGCATGACAGAAGCCCACGGCAAAGCGTGGAGCCTGCAGAGCCCCAATTCAGTCCAGATAGGCACCAAGGTTAGATATTTAACATTAAACTTGGCATCATGGATTGAAGTCTAACTCTTGGGAGTTGTCTTAAAAAATAAAATTCAGGGGCTGGGGTTGTGGTTCAGTGGTAAAGCACTCGCCTAGCATGTGTGAGGCCCTGGGTTCAATCCTCAGCACCACATACAAATAGAGGAATTGTGTGCAACTACAACTAAAAATAAATAAACATTTAAAAATACACACATATATATATAAGTCAGACAGCAGACCTTTGTTAGGAGAATTCAGGTTGATATCTGCCACGACAAAAATGGGGTCAGAAAGTGTCAAGTAACTGGGAAGTAAACAGGGTGGAGGTCTCCACCAGGAAGGAAGCAGGAGACTTTTGTTCTTAATTCCTATTTTACTCTTAAGGGACTCTTACCTTCAAAACAATAAAGTACCATCAAAACAAAATTAAGGCATATGTATTCCTAGGGTCTTAAAAACAACTGTCAAAGCCAGGTATAGTGACCATGCATATAATTCCACTACTCGGGAGGCAAAAGAAGGATGGCAAGTTCAATGCCAGCCTCAGCAACTTAGTGAGACCTTTTCTCAAAATAAAAAAGGGCTAGAGATGTGATGTCGTTAAACACCTTTGGTATTCCTCGTACAAAAAAGAAAAGTTCCAGGCCAGCGTAGGCAAATTATGAAAGCTTGTCTCAAAATAAAAAATAAGAGGGGCTGTGGCACAGTGGTAAATCCCCAGTAACTCCCCTATAAAAAAGAAAAAAAAAAAGGGAAAAAACACTGTCAAGTGTTAACTCCAATGGAGAACATCCCAGCAGACAGCATGCTCAGAGGTCAAACCTGAGTAGATGCTCCCCTAAAAACCTAAGTGCCAGGCAGAGGCAGTAGAGATTAGGGTCTACTTCTACCGCCAGTGGTTCTGAGTCTACTCCACAGAGTTGGGCACATAAGGAGATAAACATGTAATAGGTGGGAACACAGTAGGTGGGTAATCCCCCAGGGCAATTCCTTCAGACTATAGGCAGTGCTCTGGCTCCTCATTAATCCAAGATGGCCTGGACTCATGAACACCCCAGGACAGACAGCCAAATCACAGCACCTTGGCAAGCTCGGCCCTCAGCTCCTCCTCCTCAGCCTCCGTCAAACCCTCAACAGCAGGAGTCCGGGCAGTCACACCTGGGTCGACAGGGACATCGGTCATGAAGTCAGACAGCAGACCTTTGTTAGGAGAATTCAGGTTGATATCTGCCACAACAAAAATGGGGTCAGAAAGTGTCAAGTAACTGGGAAGTAAACAGGGTGGAGTTCTCCACCAGAAACGAAGCAGGAGTGATGGGACAGGTGACAGGTAGAGGGAAAGAGACTAGCAATGCCTCCTCTGTGAAAGACCTGTGAAGACAGCCTGGGCATCAGATGGAAGGCAGGTACTTCTCAAGCCACCTGAGAGGCAAACCTAATACCCCCAGTGCTGCTGGAGCACGCGAAATACTGGGCAAGGCAGCCAAACCCTGGTTTCCCTGTAAGAATACTATCTTCCAAGGCAGAAAACCCTGGCTATAAAGAAAGTGGCTGAATCTAACAGACTTTGCATTTTAGAGCAAAGGAGTTTAACATGGCCATAAACACACAAGCAACACCTTGCACTCAAATGGTCTGCCAGGGACATGCTAAAATTACAAGGAACATGTGCTAGTTATCCAGCCACTGCAAGAAACCAGCAAAACAAAAAACACCTTTGATGTCATTCTTGAACCCCATCCCACAGCCAGACATTAACACATGCAGAGGTGGGAAGGGGGCGTACTGCCTCCCCACACCTTGCCACACTGGATCATGTTCTAATTCCTGCAGTCGCTATTTTTCCTTCACATTAAGTGTATCTTCTTGTCTGCACTAAAGGCCCAGAAGACTCAACATAAGGAAAAACATTACTTCAGTTCTCTCCAACTACAAATATATGACTTATTGTTTAGTACTTTTTTATACAATCAACACTGAAAACATCTTCCCTCTTAACCAGCATTTTCTGTGAACAAAAGGCTTACAATAGTATGTTGTATTCCAATTAAAATAAAGGCATAAAGATTGGAAAGAAGGAAAAGTATCTTTAAATAAAGTAAAGTTTGTCAACTGTACAAATTCTAAAGAGTCTACTAAAAATAAACTGAATGCACTAAAACCAATGATGCTATATTTAAAGTAGTTAGCTGCTGGACAACATGGAGCATGCCTGTAATCCCAGCAGCTCAGGAGGCCAAGGCAAGAGGACTGCGAATTCAAAGCCAGCTTCAGCAACTTAGTGACACCCAGTTACAAAATAAAATATAAAAAGGGCTGGGGGTGGAGGATGCTGGGGTTGTGGCTCAGTGGAAGAGTGCTTGCCTACAAGTGTGAAGGCACTGGGTTAGATTCTCAACACCACATTAAAAATAAATAAATAAAATAAAGGTAGTGTGTCCATCTACAACTAAAAATAATTTTCAGAAGTAGTCATTAAAAGAAAAATAAAATTCAAAATATAGGGCTGGGAATGTGGCTTAGTGGTTGAGTGTCCCTGAGTTCAATCCCCAGTACCAAAAAAGTAAAAGTAACTGGCTGCATCTTGTTTTCTTCACATGTCCCACACTGCTGAAGCTGCACATTTTTCTGGCACTCAACAAGTGCTTATGAAATAAAAGAAGTATTTCTTCTATCAATGATTCTAATTTTTAACTGAAATCAACCTACATTATTTTATTTCATCATTCACTGTATTGAGACTCAAGTTCAGTAAGAACCTTAAAATCACTACAAGTTTTCTCCCATATTTTAAGAAATGAAGCACTTTGACAGTTTCCCCTATAAAGCTAAAACTTGGTCCTATAGAAATCACCCCCAGATAGAAACCAAGATACTGAACTCATCATTAATTTACAGAAGGGATTAAAATCAGGAAAATATCTTACCAATGGTACTACAGAAAATAAGTGTAGAGGTGCTGCCATAGACAAAGATTAGTGAGCTAAACCGCAGGGGGTAGGTGAGTCTCAACTCTCAATGACTATACTCATCTACAAAATGAGGGTAACGCAAGGACCAATCTCAAAAGGTCACTCTGTAATAATAAATAAATAAATCACTTGAGAAACAGGTTTATGGTGGCTGTCTGACACATCATAAATGCTCAAGTGTTTTCTGTATTCCCATGATCAGAAAACTGTGATACTCACCTCAATTAAAGATGCAAGTAAAACATTAAAAAGTCATCTTAATTTATCAGAGCTGGAAATTCTACACTCAACTATTTTGTATATAGCCACCAAAAGCAAGAAAACTTCCAAAATGTATCAGAACTCAGGAATTCCAATGATTAATTAATATGCTGATACAAGCCAAACAGTTAAAAAAAAAAAAAAAAGCTTCCTGAACTTGTCAAAGTAGTTATAACTATGCAGTATTCAGCATCCCATTTCTAGAGCCCCAAAGTGGAAGACATATTTGTACCATCTCCTCTAGATTTCAATTTCCCGGGCCAGGGCACACAACTGTAATTCTAGTGACTCTCGAGGCTAGGGCAGGAGGATCTTAGGTTGAAAACCAGCCTGGACAATTAGCGAGTCCCTAAGCAACTTAGTGACACCCTGTCTCAAAAAATACAAAGGAGGGGCTGGGGTTGTGGCTCAGCGGTACAGCGCCAGTGTGAGACCCTGGGTTCGTTCCTCAGCACCACATAAAAAGTAAATAAGTGAAATAAAGGTGTTGTGTCCAACTACAACTAAAAAATAAATATTTTTTTAAAAAACACAAAAGACTGGGGAATGTGGCTCAGAGGTAATCCGTCCCTGGGTTCAATCCCCAGTACCAACACACACACACACACACACACACACACACACACACACACAAAAGATCTTAATTTCCTAGGCCCATTCCACACCCCTCAGTAGCCACCTCATACTGTCTGGGCGTCTGTTCTGGAAACAGGCCGGGTGTGCGGGGTGTGCCCCTGACTCACTCCAGCCTCTTCCCAGGAGGCAACCCCATGAGAGCCAGGAGCCGCGTTCCCACCCAAGGGGCGCGGCGCTCAACGCTGGTTCACCTCCTCTGGCCGCCAGGAGCCGCCCACGACACTAAGCCCGGGTCCAAGGCTACCTGGGTATCCCCGACGCCCTGCGCAGGGACGGAGGCGGGCACAGCCAACAAGGGCAGGGGGTGAATGATGCTGCGGAAGCCGCCCGGAGTGAGGGAAACCCAATTGAGAGGCGGGGGACGCCAGTCCCAGCGGAGGTCCGGAGGGCCGCTGGGGAGAAGCCGAAGATGCACACTGCGACCGTCGCGAGCAAGGAAGTCAGGGGCCCGCGGGTACTGCGGAGCCGCGGGGCTGTAGGGCAGAGGCTGAGGAGGCGGAGGGGCCCGAGCTGCCGAGAAGCGGGACCCGGGAGGGGCGGGATGCGGGGCGGCCCGGGCCCGAGTACCTTGGCCGGCGGAGTCCATGTTCATGCGCCAGCCGGGCCGCACCTGGCGTCCGGGCTTGGGTCACCAGCGCTACTGGTACCTAGGGGCGGCACCGGGAGTCGCCCACCAAGCACTCGAGAGCCAGCGGAACGATCCGCCCGCCGCGGCAGCACGTAATCATCGACGCGCCGACCCACTTCCGCTTATGCGTGTATTGCGCCTTCGTCCCGGCCCTACAGGCGGCGTCCAATGAGAGCAGTCTTTGGTCCCGCCTCCCTTTACCCCTGTGGCCCTGATAGGCCAAAGCTGCAGGCAAAGCCGGAAGTGGAGGCTGGAGGCGTCCCTCCCAGGTTGAGTCCACCAGCGAGACGCACAGGTAGAACGGCTGTCAGAGCAGGAGCCCGGGAGAGGTGGGAAGCGGGAGGACCGTGTCTAACTTGGCGTACGACGCGAGGCACTGAACCCGCGGAACCATCGGGGCGTGTGTGCAGCTGCCCCCAGGGGCCTTGGCCGCGCACTTGGGCGGGTCAGACCCATGAGATCCTACCAAGGCCCAACCCTTGACTTGGGGGGGAGTCGGCCTCTCCACCCAACCCCCGCAAGTCTTTTTTGTCCTAGTTTTCTTTTTTCAGATTGTCCTCTGTGAGCACAATTGTTTAGGGTTGCGCAGAAAAAGACCATGATTCGTACTGTGCCCTGTAGGCGCCGCTGCCCGCCCCGTGGTTCAGTTCCTAGACCCCTGCCTGATGTAGCGCGTCTGCGCCAGCAGAGTTCACACAGACGTGGACACTGCGGGGACCTCCTCGCTCGCGCCTGCAGGCTAACCCTGTGTGTGCACCCCACAGTTTTCTCACTTCTCACAACAACCTGTGAACCAGTACTAGCACCCTCGCGGCTTTACAAATGAAGAGACCGAAGCCAAGGTAACTTGCCCAAGGTCATTCAGCTAGCTGAGGGGCTACCAGGATTCCAGAGATTTTGGAATAAGATCCTGCCTGACTTCAAAGGAGAGAGGCTTGACCATCAGGCACCAGCTGCTAAAACAAGTCCCACCATGTTCTTTCTTTGGCCCTTGCTCACTCTTGGAAGTAAGTGGTATTCACACCCTGTCAGATCTATGATTGCCCTAGGCTGACTGTACTCCCCACTTCCAGCTAGGCCACTACAGGTACTGGTACACACACACACACACACACACACACACACCAGACCTGGAAGCCTACTTTCATCTGGCTGTTCCTACTTTGACCTGGCTCCCCTCCTCCCACAGGTGTTTTTCTAGTACTCATAACATCCAGGGTACTTACCATATGATAATATCTTGTTGAGGGGTGCCCAATAATACATCATCCCACTTGCCACCTTATTCAATCCAACCTGGCCAGCCTCTGTCCACAAGAGGCTGGGGATGACAGGGACAGCCAACACTCCCTGCTTGAGGAAGCCACTACATTAGACGTAGTAGTGAGCAGAAGCCTTCTCACATTCTGTGTTGCATCCCTGAGCCATGAACAAAGTCCAAGCCTGGCCCGAGAGTAGGCCCAGCAATGAGTAGTCAGTGCAGCTATCTCTAGGCCCTGTGCCATCCTGTGCCAAATTACTCCAAGTCTGCAGTCTCCAAGAGCTGTCTCCCACAGAATGTGGAGGTGGGAAGGCAGCCCTGCAAAGCAACTAAAAATGTCTACCTGCTGAGACATTGTCGCCCTGCAATGCCAATGTCCTTTCACAGCTAGGGACAACTTGTACACTTAATCACTGAGTGGACATCCTCTTCTCAGGAACCATCCCCAAAACCAAGGCCAGGTTAAGGGTGCCTCTCTGTGGCCCCAGAGCCTGTTCCTGACAGTCTTTTGCAATGACAGGCACCCATTACACAGCATTGCCATAAATTGGGTCAGGTTCACCATTGCATTCCTTTTGGGAACTGGGACATGTGTCCAAAATTGTTTGTGGAAGAGAGAGGAAAGAGGGAGGTATAGAAAAACAGAGGGAAGGTCTGAACACCCCAGGGAATGGTAAGCATGATCCACACATACTACCCAACCTCCCCAGACTCCAGGTCAGGACTCCCTGCAGGACCACCTTCTCTGGTTGGGAGTGTAGAAGGGGAACGGTCCTAAGGCCTGGAAGGTGTACAGGTACCCAAATGCATCAGCCTTGGGAGCCATGCGCTACAGTTCCCAGGGCAACTGGAAGTCCTTGGGATCCAGTGGGCTGCAGTGAGTCGCCTCCACATTCTTGAGGTGCTTGCGTGCCAGAAATAGTGCCAGCTGCCGGCGCCGCCGTGGGCTGAGACCTTGGCCCACAAGCCAGGGGAAAGTAGGCCCATGTGGCCCCCAGTCCTGGTCCTCCAGCTCCTCCTGGCAGCAATCACGGTAAGAACGCAGTGTTGCCAGGCACCACTCATCATCTACACGGTAGCGAGCATAGAAAGCCGCCTCCTGTGCCAGGCTGCTGGCTCGAAGCCAGCGGGTCACAACAGCCCAGCCCTCACGTTCCATCACAGCTGGGTATCGGTGCTGCAGCAGGCGCAAAAGCAGCTCATTACCACGGTTGCCCTCCACGTCGCTGGGTGGCAGGGTGGGCAGGTGGCTTGAGGTGCTGACCACATCATCCTGCGTTCGTCGGAGCAGCAGCACTGGGCCAGGGTAGCAGCACAGCTGCTCTGCAACATTGAGGTTGAGGTGCTCCCGCACTGTTCGTACCACCAGTCCCTTCCAGCTGTGGGGCATGACTTTCAGGGCAAGTGGCACAAGATCATCAAAGGTGGCATCCAACACCAGTGCACCCAGCTCTGGGTAAGTCATGGTGGCCCAGGTAGCTGTAAAGCCACCGATAGACCAGCCATAGACCACCACGTGTTTGGGCGGGAAGTGCAAGCGGTGCAGTGCGTACTTCACCACCACGTCCATGGCGTTGGCATCGTGCTGCGGGAAGGGCGCGCCTGTGCTGCCGCCAAAGCCAGGGTGGTTCCACCCCAACACAGAGTAGCCGGCCTCAAGTGGCGCTGACAGGCAGCCCATCTCATAAAAGCCCGCGTTGCCTTCGCAGCAGATGACCAGGCGCAGGCCATGGCCCTGGCTACCAGGTTGCTGGCGGCGATCCATGAACATGGTGTCTATCTCATTGCCATCACAGGCAACCAGCTTGGCGCGCCGGCCATGGTAGCGCTCCACGAGGCGCTCTTGGCCCTGCTGTAGTAGCGGCAGCAGTGCGCGTGTCATCAGGAACATGGAGCCTGGATACACGAGCCAGCGGCCTAGTGAGTGCGCCAGCGCGTAACTGGCGAGCTGCCCTGGCAGCTCCCGGATCTGCTGTAGGAGGCACTGTGTCTGGCTTCGAGCCCCATGCGGAGGGCGCCCCTGCACATCCCCGCCCAGTGCCGCGTCACGCAGTAGCCAAACACCCGCTGCTGCAGCAGCACACGTCAGTGCGCGGTGACCACTGCCTGCGCTGCGCACGTCATCCCAGCGAAAGTCCACTGGCCAGTTGCGGAAGTTGTAGGTGTAGTTCGCAGTCAGATAGATCTTGAACACGTGTACCAGCGCCTTCACGAAGCAGATGACACACATTGGTGCCAAGGCTCTGTGCTATCCGAGGCCCAGTCACTGGGCTAAGTATCAGAGGGGGGCCCAGGCCCGGCCCAGCGGGCGGCTGCGGGGGCGAGCGCCTCGCGGGGCAGCCTTGGACATACCTCCTCTGGATAGACCCTAATGGCCTTTGTGACCTAGACCTTCCAGGACCATGGGGAGGCTGCATCCACCCGGCACAGACCAGCTTTGTGAGTCACTGTTGCTGAGGGAAGAGGTGATACTAGAGTGACGGGCACACAAAGGTTCCGATGTGTGAACCTCAAGTTTTGCCCCGCCCTGAGGCTGACACCTCGAGATCTCGCAGCCACGCCCTCGGCAGGTCCTGCCCCAGGACCTCCCTCTTTCTTAACCGAAGATGACCACAAATGGACACCTCCAAGGTTATTGGGGATAACCCACCCCCTGGGGTCCCCTGGTGTATACCTCCCCTCAAGGACCAGGTCAAACAGGGCTGCTGCTGGAGCAAGGAGGCAGAATTTACTCCTGGCCTGCAGCTCCTGCCGCTGTTCCCGTTCCTTGTCAGGAAAGAGAGTGTGGGCAGGCTGGAAACTCCCCTCCCCCACCTCCTCTGGATCCTCTTTTTACTGGCATCAGCAGCAGCAAAGACCTTCCCCAGGTGGGTCCTGCCAGGCTGGGTTCCTCTTTTCCAGTCCCTGGTTGAGCCGCCCCTTCCCTTCAGACCACTCCACAAGCTGTACCTTCCTCTTTTCTTGAGGGCTCTGGTGGTTCTCAAGACTTTTTCTCATACACTGGAGAGGGCCAACCCACTTGAGGGTCAAGGGGCAGATGTAGAGGCCACCAGTTGGGCACCATTCAGGAGACTCATTTAATAATTTCCAAGATCAGAAACAAAAATGCAGAACCAGGAAAACCCAAACAGACTTCAGAGCCTGAGAATCAGGCTAGCCTGAGACACCAGGCTTTGGGGAAGAGAGATTCAGGGGCTCAAGAGCCCCCTCTGACTCCCCTGCTCTAGGTTGGGTTGGAAAACCACCTGGTCTAAATAGCCCCCTCTGGCTTTGGGATCAGCTAAGGGATGCTGCTGTCTGTAGGAGCTGCAGATGGGACAAGGATTAGTTGATCCCCCCCCCCCACACACACACACACACACACACTCGGGGTTTCCAATAAGTACAGAATATATAGTTAAAGTTGAATTTCAGATAAGCAGCAAATACTTTATGAGTATGTTCCAAGTATTGCAATCCCTGACCTCACAGTGGACATAGAAGTGTACCCATTAAACTATTGTTTTCACTCTTGGTACATGAGATTTCAAGACTTCACTATGAAATAGCTTTGTAGTCAGTCAAGTGGTGTGTCCTGGAATCCCAGGGACTCAGGAGGCTTAGGCAGGAGGACACAAGTTCTAGGCCAGTCAGCAGCTTAGCAAGAACTTGTCTCAAAGTAAAAAGGACTGGGGATGTAGCTCAGTGGTAGAGCACACTGGGTTCAAACCCCAGTACTGCAAAGTAAAATAAAATAGATTTCCTGTTAGATGGTTTGTCCAGCTGTTGTTTAATATAAGTGTTCTGAGCACATCTAAGATAGGCTAGACTAAGCTATGACCTGCAGGTTAGGTGTATTATATACTTTTTTTTTTCCTTTTTCAGTACTAGGAATTGAACCTAGGGGTGCTCTACCACTGAGCCACATCCCCAGCCTTTTTTATTTTATTTTGAGGCAGCTTCTCCAGTTGTTGGAATTATAGATGTGTGTCATCACACCTGGCTTTAAATGAACTTTTTGCTTACAATATTTGCAACTTATGATAGGTTAAACAGGATATAACTCCATAATAAGTCAAAGAGCATCTGTATTTAAAAATTGTTTGTTTGAAATTCAAGTACAAGCCAGGCCTGGTGGCACATGCCTATGATCCCAGTAGGTGGGTATAAGGATGGTGTTAGGCCTTAGCCTAAGCAACGCAATTATAAAAACTTCACTTTGAAACCTGCAGTCTCACCAGGCATGCCTACGGAGCCCTCCAATATGATCATCAGGCTTAGCCTGACATAAAGAAGTCACTTCTCCCCATCCTGACAAACTCAGAGTGAAGTCTCTGGCATGTTGTCCTCTCCCCAATAAGGGAGAGAGACAAGAAAATCAGAGTGGGGACCAAAGGCAAATAATATCACTGATAAATCTGTGGCAGCTGATAGGGATTGAAAGGGTGGTCAGAAGCCCCCAAATTTAGTATAAATGATAGAGCAAATGAACAGACATTCAGCCAACTGACACTGATGCCCCCATGCTGGAGAGCTGATGAGGACCTAGACTGACATCCCAATTCTTATCATTTGCTGATCCTCTGCACCTTCCTCACTGCTCTCAAACTCTGTGGCCACACCTTGACCCTGGTGAGAGCCATGACTTCTCTCTATGACCCTCTCCTCAGCCGGCTGTCAGCCCCATCCCAGGAGAAGCCTGCCTTGGCTCCTGACCTGATCACCGTGGTCTGAGTGAGTGTGCATCTGCTGGACTCAGAGCCTAAGGCTGGAGACTTCTGATCTGACACTTGAGCTTAGCATGCAGAGGGAATGTCTGTCCTTAGCCTGTCATGATTAAGTGTGTTTTCAGTGCTTAGAATTAATTTAGAATTGTTTGCTGTGAATTGATTATGTCTATTGCAGTGCTCAGCATTAAGGATTGTCATTTTCTTAATTAAGAAGCTATAGAGTGAGGGGCTGGGGTTGTGGCTCAGTGGTAGAGTGCTCACCTAGCATGCACGAGGCACTGGGTTCGATCCTCAGCACCACATAAAAGTAAAACAAAGATATTGTGTCCCCCTAAAACAAAAAAATATATATTTTTTTAAAAAAGAACCTATAGAGTGAAATTGTATTGAGTGATTTGAGTGAGTAAAGCAATGAAAAGAGCAGAAGTGCTTGGACATTCTTTATTTTTCCCCCTCTACTGCATAAGTTGCACCTTTTGCCCATTGCAACCTGGAGAAGCTAAGGCAGGAGGATTACTAGTTCAAAGCCAGGCTCATCAACTTAGTGAGGCCCTGAGAAACTTAGTGAGACCCTGTCTCTAAATAAAAAATAAAAAAGGCTGAGGATATGGCTCAGTGGTTAAATATCCCTGAGTTCAATCCCCAGTACAAAAAAAAAAAAAAGTATAAGAGGGTGTTCTGCTTTTTTTTTTTTTTTGGGGGGGGGTGATATTTATTTTTTTGAGACAGGGTTAGTCTCACAAAGTTGCTTATGGCATTCCTAAGTTGCTGAGGCTGGCTTTGAACTTTCAATCCTCCTTCCTTGGCCTCCCAAGTCACTGGGGTTACAGGTCTGTGCCACAAGTGCAGATACTACATTTGGTTCTGATTCCTGGGAAAAGATAACCCTGGAGAGGCTTTGTCCTCCTGGGGGCACTCTCCCTGCTTCATCTGCTCTGAGAATTCTTTGGAAATGGAGGCTTTTTTTCCCAGCCAGGCCCACCTGCCCTTAGAGGAGGGGGGAGATCAGAGACCGGATTCTGGAGAGCAGAGGTCAGCAGACTGGAGCCGCTAGTCCTCAGGGACTCCATGCCTTCTCTGGCCTGGCCCTTGACCCCACCAGCCCACAGAAGCCCAAGTGCCCCAGAACCATCAGCTCTGGTGATACAGGAAAGCATGTGACAGGAAGGGAGCAGTCCCCTCTCCAGAAGAGCCCCCTGGCCTGGACCAGCTGTGGCAGGAGTGACCTTCTGTTCCCCACCCCCTCTGCTCAGGGAAGTGCAGCAGGGCTGGGGGGTTCTGTCCCTGCACTTGGGCTGATGGAATCCCCTTTGGTCACCCTACTCCAGGCAGTCATCTTAACATGCATCCCACCCCCACGGGGTTTGCTAGTCCTGGACCTCCACCCTCCCCCACTGAGGCAATGCTTCCTCCCTGGCCAGTTCTGTTAGCCTCCCTGGAGGCCCTTGATTTATGCTGTTAAGTCGGCAGAGCCAACCTTGGAGAAGGAAGAAAAGGAGAGTGAGAAAACAAGCCCCAGAGGCCAGAGGGGCAGAGCCAGGATCAGAGCCCTGGCAGAGAGTGTGCTGCTCAGTGGGAACAGACCACCACAGCCCTGGACTCAGGGAGCCGTGCCCTAGTCTTAGGAACACTGATGCCACCCTGCAGAAGGGGAGCCAAGTCTACACAAATGCCTCTGCTCAGGAAATGGGGTGCAGGGAAGGTGGGGGTGGCTTGGAGCCCAAGGACAGGAGGGGACATTTCCTGGCGGATGCGGGGTCAGAAGAAGGGGCGGAAATGGCCAAGACAGCTGCTGAACATCTGGAGTCACAGAGAATTAATTACCCAGAGCCTGAAGGACAGTGGGGTTGGTAGGGAGCCCTCCTTCCTGGTTCCCAGNATATATATTTTTTTTTTTTTTTTTTTTAAAAAGCAGCAGCAGCAGCCAGTCATCCTCCTGAGTCTGCAGCCACACTGAAAGCCTGTGGCCACCCAGTCCACACCCTGTGGAGAGGAGGAGGTGGAGGGCCAGAGCTCACCAGGGTCTGGAGAGAAGCCACGTTTCTCCTCACTCAGATGCCCATTGAAACTTTGTGCTCCCCTACCCAACCTACTCTTCTCTGTGAGTGTGGGCCAGTGTCCCTCAGAGTCCCAAGTGTCCTTATGCACTAATGGGTGGGAAGGGGACTGCTTTAGGTCAGAGTAGAGTCTGGCTAGAGTCCAGAGCCCTGAAGGCCTGTGCAATGTGACACCATCCTTGTTCCCTGGGGCTCACCACTCTCTTTCTGGGTGGAGAGTAATCTACACCTTTCCTGCAGACTCCCAAGTGTAGTCGGCCCTATCCCCACCCCACCCCCACCCCCACCACCACCACCAGGGGCTTGTTCAGGCCAAGGCCCTCCTCCTGGGATGATCTCTGGGGCCCCAGACACAAACTGAAGGGTCATTGTATGTCTAGAAGCTAGTCTCCCCCTGGCTTGGGAGTCCCTCAGAGGAGGGGCCTTATCTGCAACACCCAGGTTTTGGTTAAGATGAGAACTTGTTTTCCCTCACAGTGCTAGGAATTGAACCCAGGGCTTCATACATGCTAGGCAAACACTCCACTACTGAGCTATACACCCCCATCTGCAGTACTTATTATTCAAAACATAATATTCCCAGTGCAACCATTGAGATATGTATGTCCTTTCCACACTGCCCAGAGTTGTTTGCCTGGTCTGTTCCTTTCACATCTTCCCTTTTGCCTGCAAACATGTACATACACATAGGTCTTGTGGAGGGGGTTATTTTGTCATTTGCTTTACAGAATGTATCAAGCACACTCTGTAGCTTGCTTTTCTCCACAATATATCATGAGCCTCACTGCTGGCTGGCATGTGGCTGCAAACCACTTCCCCCACCCCACCAGTGTTCATGCACTAGTGCCTCAGGTATCCCTCTGCAGGCTTTAAGACTTTTTCTCTCTGCAAAAGCAACTGCAGTACACCTGCCTCCTTCTCAGGACCCTTGCTTTGAGTTCTTTTCTTGTATGCTGGATTCTTGAACGTCTGTTGCTTCATCAAGGGTGTGCTCTTAACACAGAGAGATTGGTTGTCATCCTGCACACCCTGGAGGGGGGCTTGTCTCTGCAGGCTCAATAGGAGCCTAGGGCGGCTCCAAACTCTTAGTGTTTGTCTGTCTCCTTGTGAATCAATTTGAACACAGACTGATCCTGACTTCTGAGTCACTCTGCCTGCCAGGGAACCCCTCACCTGTGTGGGACCCACCTGAGGCCCTCCTGGTTACCAGATAGAAATTATGGCCTGGTTTTTGGACAGTCAGCCTTGGCCCTGAGAGAAAAGAGGAGATTAATTTGGACCCAGTGGACCATGATCAGTCCAGAGGGTCCCAGCCAGGAGTCTTGCCTGCAGATGCTTACTCCATTAGGGGGCCAGGATGCCTGGAGTAGGCAAAGTTTGCCCCCCTTTCCTGGTTCCTCCAAGTTGTGGAATTGGAAAAATTATGCTGGTGGTAGGGCTGCGTAAAATGTCACAGAAGGAAGAGTCCACATGCAGCCCTAGGAGAGCCACAGTATGACCCCGCACCCTGCCCAGCATCCTTTCACCTTCCATCCACTGAGCCTGTGGTTGTGGGGCAGAATTTGGGAGCATTGCACAGCTCCTAACCCTCACAGTCTGGGACAGTCGCATGGAGCAGGAAAGCAAAGTGTGAAGCCAGGGCTGGAGCTGAGCCCTGCTGTGTTGGCAGAGGCTAGTGGTCCCTGGCGGGGACCCTAGCTCCACGCCTGCCTCTGGGCAGCAGCTCCCACCTACCAGGATGGGTGAGTGGGAAGCTAGCTTCTGACTTGGCATTCCGGGCTGTGAGCTCAGGGGTGGGGCTCCTTTGTGACCCCAGGCTGCAGAGCTGATGGTCCCTGGAGAACTCGGAGCCCAACGGGGAGGGGTAGGGAGAGCCAGCCAAGAGTAGGGACCCTGCAAGGCAGCTGGTAAACCTGGGACCAGCAGGGCCTGCTCCACCACTCGAAGACTGCACCCAGGGCCCCCACCCGCCAGGCACACCAGCCAGGAGAGCAGGCGCACCTCCTGAGCTTGCTCTGAGCGTATCTAGGTTATGGCCCTGGCGGCTCCTTCTAAGTCACTTGCACAGATTAAAAACGGCAACTGTCCCAGAGCTGACCCCAGGGGACCCTGAGAGCTTTATCCCCCCACCCACCCCAGGCACTTTCTGTTCTCAGTGTCTGCTGGACTCCAGGATGGCTGCTCAAGGCCGTGGCTCTCCCACCCCACCCCTGTGGGCAGGGAAGCTGGCAGGATGTCAAGCCCACCACAGCCTGGCAGTGAGGCTGAGCAGGCCCAGACAGGCAAGCCCTTCTTCCTTGCTGCCCTTCCCTCCCTGACCCACCCCCAGGGCTTCCAGCAGCGAAACAGGAAGGGAAAAGGAAGGGGTGAAGAGACGGAGCGTGCCCTACAGGATCCGGGAGGGTGCCCCTCACCTTGACTTCTGCAACTGAGACTGGATTCCAGGTCACCAGACAAGGCCGCCAGACCTACCTGTATCACACAGACACACAGACACATCCACAGGCAGGCCCTGCTCCAGGCTCTGGGGGTCAGGAAAGTGGGCCTTCACCTTAAGCCCACCCAGGAAGATGTACAAGAGGAGGAAGAAAGCAGAGGAGAGGCCCTGCTGTGCCCCCAGCCCTGGGGAGGGCCTAACCGCAGCTCTGCCCACTCCCACTGGCTTTGAAGCTGCCCTGAGCTGGGCCAGCTGCCGGAGGTGCATGGACCCGCCCAGCCCCTCTGGCTGCGTGGGAGCCCAGAGTGACCACAGGGCCACAATCTGCCTTTGAAGTGCTGGGGCTAGGCCACAGGAAATGGGCGGTAGCCCATCCTCTCCCTGGGGCCCTCTCCCCAGAGAAAGCACCTCTGCCCACCAAACTAGGAACCCAGCCCTAGAGCTGTCCCTCTGTGCTGGAGCACTTTGGCCATCCAGGTGTGCCTAGGAATAGGTTTGGGGCAAGGAGGGGTGGTCCTCCACCCCTGGCTGAACCCCAGCCCCAATTTCCTTTTGCCCAGCTCCTGTGGGGGAAGGAATGGGCCCAGAAATTGGTCCTTTTCCCTCATCTAAAAATAGCAGGCCTTGGGCTTTGTGGAAAGCCCCCAGGGCGGGGGAGGAAGCAGGGCCTGGAGCTTGGGCCTAAGGAAGGGGAGGCGTCACAGGAAATGCCTGGGTGCCCTGGCCGCCCCAGCAAAGGCTCCTGGTCAGTGGCTAGGCCCCCTGGAAAGTCCCAGGCCGTGCACAAACCTGAGTAGGGGGCAGGGTCAGAAGAGCAGCTGGAGCCTCCTGGGTCCCTTAGGTTCCTGGGTGGGCTCCCTTTTCTGCCTGAGTGGGTCTCCTGCCATGGATACCAGAGGACAGGATGAAGGTAGTTCTTTCTCCCTTGTCATTTTCTGTATCTGGTGCTGACTTAATCCTCCATCCTTTACCCTCTCTATTTTCCCTTTCACCATTCTCAGTAAATAAATAAATAAATAAATAAAAATATATAATTAATAATAATAATAATAATCTAATCAGCAGATACTTACTGAAGGCATAATAAAGGTTTGACCCAAAAGAAGGCCTCTCTAGGATCAGGAGCTGAGACCAGAAAGACAGGACTTAGTCCTGCGAACTAGACTGTGGACCGGGAGCCTGAGAGCACTAGAGCTGAGGAATGTGGTAGTTTGGGAGGATTGAGGGCAAGGCCAGTGAGCTTGAGCATCAGGAAGGAGGCTAGAATGGGGGTGGAAAGATTGGTGGAACTTCTCAGACTCCCAGGAGGACTGGGAGTTTGAAATAAAAGTCATTTCTAGCCAGGAATGTGAGCTGCTCCAAAGGCTGAGGCAGAGGATTTGAAAATTTGAGGCTAGTCTGGGAAACTTGGTAAGCTCCTGTCTCAATATTTAAAAAGGACTGGGGATGTAGCTCAGTGATAGAGCACATGCTAGGCCCTGGGCTTGATCCCCAGTATTGAAGAAAGAAAGAAAGCAGGGTGGGGGTGGAAGTGACTGTGGGGTGGGGAGGAGGAAGGATCAGTCACTTCTTCTTCTTCTTCTTTTTTTTTTTTTTTTTTTAGTTGTTGATAGACCTTTATTTTATTTATTTATATGTGGTGCTGAGAATCGAACCCAGTGCCTCACACACGCCAGGCAAGTGCACTACCACTGAGCCACAGCTCGGAAGGTCGGTCACTTCTAGGAAGCCACCCACTGAAGGATTCTCAGTCAGAAAATTCCAGAGAGGTGCAACTGTCCATCCTCAGAGTCAATCAACCTTGTATCCAAAATTTTTTTGGGAAAAAATTTTCCCCCTCTACTGAACACATACTTTCTTGTCATTCCCTAAGCAATACAGTTTCACACCTATTTACATTGTATCAGTTATTATAAGTCATCTGGAGATGAGCTAAAGTATCCAGAAGGATCACTAATGTAACTCAGTGGTAGAGCACTTGCCTACTTGGCAGGTCCCTGCCTGGGTTCAATCCTTCAACACTGACCCAACAACAACGACAGACCTCAGGGACCCAGGAGAGGGACTGCAGAGCTGTGTATGCCTCGTTTTCTCTTCTTTCTTTCTTTTTTTTTGTTTTGTTTTTGTTGTTGTTCCTGGGGATTGAATCCAGGGGCACTTAACCACTGAGCCACATCCCTATCCCTTTTTATGTTTTACTTAGAAACAGGGCCTCACTAAGTTGCTGCGGCTGACTTTGAACTTAGGATCCTCCTGCTTCAGCCTCCCAAGCCCTTGCCATTACAGGAGTGTGCCCAGCACCTGTCTGCTGCATGCCTTGTTTTCTAAATCTCTGCCTGCATGTGTTTGCCTGCNTCAGCAACTTAAAAAAAAAAAAAAAAAAAAAATCATGGGAGGATGCACATAGCTCTATGCAAGTGCTGTGGAGTTTCACACAGGGATGGGAGCACCCATAGGTCTTGGTGTTCACAGGGGCCCTGGAAGGAATCCCTGTGAACGCCAGCAGATAACTGAATGCTCTAGTGCAGATGCCTGGAGGAGGCTGCGGCGGACACTGGTGGGAGGACAGGGAAGCAGGGAAAGCTTTACCACACCAGACAGTTCAGGAAAAGTGGTAGCAGAGTGCAGTGGAGGCCAAGTGAGATAGATGTCTGCTGTTTCCTGGGCAGGGAGTAAGTGCTCAGAGACATTGAGGTCTGGCTTCTGGTGGCACAGGCTTCCTGGGGTGATTTTCCTAGTAGTGAGCAATAGCATAGGTGCTGGTCAGGGTTCTTGGATGGATGCCATAAAAGGGCAGAAAATTTGAGCCAGGCACGGTGAGGCATGCCTGTAATCCCAGCAGCTCCAGAGGCTAAGGCAGGAGGATCATGAGTTCAAAGCCAGCCTTAGCAACATAGTGAGACTGTAAGCAACTGGACAAGACCCTGTCTCCATATAAAAGATAAAAAGGGCTGGGGTAGGGTCTGGGATGTGGCTCAAGTGGTAGCGCGCTCGCCTAGCATGCATGAGGCACTGGGTTCGATTCTCAGCACCACATTAAAATAAAGATATTGTGTCCACCTAAAACTAAAAAATAAATATTAAAAAAGGGTGGCTGGGGTGTATCTCAGTGGTTAAGCACCCGGGCTCAATCCCTGGTACAAAAAAAAAAAAAAAAAGATAGAAGTTTGAATACTTCAGTTATTTTCAAAACAATGTAACAATGGACTGCAAAATGTAAACTGGTTGAGAAAGAAGCCAAAGAGGGTAAGGCTGAGCTGGGCAGAGTGGCACATGTCTGTATAGAATCCCAGCTACTGGGAGACTGAGGCAGGAGGATCACAAGTTCCAGGCCATCCTGAGCAACTTAGCAAGACCCTGTCTCAAAAAATAAAAATGGCTCGTGATGTAGCTCAGTGGTAATGCACCCCTGGTTCAATCCCTAGTATCAAAGGGAAAAAAAAAGCAGGGATGGGGGAGTTATTTGTAGAATAGAAAGGCTGTCCCTGGAATGGGGAGTTTGGTGAGAGGTGAGCACCTAGGGCTAAGGTGGGGCTTTTGTGGCTGCACAGGGAGGAATGGAAGTGGCCACTTCAGAGCGTATGCTTTGTTGTCAGCAAGCTCTAAGGTGTGACCTGGGAGCAGGTGGGAGGACCGAGGAGGCAGGGTGGCAGAGCTGTGTTTAGAATTCAGTGCCTGGCATCTCTGAGGAGGGGTGAAGGCAGCATCTCTACCTCCACCTTCCCATCCACAGCTGCTGTCACTCACCACCACCCACCCCACTCACCTGTGACCTGCCCTGCCTCCAGCTCCATGTTCACCCTCCACATTGCATCACCAAACCCCCACCATCCTTCACTGCCAGCACAGTGTTCCTGTCAAGGATGTTCTGTGGGCCAGGAATTGTGCTGGGCTGCTCCTGGCAGTGAGCCACACAGGTAAGTGCCTGCCAGGTGAACAGTCAGTGGGAGGCAGGCAAACACATGCAGGCAGAGATTTAGAAAACAAGGCATGCAGCAGACAGGTGCTGGGCACACTCCTGTAATGGCAAGGGCTTGGGAGGCTGAAGCAGGAGGATCCTAAGTTCAAAGTCAGCCGCAGCAACTTAGTGAGGCCCTGTTTCTAAGTAAAACATAAAAAGGGATAGGGATGTGGCTCAGTGGTTAAGTGCCCCTGGATTCAATCCCCAGGAACAACAACAAAAACAAAACAAAAAAAAAGAAAGAAAGAAGAGAAAACGAGGCATACACAGCTCTGCAGTCCCTCTCCTGGGTCCCTGAGGTCTGTCGTTGTTGTTGGGTCAGTGCTGGGGATTGAACCCAGGGCCTGGGGGTGCTGGATCAGCACTCTGCCACTGAGCCACACCCCTGCCCCCACACCTAGGTTTTTACTAAAGAAATTAATCATGTTCACACAAAAACTTGTCCTCAAATGTTCAGAGCAGCATTATTCACAATGGCCTAAAACTGGAAAAGCCCATGCCCATCCCCTGAAAGAGGAGCAAGCCAGGCATTTCCATGCCCTGGGAGTGGAGGCTGTGCTACTGTCCCTGGAGGAGGCCGCACAGAGTGGCCTGCTCAGCACAGAAGCCATGCTTGGAAGGCCACAGACTGCTTGGTTCTACTCTCGTGAAATCCTAGGAAAGACTAACCTGTAGTGACAGAAAGCAGACCAGGGCTGGCAGGGGTCACAGGGACTCTCTGGCATTATGGGAACTGGCATGCCTTGACAGGAGTTGGTCATGAACTCGTCATATGTTGTGCTTAATACTGGGTCAGTATCATGTGTGCAAATGGTACCTCAATAAAGATTGAATTTTTTTTTTAAATTTTTTTTTTTAATATTTATTTTTTAGTAATCGGCGGACACAACATCTTTGTTGGTATGTGGTGCTGAGGATCGAACCCGGGCCGCACGCATGCCAGGCGAGCGTGCTACCGCTTGAGCCACATCCCCAGCCCAAGATTGAATTTTAAAAGACATGAAGATCGCGAGTGGTCATCGCAGGATGAGGGGAGAGGAAGAAGGAGGAGGCCTAGGAGAGCGAGGAGCTGTTCCTGGTGCATGAGCCACACAGCAGCACAAGCGTTTCTCCTGGAGGGTGCCAAGGAACAGAGCCCTGAGTCACATGGAGGTTGCTTCCCACCCGCTTATAAGGGAGACAGGCCAATCTAGACTCCAACTGTTTCCCAGGAACTCTGTGCCTCTCAGAGGCAGGCACCTTTCCCACTTGGTTCTTAGGCCAGCTGGGCAAAGGTGAGCACGGATGGCAGAGGCACTGCGTTAGGCGTGACACTGTGGCCTTAGGCGGGGGGAGAAGCCATGCTCAGAAGGGGTCCTAAGGTCCTGGCAGGCAGGTGTGGTGAAGCAGGAAGATGTTCTCCACCTGGTGTCTTGGGCACCTTCTGGGACCCTCGTCTCCCAGGCCAGTGAGCCAGTTAGCCAGTCTCGGCTCCTAGAAGGGTTGTAGGATCAGGGGGTCCACCTGGCCTTCCTGTCCTGGGAAAGGGAGGGGCAGGCCAGTCTGAGGCCTCCCCTCCAGGGCAGCAGATTTGCCTAGACGAGTGGGCACTCGACAGGGAACTGAAGACAGACCCAGGTGGAAGTGGCCACCAGGCCCTGGCTTCGCCCACACAACATGGTCTCCCTGAGGATGGGACCAGGTGGCACCCCCACAGGCCAAATGGTCATGGTGTGACACAGGGTAAGTCAGGGACGGGGTATGCATCTGCTGTCCCCTCCACTCATTGCTCCACTGGCCTTTGGGGCACTACTGGTGAACCCCAGGCCCCAGTGACCTTTTCCCCCTGTGGCCTTGACAAGGGCTGGGAACCTCCGGCCTGGCGTCCTGTGTCCTGCCAAGAGGATGTCCTGTCCACAGCCTCTGTCTCCCGCCTGCCTTATTCCTCCCAGGAGCCGCCCTGGGGCCTCCAGGGGCAGAGGTGGACATTGTGGGGAGGGGAAGGGGAACCAGGGCATCCTGAGCTCTGTCCCTCCCAGCTCTTCTCCCTGGACTTGGTGAAGTGGAAAATCCCCCGCCCAGTCACTGGGCATCCCCTGGGCAGACCAGCTCCCCCTGGGTCAGAGGCAGCTGCTCCTCAGAACAAAGGCTGTGGGAGGCAGGGAGATAGGAGCAGGGAAAGGCAGGCTGACCCCTCCTTCCAGCCCCTGACCTCTCTTGGGGCTTCCTGCCTGGAGTGTGTGGGGGCTGAGTGGGGAGGGGCGGCGGGAGAGGCCAAAGGCTCAGGTCAGGTTCCTGCCTCAAGCCTGCCTCTCGTGGGGAGTGAGCAGAGAGCCTCGTGGAAGGTCTGAGACTCCTGGAGCCAGGCCCCCATGGGCTGCTGGGAACTGGGCTGGTACTAGGAAGGGCCAGAGCAGCCTGAGTACCTCACCTTCACTCTGCTCCTCCTCACCCCAACAGCTTGTGTGTGTGTGTGTGTGTGTGTGTGCCTGTGTGTTCCTCCAGGTGGGTGTGTCTAGGAGTCTGGGTGGTCTGAGTATCTCTGTGTGCCACACGTGAGTTCCTGGGTGGGAAGGGGGTCGGTGTGAAAGCCTGGGTGCATCGGCAGGTGTGTGTGCTTGACCTGTGTCTCAGGCATGTCTGAATCTCAGACAGGGTGGCAAACGCAGTGCCATTTTTCCCCTAAGGTCAAGAATGACCAGTGTACCTGACATGGTGGCACACACCTGATTTCTCAGCAGCTTCAGAGGCTGAGGCAGGAGGATCATGAGTTCAAAGCCAGCCTCACCAAAGTGAGGTCTCACTAAGCAACTCAGTGAGACCCTGTCTCTAAATAAAATACAAAATACGGCTGGTGGTGTGGCTCAGTGGTCAAGTGTCCCTGAGTTCAGTCCCCCAGTATGCCCCCCCCAAAAAAAGAATGACCAATGCTCCTAGGATGCCTGGACCCCTGGGCAGATGGACACAGGACAGCAGCTGCTGGGCCCTCTCTCCTCCCCTTCCCCCTCCCCCCTTAGTCCACCTTCAACTCTGGCAGCTCAGCCAAGTTAAAAATAGCCCTAGGGCCTCTGGAAGGAAGGGGCAGAGAGTCCTGAGGCCAGGCTGGGGGAGGAGGGGAGGCACCCCATAGGGGCTGACAGGTCCCCTGCCAGCTGCCAGCGCTCTAGCCCGGTGGGCTCCACATCTGCTGCCCCTACCTGAGTGGCTGTGGGGCCCCAACCTCTGGAGGATCCAGGGGCCCTGCCGAGAGGGCCCTGGGGCAGCTGGACAGCAGGCCCAGACTGCCCTGCTCCAAGCCGGGCCCTCCCCTCCCACATCCCTCAGGGGTGCTCTCTTCTCCCTCCCTGCCCCCTCCTCAGCCTGTTGCCTCCACGGAGGGTCCAGAACAGACCTACCCAGCCGTCTCCCTGGCTTCTAGCCCAGGGCTGCCCTGGACTTCCCTGGAGGGAAAAAGGACATCTGGGGGCTGGGACAAGCAGGATGCAGGATAAGCCTGCCATGGGGAACATTCCTCCCTGAGGAAGGGGCCAAGGGGGGGTGGGGTTTTTGTGTGTATGACTTTCATACCACATACAAACAAAAAAGGACCCACTGTATGTATGTGGCTCATGGATGTCCATGAACCAAACATGTTTTGTCACCAGGATCCAGATTAGAATACATTCTTTGCTTTCACATCTTGTAAGTGTTCTTGGTGAGCCCAGATACAGATTTCCATGGGGACTATCCTGGGGTGGAACTGTAGTTGGACAGGTCACAGATCCCTCTGAGCATTCGTGGGGTGTGGGGACTCTCCCCCAGAAGGTGCTGGTGTTTGCCTGGATTCCAGAGGGTGTGGATCCCCCAAGGCCTTGGCCTAGTCTGAGCCTGTGAGGTTTGTCTTGTTGGGGCTGGGGTCTCCCAGGGAGAGGCAGTCCTCTCTCCAGGAGGACTCGGCAGCTCTTGTGCACCCCTCCACTGTGCTGGGCACGCCCAGAGGAGCCGCCCTGTCCTGGAGGCCCACACCCACCCTTCCTTCCTCAGGAAAACCTGTGGTCTGATAAGGCCTCCAGCCTCTGGTTTTCAAAACCACCCCGGCACCAGGACCCCCAGGGGAGGAGGAAGTGGAGCCCCACCAACCCTAGGGACTGGGGTCACAGATCCTGGCTCTTATTGTTCCACACCCCCGCCCTAGCCTTTAAGTGGCAGAACAGAGCTCCCCATATGGCCCTAGGAGAAGGGAGCCCTGACCACCTGGAGCCTGGCTAGGTCTGGAGGCTTTGAAGCAGGGGTGACCAAATCAGGTGAAGTGGCTACAGCTTTGTTCAGCCCCTCCTGGACAGGGCACCCCCCAACAACACCTTGGCCAAGGCCCACTCCCCTCTAGCCCTGGGCAGGGCACTGCCCACCTGTGACATCTTGACCAAGGTCTACTCCCCTCCAGCCCTGGGACCTGGGTTTCCCCCTGGCTGTGGGCCTATTCTGGGGGCAGAGGGTCCAGAAGAAGGAACTCTAGCTCCCAGACTCAGCAAGGCTCTTTTGCAGCAGGACCTCATTTGAGGACCCTTCTCGCCTAGGAGCACCAGGGGTGACTCTGAGCCCAAACCCTACAGGAAGGAAGTGTCTACCAGAATCCAAGACTCAAAAGGACAGAAAAGCCAGAGCCTGCTCTCAGTTCCACCTCCCAAGTTCTCCCACCTCACACCTCTGCACTGCTTGTCCACTCCCCTGTGAGATTTTCAGGGGTTCTTCAGGTGCAGGCTATGGCTGCCCAATGCTAGCCAGTGGTGACTCTAGTTCTGGCCAGGATGATCAGGAGCTATAGGGCTGGAGGCCACCTGAACCTGGGGAGGGGAGGGTGAAACACAAAGAAAAGTGAAGGCCTGAAGCTGGGCAGGCCACTTGTGGAGCTGCAGAGTCAGGACCAAGGTGTCTGCCTGGATAGTTGAGGATCACTGCAGGTAGGAGCAGGGCAGCCCTTGGGGGCTGAGAGGACAGCAGGCACAGTGCCTGGAGTGGTAAGGAGCTGGCAGTGTTGGGGCTGGCAGGTGGGCAGAGGTGTGAGTGATGTAGCCAGGCTGGTGGGTAGAGGCCACGCTGATCGTTTCTTATCCAAAGTGGGAAAAGCAGCTGGGCAAGGTAGCGCATGCCTATGATCCTTGGGAGTGGTTCAAGAGGCTGAGGCAGGAGGATCTCATGTTCAAAGCTAGCTTCAGTAACTTAGCAAGACCCTAAGCAACTCAGCAAGACTCTGTCTCTAAATAAAATATAAAAAGGACTGAGGATGTGGCTCAGGGGTTAAGTGCCCCTGGTTTCAATCCCCAGTACCAAAAAAAAAAAAAAAAAAGAAAGAAAGAAAAAGTGGGAAAAGCAAGCAGACCTGGGATTCAGATTTCTTTCTTTCTTTCTTTCTTTCTTTCTTTTTCTTTCTTTCTTTCTTTTTTTAAATATTTTTTTAGTTGTAGATGGACACAATATCTTTATTCATTTTTATGTGGTGCTGAGGATCAAACCCAGAGCCTCACATGTGCAAGGTGGGTGCTCTGCCACTGAGCCCCTGCCCCTGCCCTGGGATTCATATTTCTTAAGATCAGCAGCAGTGTACTTCAGAGACTGGCTCTGGAGGAGGTGGGGCCAGGCCGTTGGAGTAGGCTGGTGGACAGGGATGCCGGACCCAAAGCCATGGAGAGAGTCGGTAGCCTTCAAGTTCCCTTCTCCTTTCAGACTGTACTAACCTGAAGGGGGTCCTGGAGTCTGAGCTGCAGGGACCTCCATGAGGGATCACCCCAGCCATGGGGTGGGGACTTGGGCTTGCAGCTCAGCAGGGGAAGGGATCAAATGATCTGACCAGGGCTGGAGGTCATCTTGCTGCATTTTCAGGGGGATTCAGAGGTCTGGAGAGCAGACCTAGGTGCCCTGGTCATGCCCAAGCTGGACCAGGCACTGTAGCTCCATGCTTTGGGTGTGGTTTGTAGAAGCTCACTTGGAGTCCAGGTTGCCTGTGGATGGTCCTCTGAGCTGGCCCTTGTACCAATGACTCCAAATCCCCGGTGGGCGAGAAGGAGAAGGACCCGAGGCCGACCGACTGGCACCCTGTGCCCTGGCCCTGAACCTGTCTCCTTTGCACTCCAAGCATCACAGTGACCCCTATCAGCTCTGCTCCCCTCGTTCCCTTGGGGCACCCCTGGACGCCCCTGGCCTCTCTCCTCAGGCCACCCTTGCATGGCCACCACCTCCACTCCCCTCTTACGTCCTCGGGCTTCCCCCCTCACTGCCCACTCCTGCTCAGTCCTAAGGCACATTCTGAAAATGTCTCTAGTAGTCATGATTAGATCGTGCCTCTCACTTGTTCTGAAGTTTTCAGTGACACCCCATGGCCCCTGGGGAAGTCGGAACCCCAACCTGGCCATGGCTGGAAACTGGTTTATCCCACGTGACTCCAGGGAGGCCCTTGAACCTCATCTTTACTTCACATGTGCATGCCCGGGATTCAGTCCACTGAAGAAGTCCCCTGCCTCCTGGTCCTCATTTGTCCATGTAGCCACATCCCACAGGAAGCGGCCAGAGTCCCCAGCTCCCCATCCAGAGACTATGATGCTTTCAAGGCTCTGTCCCTGGTGGGCTGTGGGCCATCTCTTGCCCAAAGACTAGAAGTGGGCTTGGCATTGGGCATTCAAGAGAGAGGAACACTCACCAGAGTGTGTGGACACACACTCAGACTCTCACACAAATGTGGGCCGTCATCTGCAAAGGAGCCCACACCACAGGCACGAGGATACACAGATGTGGAAGCACACGCCAATGAAGCCCGGAGTGTGCACCACCCCCAGCTCTCTGGACCACAGAGAGAAACAGCAGCAGACACTTGTCAAGGGCAGAAGAGCGGATCTTACTGAGACCACAGCATGGGGTGGAAGGACGCAGGGCAGACTTGATGCCAACCAGTTTTATGGCAGGTACGGCTTTTGTTTCAGGCCTTCTATTAAAAATTTTCTTTCTTTTCTTTTTCTTAGGTGTTGGGGATCCAATCCAGAGCTAGACACATGCCCTACCACTGAGCTATACCCCAGCCCCATTATAAACTATTTTTGCATGTTTTGGTGGTGCATGCCTGTGATCCCAATTACTCAGGAGGCCAAGGCAGGAGGATCACAAGTTTCAGGCCAGCCTAGGCAACTTAGCAAGACCCTTTCTTAAAATAAACAAATAAAAAAACATATTTTTGTTGTGGGCTGGGCGTATACATCAATGGAAAAATGCTTAACTAAAATGCTCGAGGCCCTGGGTCTGATCCCAGCACCTCACACACAGACACATGCATACTGTGGATGTGGTACTGGGGATGAAACCTGGAGGTGCTTGACTCCTGAGCTACAACCTCAGCCTTTTTATTTTATTTTGAGACAGGGTCTTGCTAAGCTTCCCAGGCTGGCCTCACACTTATGATCTTCCTGCCTCAGCCTCTTGAGTCCCTGGGATCACAGCCTGCCAACATGCCCAGCTCTATCAAGGTGGGTCTTTTTTTTTTTTTTGTGACCAATGTTTTTAAAGGAGAAAAGAAGGGATCAAAGAGGCTGGAGGAGTAAAAAATTACTGAAAACGGTCTGGCAGCATGGGTCGGGATGAAGCACCTTTGGCAGTTTGGTACCATTGAGTTTTCTTGAGCAGACTCAGAGGGGTGTGGGGTACCTCGGGGCTGAGCTCCTGCAGGTGGAGGCCAGGATGGAGGGTGGCCAAATCCCACCACACAGTGTTCAGGCAAGTTTTTCATATCCTGCGAGAGCTCACAGCTCACCACACACAGGCACTCACTCGGGAACACAGAATAAAGGAGCATTCCTGGCTCCTTTAGGTCTTTCTGTGGTCCCTGTGGCGTGTGAGAGTTTCAGGGCTGGGCGGAGCCAAGAGCATCCGGAAGTTCTGACTCCAAACTATAAATGAGCACCTGGCTGAAACAGACCTTCAGAGTCTGCTTAACTCCCAGCCAGAGCCTATGGGAGGTGGTTTTCTTTGGGTTTTGCATTTTTTTTCCTGTTTTTAAAAATAAACTTTATTTTTGGAGTGATTTTAGATTTCAGAAAAGTTGCAATGTTGCCAAGTGTAGCAAGTTCCTGTGTGCCCCTCCCTAATCATCTGTGGGAGCCCCTGTGGGGCATCTCTTCACTGCAGCTAGACTTTCTCCTCCATGTCCTCCTTCTGTCCCACAGTCCCCCACCCAGGCACAACAGTGCTTCAGGTTGTCATGAAGGCTCAGGTTCTTCTGTCTGTGACCCATTCTCTGGCTTCCCTCGTTTTCCTGAGGAGCACCAGGTAAGGTGTTGCACGGAAGGTCTCTCAGTCAGGGTCCGTCAGACTCACTTTCCTGTGGTGAGATTGAGGTGAGGTGCCCTTCTCCCCATGTCACAGCAAGGGTACCTACATCCACACCCTCATCTGGTGATGCTAACCTGGATCACCAGGGTAAGACTGAGCCTGCCAGGTATCCTGGCCACAAAGGTCCTCTCTGTCCCTTTCTTGGCCCTATTCTTTAGAAGAGATCCCAAAGCCCATTCCATACTGCAGGTGTGTGTGGTGCTCATCACCTGTTGGAGGGGGAGAGCCTGCAGGTACCACTGCAGGTATCATTGGAGGCTGCAGGGAAGGTTTATTTTTCTAGCACTTCTTGCTCATCCTCTTTTCCCCACGCTCACTCCGACTTGGGTGTGGCCCAGCACAGGCAGCTCTGGCCTTTATCTGACCAGTGGGTGATCAAACAAATGAAGTTGAGGCCACTTGTTGGCCCCACTCAGGCCTGGGCCTCTGTGCACCCACCAGGGGACCCCAGAGGACCTCTTCTGGTGGGAGGGGAGGGTCTGCATCCCTGGAGAGAGGCTCCATCCACAGGCCTCTGGGGCCCCAGTCACAAGCTTTCTCCCTCTCCCAGGCCCCAGCTGGGAGGGAGGGCCACAAGGGTCCTGGGTAAGTGCTTCCCCTCCCCACTTGGGGAGATTCCTGGCACACAGTAGGTTCTTAGCAAACATACCCTGTCTCTTCCCTTCTTCCCAGGGCCAGCCTGACCAACATGCTGACACAGCTCCCAGTACCTCCTCCCCTAGTGTGTCCCAGCCTGAAGGGCTGGCTGTCCCCAAAGAACAGTGACACAGGGAGAGCCAGGTGTCCCTTCTCCTGCAGTGCTATCTGCCTAGCAATCACCAGCCTGTGCAAGGAAGGCCCCTGGGGAGGCGGACTGAGCCCAGCCCCCATGGTCCTGCCAGTGCAGACTCAGATGGAATTTCAACCCCAGGCTCGCACCTGCAAGGGGCAGCAGTGCCTCCTTCTAACACGGCCAGGACCCATTTTAGGGTTGTAATGTGCCCAAGGCTCTGCTGGGGCTGAGGACAGAGTCTAGTGGACTCCATGAGGAAGGGGGTGGGTGTCAGGTGAGTATCTCCTCCAATGGAAGTGACACGTCATGGAGACCATGAGATGAATGGGGAAAGGGGGCTGTGAGGAGGAAGAGGGGCAGCAAAGCCAGGGCCAGCACCCCAGAGAGACGCCTGTTGGGGATCCTCCCAGGGTCTGTGGTCAGGCCAAGCTGTTGGCACACCCTCAGAGGAGAGACCCATGTACAAGCCCAGCTCCGTGCCTCAGCCTGGTCACGACCCACTTGAGGACACCTGCTTGGTCCTGCTAGGGCCCTGGCTGCTTCCTACCACTGTGCTGGGCTCAGCCATGGCAGCAGGCACTGTCAGGCTGCCCTTCCCCTCTGTCTGCTGGGCTCTGGGACCCCAGCCCCTTCACTTTCTTCCCCTACCCTCCAACACTGCTCTCTGTTCTCGGGCCCTTAACACCTCCCCCGCCAGGCACAAGGCAGGTGTGGCCTCACCATGACCTGGCAGGAGGTGGGGAAGCCTGGAATGCAGAGCTGTGGTGCTGGGCCGGCGGTGGGAGCAGGGACTGGGAAGGAGGGCTGACAGTTGGCAGTACTACTTTGGAAGGACGGCTGGGGGTGAGTGAGTGCTTGGAACAGAGATGGGGCGACAGTTGGCGGTGGCAGCTGGAGTGGCAGTTGGGGCTTGGCAGGGGCACAGGACTGCAGGGCAGTTGGGGTGGGGCAGCCACAGGGTTGGCAGGTAGCCCCTGGCCCAGAGCAGCTCTGGAGGGTGGTCTTGGGGAGGCCTGGGCATGAGGGCAGGGCCAGCTGGCCCTGAACCTGGCCAAGCTATGCCTAGGAGGAGGCCCACCTCCCTCCAGCCTGGGTGAGGCACTCTCCCCAGCCCATGGGTGTGGCATTGCTGCAGCCCAAGGCCAACCTCCCATCCACAAGCAGGACCCAGGATGACGTGGAGTGGGCGGTCCCCTGGGCAGCCCAGTATCCTCAGCCCGCAGTGGGTGTCTGCTTTTCCGCCCTGCTCTCTGCCTTTCTCTCTGGGCTTCCAGCAGAGGCCTGGAGAGGACAGGGACAGGTTATGGGCAGTTCCCTGGGAGGGGGCAGGACTCCCAGGGCTGTTGCCATGGGGACGGCTGAGCAACACCACTGGCTGGAGAATAAACAGGCAGGTTCTCTGACCAGTGACTGAGACAAAGAAAGGCACAGAAAACCCTGCTGGAGTGGCTGGGGAAGATGGGGATGGTGAAGGCCCTGGCAATGGCAGAGAGGGTGGGGTGCCCCCCAGGACACTCGGAAGGAAGACAGGAAGGGATATTTGCTGTTTCTTTGTAATTTTCTCTTCCAAAGCTCCTCCCAGTGTGTTCTTCACAAAAGCAGCCCCTGAGAGGAGACAGGCACCTGGCACAGGGCTGCACCCCTCCCTCCTCCTCTGCCCTACTGCAGCCCACAATAGGGGTGGGAGGCAGGCAGCCAGCTGGCGGAGCGTGGCGCAGGGGTCTCTAAGCACAGGTCTGCAGAGATGTATGTGTAGCTTGCCAGCCATGTGACTCTCCCACTGTTGTTGGCTCCTGTGGAGTCAGTCCAGGTGCCCGGGGCCAAGAGGGCACGTTCTGAGGAGCTGGCATCAGCAAGCACACCGGTGGCAAGAGCAGCTTCTACACACTGCCCCACTCCCTGGCTCCTCAGAACGCCTGGCCTGTTGCTGCTCCTTGCAGCTTTGGGGTGTCCCTAGGCAGGACCAAACATGCTCACACAGGTGGCTGGAGTGGCTTTCCTAGATGACCACACCACACAGTAAGGACAAGAGTGATCTGCAGGGCCTTGGCTGCCCATTTGCTTGCCTGTCTTGTCCATCCATTTGTTGAGGGCAGGGACCATGTACAATCCCTGGTGGCACCTCCATCCCTTGCCCTGAAGGCCAGGGTGCCTGGGGCAGAGTGCCTCTGAAGCCCATCACACACACCCATCCCCACCTATTTCCAGACCTGCCTTCAGGGCGGAGCAGCCAGTGTCCATGAGAAGCCCATGGCTGTCAGGCACCAGCAACCAGGGACTGCAGTGAGAGGGGCGATCCAGTCTGGCATCTGTCTGCCTTGAGTCCGGCTCCCAGCAGTGCTGTGGGTGCTGGGCCTGATGAAGGCAGGGTTCCTTGGCCATGCAGCACACTGACCCACCAGAACACACATCTAGGTGGCACACAGTTCAGGTGATGTATCCCCCACCCTGCTGCCCAGTTTTGCTCAGAGGCTGCAGTTGCCATTTTCTGCTTTTGTTTTTAAATATAAAGAAGTTTATTATCTCTCGGAACAACGAAGGTGTGGAAATGGGGTGGCTTTAGGCATAGGTTGATCAGGGCTCTCTTTCTGGGGCTCGATCTTGGTTTTGCCTTTTCAAAGTGTTGACTTTATGTCCACGCTGCTTGACTTGCTGTTGGCTCTTGCACAGGAAAGTGAAAATCTTGGTCCTTAGTCACTGGTGAAGGGTGCGAATCAGGAGTGGGGTCCCTCTGTCCTGGCTTATCCTAGGACCCAATAAGAGCAGAGAGGCAGCCCTGGCCTGGCAGGTGGAATGGGCCTTGCAGTGGTGAGACAGACCTCATTCTCACCTGCAGGCCTCTTGAGCAATGACTGAGCACCAGAATGCTCTGGCAAGGCAGCATCCACTGCTCTACAGTCCTGAATGGAACATGGACATGGCACACAAACACTGTCATCCACCCCACCATTTTGGGAAAAACGGGGTGTCTCTGAGCAAGGAGATGACGTAAGAGGCCTCTCCCTGCTTCACTTCCTCCTATGGGCTCCAACGGAGCTCCAGGTTAGTGGGTAGTGGGGGCTGAGTGGCTATCTGCAGACAGTGTCCTCTGCCTCCTCAAAGGGAAGAGGCAGGTGACCAGTCAGAACCTCTTGGAGGCCTAGAGGCAGCCACTTCTCAGGTTGATTGTGCCCAGCCCCCAATTCCTAAGGGCCAGAGACACTTGGGTTCATCCCAAGTGGGTCCTCCAGCAAAGAGGCTGGGGATGGTGTTTCCTGGACCCGCAGTGCCAGCTCAGGCGGCTGGCGAGAGAGGCTGGGGCGGGGGCGTCTGTACAGCCTTCTCCAGGCGCCGCGGAGCAGTGAGGGAGTGTCCCAGCCTTCCATTGCTGGCTGCCAGACCTCGGCTCGCCCTTGCTCTCTCAAGGAGAATTTCCCCCAGCCTGCCCTCCCACTGCCGCCGGGTGAATGCCTCCTTACACATTCAGAGAAAGCCTCCATCATGGCCCGTCGCCTCCCACCTCCCGAGGAATTCCGCGGCTCTGGCCCCGCAGGGAGGCAGGGCGCGGACCGCCGGGAGCTTTGCGATTGGTTGACCTAGCGGAGCTCGACTCCGCTGCGTGGCTGGCCGGCCACAGGCTCACCTCCCTTCCCGCCGTGCTGGGGGGAGGAAGCGAGGTGGCCTTTACCCCCGCGCAGACCAGCCAGTAATGCGGGGCCGAGCTCCCCATTCTGTCCGCCCGAGGGCAGCGGAGGCGAGAGGGGGAGGCGCTGGTCTCACCACGCCACTGGGAGCGGGGGTGGGAAGAGACACATCTGTGGCTGCACAAATCGCGATCGGATTGCCGGCTGGAGAATCCGAGCAAAACCCGGGCCGTTTGCCTTCCGCCCCTTCCCAAGCCCCGCGCCCTACGGGTCGACTACACCACGAAAGGACCTAAGCGCCACTGCTCATAATTGGCCAAAACCCAGCCCCAGTGGCGGGCATAGCCACGTGGCCAGCGCCCCAAGGTGCGCCCACTCCCGGGTGCATCGAGGTCCCTCGATGGTGGGGGCGCGCGGTACCCAGGCTCTCCCGGGCATTGCGCCACCGGCGGCCTTGGAGCGTCTGGGCGTCCAGCGCTCCGAGGCCCGTCTATCCGCCGGTGCTGGCGAGAAAGNAGGGGAATTTTCCAGCTGGTAATTTCTGCTGCGTCAACGCCCGGCCCCGGGAGGCAACCGGGGGCGTCCCGCGCCCCCGCCCGCGCCGCTCCTCTCGTCCTCCACCCGCGCCGCGGAGCCGCACCCGGACCCGCCCGCGCCGAGTTTGCCAAGAGTCGGAACTGCGGGAGGTGGGCGCAGGCAGGTCTCCGCGCCCTGCGGGGCCTTGGGGGTCATTGTCTTCCCAGAAGCCGGACGCCGGCCCAGTCTCCATTTTAATCACGGGCCGAACCCGGACGCAGGGCCCTGGCGCCGGGCGGCAAGGGGCGCGCAGAGAAGACGCGGCGCGCGGAGCGCACGGGGAGCGCGGAGGGAGCGGGGTCCGCTGCGAGCCGCGTCTTTGTTTCCCTGTAAATAGACATGTCAGTTTCACCGGGTAGCGCAAGACAGTGTCTGACAACTCAATCCTGAGGGCAAATGGGGAATTTTCTGCGCCAGAGGGAGGGCTCTGGCCAATTGGGGTTCCCCCGTTCCTCCAAGAATTTCACTGTTTGAAGGATTAAAAAGAACTGTATACAATAGGGCTGGACTGTGGAGCCTGAGGGCAAGCCAAATGGGGCGCAGAACAGGTAATTTCTTACCTCGAAGAAATATAAACAAAAGAAAGTTTGACTGAGATTCTTAGGGAATTTCAGTGGCATTGGCGCTACAATCTCAGCGGAGCTCTTGGCGAGGGTTATACTGGCAAGATTGTTATCTGCATTGTTTAAAGAAATGCTAATTAGGAAACGTTTCACTAGCAGCCGGTGCGGACACCTGTGCCTGGAGTGCTCCTGTGCATCAGAGTGGTACAGTTGCAGAGTGTTTCCCCGAAGGCTCTGTCGTCGAGGCTAACTTTCCGTGTTTGGTAACACTGGTGGATCCACTCTGTTGCTGGCCTTCGCTTTACCAGTGTAAGGCAGTATTTCCACTCAGCAAGAGTGGAAAATAGTTTGTTCATCAAAAGGAGACATATAGACGCAAACGGTAGTATTTTATCATAGGATTCTTACATTTGTCATAACTTTGTGATAGTATTAGATATTTTGAAAACTTTGAGGTCCCAATCTTGTTATTACCGAGAAGATTAGGTGAATAATGGGAATATTTAGGCAAAAGCTTTTTAGATATAAGCAGGAATTTAACACTGTGTCCCCTAAAAAGCTTGTGATTGTTTCCATATCCTTTACTGAAGGGAAGAGGGGTTATTGTGGATTTCTCTTTAGAGTAGTGGAATACCTCACTGGAATGTCTAGAAATCCAAAATTCAATCTTGCCTGAGGCCTGCCTGGGGACAGCATTTAATTAAGCCTCTCACTGACAGTATCCTGCATGTAAGAGTTTTGTTTTGCGTAGATAACTTTTGTTCAGGTTTAGCTGCTCTTACTGGAACATAGGTTGTCCTGGTACTCAGGCCTCAGTCCCCTCCCCTTTCTGACTGGGACTGGTTGGCTGTTACATGGGGGCACTTGTCCCCTTGACATTGTATCCCCACTGAATCATACCGGGGTCAGGTTGTCCCATGGCCTGTGGCTTCCCAGGTCCCTTGGTCACAAGTAGCACAGACATCAAAGGCAAGCCAGGTACAGTGGTAGCACTGCTCCACAGGTGCAGAGAAACACCACAAAGCGTGGCGTTTCTGGTTATTGTCTGGAGATGTTTTATTTACAAACACTGTTAAACCGAATTAAATGTCAATAGTGAACTTCCCAGCACTGTCCTTATGTGGGGTTCTTCAAATTAGGGAAATTGGGCCACTCTGTCCCTGTGGTCTGTGTTTCTGGGGCGGCTGCTCAGCTGTGGTGCTCTGTGCTTCATCAGAGGTCTTAGACCAGCCTCCAGGAACTTAGGGACCCACTTAGTGCATGGTGCTTAGAATGCACCACAAGCCAGGGAATTTGAGCTGATTCTCTCACGTTGCCATCACTTTCTGTGCTCAGGCTCCCTCTTGGCTGCTGGTATGAGAGGAAAGTTCTAGAAACCATTGCTCCCTTACATGCCCACACCAGTGTTCCAGCACTTACTTTGGGAAATTCTGTTTGGGGGACTGTATCTTCTTGCCCAACTATTGTTCTCATAAAAAATGTGGGCTTTATCCTCTGCTCTGATGTGTGTGCTTTACCTTAAGTTCTCTGGAGTGATGCAGATTCTTAGTTCCCCTGAGACTCTGTGCCTTTCTGTGGGGGAAGAAAGAAGATCCCTGTGGTTGCTGGAGTTTCTGAATCGCTGCACCCCATGAAGAAGTGGACGATGCAATAGCATCATGATCAAGGCCACAGACTTACGTCTTTGACGTCTTTGAAATACATCCTCTTGTTCCAGTTTTGGTTTCCTGCCTCTGGCTGCAGCTCTGGCTTTGGCATGGCTGGAGCTTGTCCTAGCATGTGCGGAGCCTTGGGACTGACACCGGGAACCTGTGGGTCTCCTCACTTTTAGCGGTTCTCAGACACTTTGCCTTCTTTTGCACTCTCAGGTGGTACTGTGGTTTGTTAGTGGTGGGAGAATGTATCTGACCATGTTGCTTGTAGGTGGAAAGTGGAAAGCCCTTTCTAACAGATGAGTTCTTCTATGCAGGGTTAAAACTAGCAGGCTCCTCAGATTTGATCTGAGTCTGACTTTTGTAGGATTTTCTGTTGGATGTTGAAATCAGCAGTACCATTTAACTCAGATTTTAAAATTACTATGTTGTGTTTTTTGGGTGTTTAATTTTTTCCCTCTGGTGCTTGGGATGGAACCCAGGGCCTTGGGCATGTTAGGCAACATGACTTGGATTAAACTGGGCATTTGGGGGATGGCTGAGAACCTCAGTGTATTTTTCAGCAGCACTGACAGCGCTTTTTGTATTTCCATAGATGTACCCTTTGAGCTGTGTTAGAGATACCCAGGGTTTTTCTGACCACTCCTTGGGGTTATTGAGGTCCTGCTGTGCACCAGCCTTCAGGTCGGGTTGGGGACAGAGTGCCAGTGGTCTGTGGGCATGCGGCAGGGGGCATGTAGGGGCCACGGATGTGATGTTCAAAGAGGTGGGAGAGAGCCACCTTGAGGACTGGAAAAGGATAGAGTGTACACAGACTGTAGGGTGTGGAGGGGCATGTGTCTGTCCAAGGCACCTGAGCCAGGGCTCCAGAGAACTGCATCTGACCTGTTTTATGAGTGTGGTCTGCCCATGAGGGCAGGCTGGAGGGGGCAGCTGTGGGGGTGGCATGAGAAGGGATGTGGTCTCCACTGCACCATTCAGAGCTCTTGCTGCAGCCCACAGTCCCTTCCCATGAGTCATACTGGGAGACCCCTCATCCTTTTTGGAGAGCTTGCAGAATCAGTTCCTTCCCTGCCTAGAGCTGTGTGCTCAGGTGCCCCAGAAGGGCCCAGTTTTTCTTGCTTTCCCTGGCTCTCTGATTTGCTGACACCTCTGTCTTTCCAGCTGCCTGCAGGTCGCAAATGATCCATGAGTGTGTGTGTGAAAGATGGGTTTTTTAAAATGTCTTAATTTGCACAAAAGTTGGACAGCGTCACTGCTTTTATGGGACACAGATCGACTTCTGTTTGAGACAGTTTTGTTTCATTCATGGCTTTATCTCTCTCCTTCCAACCACTGCAAGAAACGAGGCCTCTCTCTCTTAGTGGGAACCCTCTCCTTCACCAGCAGCATTCAGGTGTGCAGGGGTCTCTGTAGAGGTTTGCAACAAGGCACCGCTGCATCTTGGGCTGGGATGGCAGGCGCAGGTCTATGTGCTGAGACAGACCATGCCTCTCGTAGGTCTATCAGATGCATACCTAAAATGAGCTTTGAAGAGAAAGTCTTAGTCTTCATAATCTTGTCCTAGTGCAGCCCTTTTTGAATTTTTTTTTTTTTTTTTTTGACCGAGCCTTGCTAGGTTGCCCAGCTCGCCTCAGACTTGCAATCCTTCTGCCTTAGCCTCCCGAGCAGGTGGGTGACAAGCATGGCCACTGCTCCAGCCCTGTTTGGATTTTTTTTTTTTTTTTTTTCGGTACCAGGGATTGAACCCAGGGTTGCTTAACCACTGAGCTACATCCCAACCCTTTTTTATATTTTATTTAGAGGCAGAGTCTTCGCTGAGTTGCTACTTGCCTCACTAAGTTTCTGAGGCTGGCTTTGAACTTGTGATCCTCCTGCCTCAATCTCCTGAGTGGGTTTACAGGCATGTGCCACCATTCACTTGAATCTTTTTTTGTGTGTGTGTGTGGTGCTAGGGATTGAACCCACGGCCTTGTGCATGCATGGCAAGCACTCTACCAACTGAGCTATATCCCCAGCCCTCCTTTGAATCTAAAGATAGGTTTGTGATGTGCTGTTCTCATCGACCCATTGAGCACTGAAGCCTGAACAGCAGCATGCTTTGATTTAGGAAGTTCAAAATCAGCTTAGGAATTTTGGTAGGAAGCAGAAATTACTCAGCTTCATTTAGAGGTGGAGAATGAACTGACTGAAGAGGTGACCCCTGCAGGTGAGAATGGTACTCGGGTTCATCGTCATCCTCTAGCCACGGAATGCTGCCTTCTGTGCTCCAGGGGAGCCTGCCTAGTTGAGTATAGACCAGCATGCTCAACTTCTGAGGTGTTCCTCATGCCTAGACTCCACCTGTGTGGTTGTCACCCATCCAAGGAAGCTGCTGCTCGCCTGAGACCCTGCCGGCTGGTTTGTAAGGGGCATGTGTACCACCCAAGCCTCCTTCCACTCAAACCCCCACCTTTCTAGGTGTAATCTGGTCATTCCCAGCTCCGGGGAGAGGTCCACTCCCTGGCTGACATGCCTATTGACAAAGAAAATGAAGCAGTCATGCAGACTGTGGACATGCATTTTTGAGAGGACAGAGTTCAGGAGAGGAATCAGGATTGGAAGATGCAGAAGGGAGAATTGCTTCGGGAGTGTCTGGCCAGGGCACAGCATGGCACCTGTCCTCCCTCACATTGGCGCCTGGATGGCTGTAGCCATGCTCCCTGTGCTTGCTGTGGGTGTCACTTTGTGTCCTCTGAGCAGCAGCCACTGGCAGGCTGGGGATCTTCCTGAGGACACCTCACAGATCCGGGTGCTGCTAGTCCTGCTGTGGAACTGAGCCCAGTCTCGGCCGATCAGGGAACCTGAAGAGCTTGAGCCCTGGAAGGCCTCTGTCTTCTCCTCTTGGACCCCTCAGACTCCATGCCTGGCTTTGTGTGTGCACACGCGTGTCAGCTTGGGGGCCTTTCTGTCTTTTGGTGATGGAAACTGAGTCCAGTGTGCCATACCTCTGAGCTACATCCCAGGCTTTATTTTTTTCTTTTTTTGAGGCAGGGCCTCACCAAGTTGCCCAGGCTGGCCTAAAACTTGAATCCCCATGCCTGAGCCTCCAAGTCGCTGGGATGACAGGTGTGGTCAACATGCCTGGCTTCTGGGAAGAATTTCTAAAGCTTCCAGCAAGTTCCCATTGGGGTCTGTTTACACTTGAGAAGGCTGTGTCCCTGGTGAGCACCCTAGGTCACTTCAGGGCTCCCAACTCTGTGTGGCCCTTGCACTCCACCAGGACCCTCTAGGGGCCCTTGGGTTTAATATTTCAACCTCCCTGCCTGATTCAGACATGGCGCCAGTGCTCTCCTGGTGTTCATAGCAGTAAGAATTCACAGCGGAGTGGAGTGGCAAGTGGATTTTTCCTATGGAAACCTTATGTAAGAGAAAGTCAAAACGCTGTTGTTTCTCCCCTTGGCCAGTAAATAGGTGGCTCTTCCTGACCAGGAAGACTCAGGCAGGCCACCACCTGCTCTGTGTGGTTCACAAAGTGCTGTGTGGCCGTTTATGATTTTCCAGCTCTGAAGGGAAACTAAGGAAGCCAGGATATTGAAAACCTCAGGGGCAGCTGGGTAGCATGGTGCACACCTGCCATCCCCACTACTCAGGAGGAGAAGCCAGATTGAGCAATTTAGCAAGACCCTGTCTAAAAATAAAATAAAAAGGGCTGGGGATTCAGTTCAGTGGTGGGGATTCAGTTCAGTAGTGAGGCACCCCTGGTTAATCCCCAGTGCCCAAAGCCAAAACCAAAACAAAGCAAAACACCAAACAGAAATTCCTCCACAGTTACTAAACATGCAGATGCCCTTGTCTGAAGCAAATGAAACATTTTAGGTGAAAGTCACTCTTCGCACTTTAAATGTTTCTGTTTAACATCATGTTGTTAAAAATGTGTGTGTGGGGGCGGGGGATGCGGCTCAGTGGTAGAGTGCTCACGTTGCGCGTGTGCGGCCCTGGGTTCGATTCTCAGCACCACATAAAAATAAATAAATAAAGTAAAGGTAAAAAAAAATTTAAAAGTGTGTCTGTATGTCATCCATTGTCACTCTTGCCTTTGGTGGTACTTGGGTGGATAGGTGACAGGAGAGCTCATTCCCCATTGCTGGCTGTCATGTAGGAAATGTTTGTGTTATTCTATTGCTTTGCTTGAAGACTGGCTCTTTATGCTCAGGTGTCTTGAATTTTTCGGAAACCATCAGAGGTGCTCTGTCTGCAGGGCAGAAAAACCTGAACTCCTTGACTGTCCCACTAAGCAGCTGAACAGAGGGGTTTTCCATGTCGGGTTCATGTAGACTTTTCCGGTTCTTTCTCTTGTGTGCTGGTGGATGAGACAAGGAGGCACTTCCAACATCCGCTGTGGTCAAGGCCCTTTTCACAGATGCCCAGGCTTTGGAGGAAGTAACCCTTTGGGAGGTGGTCCTGCCAGATCCTTTGCTTCTTGTCTTGGTCTGGCATCTTGATCTCTATTGCTATTTTTTAAAATCTGTTTATTTATTTATTTATTTATTTTTTAAATATTTATTTATTTATTTATTTTCAGAGGACACAACATCTTTGTTTGCATGCGGTGCTGAGGATCGAACCCGGGCCGCACGCATGCCAGGCGAGCGCGCTACCGCTTGAGCCACATCCCCAGCCCCTAAAATCTGTTTAGCATTGTGGAAATTGCCAGAGATCCTGGGAAAGGGAGAGTAGTGGGAGGTTCCAAAATCTCTGCTATGTGTGGCTTTGCGAGGCTGTGTCCAGTGACAGTTTTTTTGGGTGGAGCAGAGTCACAATGCTCACCATCACCTGTGCATGGCCTGCAGGTGCCCTAGAAGTGGGGCCAGGGCTGAGAAACATGCCTTCACTTGGGTGAGGGCTGTGGCCCAGCACAGTGCCTGCCCCCCGTGTCCGTGGGCTCCGTGCAGCTGATGGCGAGCTCCTTCTTTATTCAAGCAGGTTTCTCTGCTTCCCAAGGAAGGCACTGTGAGCACTGAGCTTGATGCCTCCTTGGGCCTGTGAGGCAGCGTAGGAAACTGCAAGCTGGCCGGAGGCCATCTGTTGCTTGTGCAGTGCAGGCTGTGTCTCGGGTCTGGGGCAGCCTCAGTCCACCTTCCCCTGCAGAGCTACCCCCAGAGCAGCCGGCCAGTGTTGCATGCATTGGTTCTCAAGCAGGTGACGCACTGCACATCTGTCCGATGCAGCCCATCTGGAAGGGCTCTGACTCTGGGCATCCTGCACTTGGAGTGACTTTGCCACATGTTTCCTGTGTGACTTTGCATAGCACACACCTCCCTTCAGGTGAAGGTGGCCTGTGGAGAGCCTCATAAGACTCACCTTTAAAGCAGGACACAGTAGCACAGGCCTGTAATTATAGCCACTGGGAGGCTGAGGCAGGAGGCTCTCAAGTTCTAGGCAAGACTCAACAACTCAGTGAGGTCCTGTCTCAAAACAAAAGTAAAAAATGGCTGTAGGGGACTGGGCTATAGCTCAGCTGTAGAGTGTTCGCCTAGCACGCGGGAGGCCCTGGTTTCTATCCTCAGCCCCACGTAAAGTAAATAAATAAAAATAAAGGTATTGTGCTCATCTACAACAAAAATGTATTTTTTTAAAAAAATTAAAAGGGCTAGGGATGTGGCTCTGTGGTAGAACCCCTGGATTCAGGCCCCAGTACCCTTAAGAACTTCTGAATCAGAATGTGGTGGTGGACTGTGGCCCAGGGTGAAAACCACTAGCGTCCCATGTCAGGTGGCCTTTCCTGCTGTGCTGTGGGGCAACTGGGGTGCTGCAGGCTGCTGTTCATGTGCTTCCTGTGGCTGCCAGAACCGAGGGTCCTGGGATGGTGGCTGAAGATGGCAGAGATTTACCTGGTGTCGGTGAGCTTCCTCCCTCCCGAGGCTCTGGGGAGGACCCTCCCTGCCCCTTCCAGCTTCAGGCCTTGGTGTGCCTGGCTGGTGGTCACATCTCCCAGTCTGCCCTGTCCTCTCCTGTGGGTATCCATGCTCCCCTTTCCTAGGGGTGGCAGTCATGGTGGGTTAAGTAGGGCTCATCTGCAGAGACCTGGATTCCAAGTGCGGTCACATGGGACGGTGTGGGGTTCAGGCTTCCACAGACCCGCCTCACTGGCACATTTCCATAGACGTCACTCAGGCTCTGCCTGGGAAGGCTTCTCTGGGTGTCATGAGCTGTTCCTTCTCAGGGCACCATGGCCCTGACAGAGCTGTTCTTTACAGCAGAGGTGCAGGTGAGCACCATATGAAGTGGTGTGTCCCTTGGCGGGCAGGGTTCCTGGCGACCTGCAGCCAGCAAATCGGGAGCCTCCTGGTGGGGGCGGAGACGGCCGTCTCAGCCTGCAGGGGGCTGTAGAGGCTGGAGGCAGGGAGGGCCGGGCCTCCCACATTCAGTGGGGGTGAGGAGAGAAGAGCCAGGTGTCTGGTCTGGCTTGGAGTATCTGTCAACGCCCCTTCTGTCTAAAGCAGGACTGTGTCCCCTCCTCCCAGCACCCCACTTGCATGGCTCATTGCCCTTGTGCCCTTCCTTCTCTCTGTGGGTTGGACCCAGAACCTTGTCTGCTTCTCTCCCTGGCCCTGGATAGCAGGTGAGACCAGTGCCCTTCATTTTTTTGGTACCCAGGGTGCTTAACTCCATGTCCTATCTCGAGCATGTTTTCATTTTTTATTTTGGGACAGGGTCTCCTTAGGTTGCTTAGGGCTTCACTAAGTTGCTGAAGCTGGCTTTGAACTTGGGATCCTCCTGCTTCAGCCTCCCGAGTTACTGGGATCACAGTTGTCCACCTCTATGCCTGGCCAATCTCAGAGCTCAGTAGTGCCTGACAGGTGGCCATGACCAGCCCCGAGCCCCGCCCTGGTAACTGGAGATGCCTGTCAACCCAGGCAGGTGGGGTCTCAGGCCTGCAGGACATGCATGGGCTCCCACCTACCCACCTCCTGTCTGTAGCACCCCGAGGTTTCCCACTCTATGTGTCTTGTCTGTGGCTTTGGAACAGAGAGGGGGGCTCCCAGAAATGCTTCACTAGGCATGAATTGTCGGTGGTAGCCTGCCGGAGCTGCCCACAGCCCCACTGAGGAATTTCCTTCTGCTTTCAGAAGTATGAGCACTGGGCTTTGGCTGCTTCTCTGTGAGGGGTGAAGAAGAAAGCAGGTCTTTCCCTTGTCCTCTGGGGAGACCCCCACGGCAGTTCCCACTTCTAGGTAAAACCCACCGGTCCATGGCAGTTATCTCTTCTAGGTGAGACCCCCCCTTGGCAGTTCCCAGGTCTAGGTGAGACGCCCCCTTGGCAGTTCCCAGTTCTAGGTCAGACCCCCCCAAGGCCGTTCCCAGTTCTAAGTGAGGACCCCCCATGGCAGTTCCCACTTCTAGGTGAGGACCCCCCTTGGCAGTTCCCAGTTCTAGGTGAGACCCCCCCTTGGCAGTTCCCAGTTCTAGGTCAGACCCCCCCATGGCAGTTCCCAGTTCTAGGTCAGACCCCCCATGTCAGTTCCCAGTTCTAGGTGAGAACCCCCCATGGCAGTTCCCAGTTCTAGGTGAGACCCCCCCATGGCAGTTCCCAGTTCTAGGTCAGACCCCCCCATGGCAGTTCCCAGTTCTAGGTCAGACCCCCCCATGGCAGTTCCCAGTTCTAGGTCAGACCCCCCCATGGCAGTTCCCAGTTCTAGGTCAGACCCCCCCATGGCAGTTCCCAGTTCTAGGTCAGACCCCCCCATGGCAGTTCCCAGTTCTAGGTCAGACCCCCCCATGGCAGTTCCCAGTTCTAGGTCAGACCCCCCCATGGCAGTTCCCAGTTCTAGGTCAGACCCCCCCATGGCAGTTCCCAGTTCTAGGTCAGACCCCCCCATGGCAGTTCCCAGTTCTAGGTCAGACCCCCCCATGGCAGTTCCCAGTTCTAGGTCAGACCCCCCCATGGCAGTTCCCAGTTCTAGGTCAGACCCCCCCATGGCAGTTCCCAGTTCTAGGTCAGACCCCCCCATGGCAGTTCCCAGTTCTAGGTCAGACCCCCCCATGGCAGTTCCCAGTTCTAGGTCAGACCCCCCATGTCAGTTCCCAGTTCTAGGTGAGAACCCCCCATGGCAGTTCCCAGTTCTAGGTGAGACCCCCCCATGGCAGTTCCCAGTTCTAGGTCAGACCCCCCCATGGCAGTTCCCAGTTCTAGGTCAGACCCCCCCATGGCAGTTCCCAGTTCTAGGTCAGACCCCCCCATGGCAGTTCCCAGTTCTAGGTCAGACCCCCCCATGGCAGTTCCCAGTTCTAGGTCAGACCCCCCCATGGCAGTTCCCAGTTCTAGGTCAGACCCCCCCATGGCAGTTCCCAGTTCTAGGTCAGACCCCCCCATGGCAGTTCCCAGTTCTAGGTCAGACCCCCCCATGGCAGTTCCCAGTTCTAGGTCAGACCCCCCCATGGCAGTTCCCAGTTCTAGGTCAGACCCCCCCATGGCAGTTCCCAGTTCTAGGTCAGACCCCCCCATGGCAGTTCCCAGTTCTAGGTCAGACCCCCCCATGGCAGTTCCCAGTTCTAGGTCAGACCCCCCCATGGCAGTTCCCAGTTCTAGGTCAGACCCCCCCATGGCAGTTCCCAGTTCTAGGTCAGACCCCCCCATGGCAGTTCCCAGTTCTAGGTCAGACCCCCCCATGGCAGTTCCCAGTTCTAGGTCAGACCCCCCCATGGCAGTTCCCAGTTCTAGGTCAGACCCCCCCATGGCAGTTCCCAGTTCTAGGTCAGACCCCCCCATGGCAGTTCCCAGTTCTAGGTCAGACCCCCCCATGGCAGTTCCCAGTTCTAGGTCAGACCCCCCCATGGCAGTTCCCAGTTCTAGGTCAGACCCCCCCATGGCAGTTCCCAGTTCTAGGTGAGACCCCCCCCAAGGCCATTCCCAGGTCTAGGTGAGACCCCCCCATGGCAGTTCCCAGTTCTAGGTCAGACCCCCCATGGCAGTTCCCAGTTCTAGGTGAGGCCCCCACTGTCAGAGCAGTCCCAAGCTCTGGAGAGCCTGAAGTTCCTGTCGGCCCTCCTTTACTGGGGTCCTGACACCTGGGAGGTGGCTTGGTCTTCAGGTTAGAAGGTGTATGAGAGCAAGCACCTGGACTCTATTGGGTTCCCAGCCTCTGCTCCTGACAGGAGTGTGGATGGGTGCAGTTTTCCTCCTAGCTGCTGGATCTGACTTTCTGGTGGGATGTCCCACTGGAAGACCACCACTGGCCTGTGTGGAAAGGGCTTGGAGCAGGTCTCCTAAGTTTTTTGGTGGGCCCTCCTCTTCTCTTGCCTATCAACTTCTGAGCATCCAGGTGACAAGCTCAGGGCTCCTGTGCTTGGGTTTTCTGTTTTCCGCTTGTTGAGGCTTGGGGCTTTCGTAGCCTCACTGTTACACATAGCATGCCTGGGATGAGTTGACCTTTTGGGTGGTTTCCTGGGGGTAAAGCCCAGGATTAGAGCTGGTGGGTCAGAGACGGACTACATTGGGAGCCTTGTTCCTGCTGCAGGCTGTGTAGCAGGACCGGGCATGGGTCTGGGTACACCACCAGCTTTGGGTACTTAGGATTTGATGTTGCTCTTTGCTACCTTCATAAATTCAGATGTTGTGGTACTCTCAGAGTCTAGGACATTGCACTTGGTCTCTTTAGGCCCTGCCCAGAGCCCTTTAAAGTCATAACATTAAGTTAAACCAAAGCTGGACACAGGGGCATACATGTGTCATCCCAGCTCCTCAGCAAGGCTGAGGAAGGAGGATTGCAAGTTCCAGACCAGCCTGGGCAATTTAGCAAAGTTCAACATAAAATAAAAGGGCTAGGATGTAGCTTAGTGGTAGAGTGCTCCAGGGGTCAGTCCCCAGCGCTCATCACTGCACACAAGGTTGAGCGCAGCTGCCAGTGCCAGGATTCATGTTGACCTTAAAAGAATAGAGAGGACATGGGGCTGGGCTTGTGTCTCAGTGGCACAGCGCTCACCTAGCACATTCGAGACGCTGGATTTGATCCTCAGTACCACATAAAAATAAATAAATAAAATAAAGGTATTGTGTCCAACTACAACTAAAAATATATATATATAAAAAAAAGAATAGAGAGGACAAGGGGCTTGCTCGGCACCCCTTGACTGAGGCTACGCAATGTGCCCCTCAGCCCCAGGTGCCCCAAGATGCCCTCAGTTGCTCTCTGTGTCCCCAGGTGTCCCTGGTGGCACCCCCATACCCCATCTGGACCTTGAGGCCAAGCAGTGGGTGAAGTTGCTGAGGGAGTGGCCTCTGCTAGAGGCCTGCTGGGGGGCTGTGCTGCTCCTTCTTTTTTTAAATATATGTTTTTTAGTTTTAGGTGAACACAATATTTTTTTATTTTTATGTGGTGCTGAGGCCCGAACCCAGTGCCTCTTGCATCCGGTGAGCACTCCACCACTGAGCCCCAGCCCTGCACTGCTCCTTTGACTGTGACTCTGGGTCTACACCACAGACACATGTGCTGAGCCTACAACCTGGCTCTGAAGGGAGGCAGCTAAGCAGTGGCCGTTCCCCAGGGCTGGAGCTTGCACAGGTGGGCGAGGGCTGTTCCGCTGAGCTGCACCCTGCCCCGGGCTCAGGTGCACTACCCAGGTCACCCTGGTGCCCCCACTGCTCACCACCCTGAGGAGTGCCATTGGTGGGTCCTCTGCCTTCCTCCTGAGCTGTGGAGTTGTCTTTTTTCCTAACATTCTTCCTTTCTTGTGTGTGTGTATGATGCTGGAGATGGAGTTCAGGGGTGATCTACCACTGAGCTGTACCCCCGTCCTTTGTATTGTGTATTTTGAGACAGGGCCTCACTGTGTTGCCGAGGCTGGCCTGGGACTTGGGTCCTCCTGCCTCAGCCTTTGCAGTAGCTGGAATCACAGGTGTGGCCCTGCAGAAAAGGGTAGTGTTTACAAAGTCACTGCTGCTTATGCCTGGCCTCCTAGGGTGCGTTGCCACAGGACCAGACAGGTTCTTCCAGCGGGAGTTTCTTCTTGACGGGTTCTGGCAGCCAGCTCTCAGGCCGAAGTGTCGAGGGGCAGCCCTCCTGAGGGCTGCAGGCCAGGCCCCTCAACTGTGGCTGTCTTCATGCAGCCTTTCTGTGCATCTGTGCCCACATTCCCCCTTTGCATATGGACCCCTGCCTGCCTCACCCCACTCAGTTGGGAGAGGCCTGGATTCCTTTCTGGAGCCACAGTGCAGGCCCTGCACCCTCCACCCTGCTCCAGCCCAGCATGAGGGAGGGTCCTGCTCCTCCTGGTGGGGCCCAGGGCACGCTGTAAGCTTCCCTGTGCCACACGGTCTTCCATCGCCTCATGCTGTTCACCTCCAGCTCTTGACCTAGGACCAAGGACCTTGCCATCTTGTTTTATTTCTATCAGCACTTTAAAAAGGATGTTTTGAGATATTCTTGGGTTAAAAATGCACAGTTTTGGTATTGCAGGTTTAATGTGACGAAGGCATGGTAGTTTTTTTACCTGATTGTGTACATGGAACCTGTGTGGTATTGAGGTGTGGTCCCTGGGCTGAGAGGCCCCAGCTTCAGTAGCAGGGCAGGGCAGCTCAGGCAGCACTGGACAGCAGGTGTGCTGCTAGTTTAAGGACAGAGTGGTTGGGGCACCCAGGAGGGCTTCCTGGAGGAGGCAGGGCCAATGTCTGGAGGGGTCTCCGTGCTGCCTCTGATAGGGCTGAGCTGCCCTTCAAACTCTGACCCGAGGGTGAAAGTCAGCTTTAGGAGCCAGGTTCAAGGCCAGGAGCACCTCGGAGCCCAGGCAGTAAGAGCTTCCCTTTTCCTGGGCCAACTTCCCAGCAGCTGAAGCAACAAAGCTGAGCATTCTGGAGCCCTGCCCGCAGTGGACACACCAGGCACAGGGCCTGAGCCTGGTCACTGGCTAACCCTGAGGAGGATTTTCTGGGCCAGTGCCCTGGGCTGATCCTTTTCTGTCTTCTTCACCTGAGGGCCTGGACCTGGGCCACTTGCCCACAAGGCAGAGCCCGAGTCAGGATGTGAGGGTCCTGGGCAGTGGCTGCCCGTGTGGGCAGGTTCCCCTCATAGTAATGGCCTCCTTTAGGGTCCCTAGCTGTTGAGGCCAGTAGCACACTTGCTGGCCAGTGCACCGCTTATGGCATGGGCTGCGGCTTGAGCCTCACTCCTGTCCTGTGGCTCCTCATCCTTGGATGTCCCAGTCATTGAATGCTGGCCAGCTGGTGCTCTCTGCTTCCTGTTGCTCTCCTGCCACCGCTTCCTGAGCAGCCCAGGCTCAGGGCTGGAGGCAGCCCTCGCGCTCATGCTGGGAGCTGCCAGTTTTGCTAGCTGTCCTCCTGGCTGAGCTGTGTGGATTGGGCTTCTCTGCACTGAAAGGCCAGGCTGGCCCTTAGCACTCGGACTTGGTGGACTGCCTGGGTGCCCGTCTTTCTCCATCATGGAGTCAGTCCAAACATGCTCAGGAATGCCCAGGGTCACTTCTGCCTCACATTCTTGGTTGGTGGGGAGTCTGAGGCTGCAGTCAGGCCTGGAGGCCACCCATGTCAGAGCCGAGGCTCCGTGGGGTGCTGTGAGACCACCTGTGCCCTGCAGCACAGGTGTGGCCCCTGCCTCTCCCTGTCCTCCACAGCACCTTCATGCTGCCTGGGCCCCTGCCGCTCACTGGCCTCAACTGGAGTCTGCCTGTAGGTGGTGGTGTCAGAGTTGGCCCCAGCCCCACTGCGGCAGGCCTGGGTGCCCCCTCTGGCTGTGGGCCCTGGTGGAGTGAAGGTTAGGCTGAGCCCCGGGACTGGGCTGGCTCCCCGTCTCACCCCTGGGCTGGTGTCTGTTAATGATATTGGAGTACGTCATTTAAAACAATCTGAACCCAGGGCCTTGTACCCCCAGGCCAGCACCCTGCCACTCAGCCACATCCCTACCCCTAAGGATGCTGCATGCAGTCATGAGCGGAGGCCATGTGGTGCCTGTGAATCGCACCTTATGCCGTAATGTGGCAATGCACACGCATCTCCGTCTTGAGCTTTCCAGAACAGCACAAGCTGTGAGCACCCAGGAAGTGCCTTGAGAACTGAGTCCTGCCCAGCTGCCGGGTGTGCCGGGGAGCTGCTGGGTGAACGGGGCATAGCCTCCCTGCTTTTCCTCCTGTGGACAGCCTGCTGGGGTCTGCTGAGCCCTGTAGACCAGGAGGACACGTCCCGGGCTGCCGCACAGTCAGCTAACAGGAACCCTGCGTTTTCCCTCCCGCTCCTCCTCCTCCTCCTCTCTCTCTCTCTCCTCTCGCGTCTCCACGTCTCAGCTCACGC
>NW_026000026.1:557111-572406 GCF_001458135.2 Marmota marmota marmota
TTCCTCCTCCTCCTTTCTTCTTCCTTCTTTCTTCCTTCTTTCTTCTTCTTCCTTCTTCTTCCTCCTTCCTCTTCCTCCTCCTCCTCTTCCTCCTCCTCCTCCTCCTCCTCCTCCTCCTCAGGGTCTGGCTAAGTTGCCCACCTACAACTAAAAAATAAGTTTAAAAAAACAATGAGGCTGGGCATGTGGCTTAGCGGTAGTGTGCTCGCCTGGCATGCACGGGGCTCTGGGTTCGATCCTCAGCATCACATGAAAATAAAATAAAGATGTTGTGTCCATTGAAAACTAAAAAATAAATATTAAAAAATTCTCTCTCTCTCTCTCTCTCTCTCTGTCTCTCTCTGTCTCTCTCTCGAGACTGGGTGTGGTGGCCCTGTAATCCCAGGGACTCCAGGGAGAGTGAGACAGGAGGATTGCAAATTCAAGGTCAGCCTCAATTATTTAGTAAGACCCTGCCTCAAAATAAAATAAAAAAGGCTTGAAATGTGGCTTAATGATAAAATGCCCTTGGTTCAATCCCCAAGACCAAAAACAACTCCAAAGCAAAGGAACAAAAAACAATCACTCCAAGAAGAATGGACTTTTTCCTGAATGTGTGTGGTGACCAGACCCAGGGAGGAGTCGGCCTTGAGGCCTGGCCAGCAGGGGGTGCCTGAGGCCATAGCTCCTTGTCCCCTGGTCTGGGCTCTGAGTGTGAGATGCAGTTTGGGTGGGACAGACCTGTATGGAGGTTAGAACAAATCACCTTCCTGGTGGAGCTGCTTAGGGCCCAAGGGAAAGAGCGCCCCCATCCTACATCTGCATCAATATTCTGAGCACGCAACTCTGCAAAAAGTCCCTGCTAAGCAGTCTTCAGGCACAGTGGCCATGCTTGTCATCTTGGAGTCTTGGGAGGCCAATGCAGGAAGATTCTCAAAATAAAAATAAAGTGGGCTGGGGGTTTGGCTCATTGGTAGAGCACTCTGAGTTCAATCCTCAGTCCTGGACAAAAGAAAAAAGAAAAGGAGAGGGATGTTATTCTTGCAGGAAATCAAATAATGCAGCTGCGACTCCTGGGTTTGAAGCGAGGCACTGACGTTTCTGTGTCCACGGCATGGCTCGCGGAGCTGTGGTCCATCCCTCCACGTCACTTAGCCTGAGCACATGGAGCCACCGGCTTCGGCCTCCTGAGTCGCTGGGGTTACAAGTGTGCCCCCATGGCCGCCCACAGTTGGGGTCGTTTAGCCTAGTTGGCCCATCTACTTACTGAAGGGTGACCTTATTAATTCTGGGGCATGTTGGTTCCTGTGTGGGGATTCTTTTCAGCACCCATGTCCATCATGAGCCTGGAAACGGGCCTTAGATGTCCTGCTGGGTAGGGTCAGCGCCCACTTGCTGCCTGCTGCCCTTCGTGGTGAGGGTGGATGCCTCCTGCACACCTGTGCTCCAGGTGTGTGGATGGCTCCGCTGGCCGTGCTCATCCCCTCTGTATGCGGGGCTTTTCGTGGCCGCTGTGCTGGCTGCTGGCCTGTACTGTTGCCTGCCACAGTCCCTGTCCGCCTGGGCTGCATGGGTAACTCTTCTGTCTTGCCCCACAGAGTCTGTAGAAGAGGCAACACCAAGACTTCCCAATGAACAACCGAAAGGAAGATATGGAAATCACGTCCCACTACCGGCAGCTGCTTCGCGAGCTCAACGAGCAGAGGCAGCACGGCGTCCTGTGCGACGTGTGCGTCGTGGTGGAAGGCAAGGTCTTCAAGGCCCACAAGAACGTGCTGCTGGGCAGCAGCCGCTACTTCAAGACGCTCTACTGTCAGGTGCAGAAGACGTCTGACCAAGCCACCGTCACCCACCTGGACATCGTCACTGCCCAGGGCTTCAAGGCCATCATTGACTTCATGTACTCGGCCCACCTGGCCCTCACCAGCAGGAACGTCATTGAGGTGATGTCTGCCGCCAGCTTCCTGCAGATGACGGACATTGTGCAGGCCTGCCATGACTTCATCAAGGCTGCCCTGGACATCAGCATCAAGTCGGACGCTGCCGACGAGCTCGCAGAGTTTGAGATCGGCGCCCCGGCCGGCAGCAGCACAGAGGCGCTGATCTCTGCTGTGATGGCTGGCAGGAGCATCTCTCCGTGGCTGGCGCGGCGCACAAGCCCCGCCAACTCTTCCGGAGACTCAGCCATTGCCAGCTGTCACGAGGGGGGCAGCACCTATGGGAAGGAGGACCAGGAGCCCAAGGCCGAGGGCCCCGACGACGTGTCCTCGCAGTCCTTGTGGCCTGGAGACGTGGGCTACGGGTCTCTGCGCATCAAGGAGGAACAGATATCGCCTCCTCACTATGGAGGGCGCGAGCTGCCTTCTGCCAAGGACAGCACGATGCTGAGCTCTGCCTCAGAGCCAGGAGCCGGCGACGGCTGGCAGCCCACGGGCCGCAGGAAGAACCGGAAGAACAAAGAGACGGTGCGGCACATCACGCAGCAGGTGGAGGAAGGCAGTGGGGCCGGCTCCCCCTCGCCTGCCTTCCTCCCCACGCCCGGGTGGCCCTTCGGCAGCCGGGACTCAAGTAAGCGTTTCCTTTGCCACATCAGGTCCACACCCAGTGCCCGGCGTCCTTGGCCTCATGGCTGTGGGTGGAGTGGCGTGGTCGCTGGTGCATGCTGGGGGCTTTCTGCGGTCTCCTCCTCTCATAGGGAGTCGGGGTTCCCACGGGAACATAAGTGACGGGGCTCAGGCTGGGGCGACTGGTGTCTGGGAGCCCCTGCCAGTCCGTTCCCATCGCACTACACCAGTGGCCACCTGGGGCAGGGCTCCTCCAAGGCCAGGGGACCAGCTGAGGGGTCTGTAGGTGGAACAGTGGGGAGGGTCCTGGGGGAGCTCTTCAGCCCCGTGTGGGGTGTGGGTCCAGCTGCTTCCTCTTGTATATGGTGACTGAAGGGGTCATTCAAGGGGTCACTCGCCTGTCACCAGAGTGTCTGTGGGACCCAGGCTGTCCCCTCAGCCGCTGCAGCAGTGCTGTGGCCCTGGGCCTGCCGCAGGATGCAGGATCCGTACTTGCTAAGTGTGGTTCCCAGCCAGGCTAATAGGGGCTGCTGCATGCTGGGGGCCCCATGACCCGCACAGGCCCTCTGCCCTGCTTTCCAGGGCCCTGAAGCCATGCATGGGAGCTGGGTTTCAGCCTGCAGGCAGTGTGCTGTCCATCTCCCAGAATGGAAGACGGTGAGCTCCGTGTTCATGCTGGGGCTGCTCCTGGTGCGGAGCACCCAGCAATAGCCTCTGCCTGTGCTGCATGTCCTCTGAGCGGCAGGTGGGGCTCCAACTGTCCTTCCTCCCAGGCCCAGGCCAGAAGGGCACTGATCAGAGCAGAGGTGGCCATTGCTTACTCAGGGAGGCTGCCAGGATGGTTAGAATGCACCCTGGGTACATGTGAGTGGACAGAGGTGTTCATGGGGCAGACACCATAGGGCCCAAAGCCTGCAAAGGTGCAGCCGATGCCAGGCGAGCTTGTGTGCGGGCGGGAGGGCTGGCTGGGTGGGTGGACACTGGGCCCTAAGCTCCTCCTCTCCTTGACGGAAGCCTCGGGAGCTGGGAGTGCTGTGGAGGGTTCCTGAGGCCAGGTCTCCACACTGGCTGGCTCAGTGCAGTAAAACGTACATAGCATGAACCTTACAGGGTGACCACTTGTTCTTTTTTGGCATTGAGGATTGAACTCAGGGGCGTTTAACCACTGTGCCACATCCCCAGCCTTTTTATCTTTTATTTAGAGACAGGGTCTTGCTGAGTTGCTTAGGGCCTTGCTAAGTTGCTGAGGCTGGCTTTGAACTCACGATCCTCCTGCCTCAACCTCTGGAGCTGCTGGGATTACAGGCTGGCGCCAGTGTGCCCAGGGACATCATAACTGCTTTTAAGTGCACAATTCACTGGCGGGTCACACTGTTGTGCCATGTCATTGCTCTACATCCAGAACTTATTTCACTGGGTGCTGGGGTGGAGCCCAGGTGCCTGCTGGGCCGATGCTGTGCCCTGAGTCCTCTCCCCCCAGTTCTGTAGCACTTTTTCATCATCCCAAACATAATTCTGTCCACCACACAGGACCTGCCGTGGGCCCTGCCAGAATCCACCAGCTGTGGAATGCTGTTGTTCACTACGCACTCTCTGTTCCCAGCCTTCACACTGAGCCTCCAAGGCAGGGCCCAGCTCACCACGTTCAGCTGAAGTTGATTTAATTCAGGGTTTCCCTTTTCTGTGGGGATGTCCTGAGCACAGTGGATGTAGAGCAAGTCCCTGGCTTCCACCCAAGATGCCAGTGTCACCTGTCCCCCAGGTGTGACAGTGCAAGGATTACCTGACATGGACAAATGTCCTGAGAAGGTCCTCCACCACTGGTGCTGAGCTGAATAGAATCAGGTGAGAGTCACTCATGTCCCTGCTGTGCCTATGGGGAGGTACCCACAAGAGCAGACACGTCAATGACTCACTTCTGCTCCTAGCTTTGTTTTACAATCGTCTACAGCTCTGACAAAGCCCCTGGAGAGTGACTAGCCTCCATGGGCACGGTCTGACATGCACAGATGCACCAAGGCCCCCGTGTGTGGTGAGTCACCTGCAGGTGACAGTTCTGGGGGCCTTTGTGTCACAGAGCTGTCAGCGGGTTAGGAAGCAGCACGCCCCTCACGCCTGCTGGCTGGACGTCTCCACAGTTGGGGAGCAGGTGTTTCCAGATTCCAACAAGTGACTGCGGCTGTGTACTTTCCTTTGCGTCTTCAACCCTTAGGTTTCCAAGGCAACCATGAACCGCTCCTGCCAGCAGATTCCCAGTGCTGAGGCGTGGGCGTGAGATGTGGGCCTGGGCTCGGGCATGGGACCTGGTGGCCAGTCGTTCCCGAGCTTCTGGCCTCTGCTCTGGCCCCCAGCCTGGGATTCAGAGGTGTGAGTCGTAGTCCCTTAGGGAGGTCAGCTCATTTTCATTGAAGGTTTATTGTATCCTAGGGAGGATTCTCCCCTCTCCCTCCTCTTAGAGGAAGGAGAAAGGCTCTTTCCTAAGGAAACGTGTTGGGTGGTTACTGCAAGTCATCTGGGCATCGGCCAGATCTTGGACGCCCAGCCCTCCCGCCAGCTCACTCACCTTTTCTGCTCTGTGTCCCCTTGGCTCATGGTGCCCCAGGACCCGTTGGCCATTAGGAGCAGTTCTCCAAGTACAGGTCCCATGTGTTCTGACCTAGCTGCTCTGAAGACAGAGTATTCCACTGTCCCCCTGTGAGAGCGTCTGGGACAGCACCGGGCAGGACAGAGCCGCCATGCAGCCCTGGCACAGTCAGGGCTCTGGCCAGGCCTGCCCTGCTGGCGTCAGCTTCCTGGGGCTCTGCCTCACTGCCCCGTCTGCAGAGGACAGCGACTTCAGTGGTGGCTGGTGAGGCCTTGGGCGGTGGAGAGGAAGCTGCTGATTCAGGAATGGCGGAGGAGCAGCCCAGGGCCCCGTCCAGGGTTTTGCAAGAGTGAGGTCCTGTAAGCTGAGAACTGTGGCACACACCTATCACCCCAGGAGCCTGAGGGACGAGGCAGGAGGCTCCCAAGTTTCAGGACAGCTTGGGCAACTTAGCAAGACCCTGTGTCAAAATAAAATAAAAGCCTATGGATGTAGCTCAGTGGCAAAGTGCCCTTGGGTTCAATCCCCAGTACTGAAAAAATAAATAAAGCCTTGAGGTTTTGTGTGTTTTTTGTTTGTTTGATTGGTTTTTTGGTACTAGGGATTGAACCCGGGGTACTTACCCACTGAGCCAAATCCCCAGTCCTTTTTTGTATTTTGTTTAGAGACAGGGCCTCGCTAAGTTGCTGAGGCTGGCTTTGAACTCTCGATCCTCCTGCCTCAGCTGTCGGAGCTGCTGGGATTGAGCCTTTAGCTTTATTCTAGCTAGAGCACAGTTGTTGTTTTGTAGAACACATGTCTGTGCTGAACTTCAGTGATGTTCAGTAATGTTGGAACTCATTGCATCAGGACTTTCATGACCACACTGGGACCACAGAACACCCAGTTGGTAGATGGGTCCCTGGAGGCTCCCGTGTCACCCTTGTCATGGCAGCCTCCAATCCTGCTTGGGGTGGGGAGTGGGCAGCGCCAGCTCCCAGGACCTGGCTCCTCTTGGCCTTAGCCAGTCCCAGCCTCCTTAGTTTCCCTTCCAAGCTCTCTTCAGCCTCTTGGTGCTCCTTGCTGGAGATGAAGTGAGAGAAGCCAGGGGCATGAGAACCTGACCAGATCACACAGGTGCAGACTGACCGACTTTCGGAAGCTGTGGGCCTGTGGGTTTGTCTCTGTGTTGCATTGGGTGCAGGCTTCGCGAAGCAGCTGTAGACAGGAAGGGCTCACCTGAGCCAGGTGCAGCCTGCAGGGCCCGGTCAGGCTGGAGGGCTCACCTGAGCTGGCTCCACCTCTGCCATCTAGGTGAGGATGCACTCATGGTGTCGAACAGAGGGACAGGAAGGTGAAAGCAGGAGCCAGATGCTCGTGGGGTTCAAGGGGCATCTGCTTCACAGGGGAGCAGGCAGGTCGCTGCCTGTGCCAACTGAGCTGAAGGTCCAGTGGACTCTGGCCTCTCATCTGGGGTGGGTGTGCTGAGCTGGGCCTCAGGACCTCCACTCTGGCTGTTCTGACTGAGCCACAGGGACTTCTGCTGCCTACCTGCTCCTTCAGGCTGAGCTCACGTGCAAGGGCCTGTCTTTGCCACTGGCCTTTCTAGGAAACATGATCCATAAAAGGGTGAGTCCTGAGGGGTCTTGTGGGCATCAGCTCAGCTTACTAGTGGCCTGTCTGCTCAGCAGGGCACCTGGCAGAGCTGGGAGGATGCCTGGTCCCCATGCAGAGGCAGATCAGCCTGGGCTGAGGAGGGGCCAGGCTGGCCTGCTCTAGGACACCACCTCGCTCTGGCCTGCGGACAGTGGGAGGCACAAGGGTTAGGAAAGTCGCCCTTTGCTGAGCAGCACTTTGTGGTAGTGGCTTTTGTGATACTGGGGACTGAACCCAGGGCCTCCTGCATGCTAGGGGAGTGCTCTACCACTGAGCCACCTCCCCAGCCCCTTTGACTTTTTATTTTAGGACAGGGTCTCACTAGTTGCCCAGGCTGGTCTTGCATTGCAGTCCTCCTGCCTCTGCCTCCCGAGTAGGTGGGGTCACAGGGGTGTGGGTTACTCCCAGCACATTTGAGAACTCTTGTCGCTGCTTTCTTAGAAAATGTTTGAGGGTGAGAAGAGCACAAGTTCAAGGCCAGCCTCAGTCCAAGCAAGGCGCTAAGCAACTCAGTGAGACCCCGTCTCTAAGTAAAATATAAAATAGGGCTAGGGATGTGACTCAGTGGGTAAGCACCCCTGGGTTCAATCCCTAGTACCAAAAAAAAAACTGTTTGGGGGGTGCACAGCGGGTATGTGCAGCCAGTGTTGAGCACCCTAGCAAGTACTGTTTTCACACAGGTGGACAGAGATGCATGTCACTCAAAAATGTCTTTGAGGCCCCTCAGAGTAAGCATGCATACTTTTTTTTTTAATATTTATTTTTTAGTTTTAGGTCAACACAATATCTTTATTTTATTTTTATGTGGTGCTGAGGATCGAACCCAGTATCTCATGCATGGTAGGCAAGCGCTCTATCTCTGAGCCACAACCCCACCCCCATGGTTTTTTTTTAAGTATTTATTTTTTGGTTGTAGTTAGACACAATACCTTTATTTTATTTATTTATTTTTATGTGGTGCTGAGGATTGAACTCAGAGCCTCACATGTGCTAGGCAAGTGCTCTACCACTAAGCCACAATCCCAACCCAAGTATGCATACTTAAATATATGTTAAAATTTTTTAAAAAAAGAAGTTTGAGGACTGGGTGTGGCTCGGTGGTAGACTGTGTGCTTAGCATGTGTGAGGCCCTGAGTTTAATCTTCAGCCTGCAAAATTTAAAAAAAGGTCTTGGAAACAAATGTGCCATAATGTGCCAGAGAAGTCCAAACCACCAACATGACCAGCACCCCACAGGTGCTCATGCCCACAAGACCTGTCCTTGTGTGGCCTTTGTCCTGACAGGGGCACTTGGTTGAGTGTGGATTTTCCAGCCAGAGGCCAGCTGTCCTCCTAGTCCCAGGCTTGCCCTCTCCCACTGAGCCTGCTCCTTCCTGGAGCACCAAGGACAGGTCTTGGCGCACCTGCCACCTGCAGGTCTTGGGAGCCCAAGGCGACCTTCACAGGCTCCAGGGAGCAGCCCGGCCAGGCCCCCAGCCTCCTGCCTCTGCTCCCATCCTCCTCCTCTGCTTCACCCCTTCTCCCCACCTCCTCCTGGTTTTTCTTACCTGCGGGGTCTTGTCCCCGTAAGCTGATGGTGTCGCAGGCTCCGGGGACTTGGATGTGAATCCTTAGCACACGGTGTGTTCACCGGCAGGTGTGCTTCGTGGGAAAATGATCTCTCACTGTTTGAGATGTGGTATGATCAATGGCAGATCCATGTGTCCCAGTTGCAGATTTTTTTGTCTTTACCTTGAATATTGTACTGGGAAAATACTCACAGTCAGAGAAACTTGAGGAAAGGGAGCAGAGCGTACCGCTTCTGGGTTCCTGGGTGCATTCTGTTTTACTGTTTTTCTTTATTGAATATCCATCCACATACCCCAGTCCACCTCATTTTCAGGGCTTTCCGAAAGGTGGGCAGCATGCACTTCAGGTTTATCTGTGTCAGAGTCCAGTTTGCATTTGTTGGTGAATTTCATGCACAGGAATGTGCCAGTCTCAAATTCACGTTGAGGAAGTTTGTGCAGACCTGGAGCCCAACCCCACTGAGGGGGAGAGGTCCTGCCTGGAAGCCTGTGGGATGGTGGCCGGTGTGTCTGGGGTGGACTTCGTCTTTGGGACAGGTCCCTGTGTGTGCCAGTGAGTGTGGCTGCCTGGGCTGCGTCTGCCTCCGGCTGGGTGCCCATGCTGCTGTCTAAACACCCTGCCTTTCCTTCTTCAGTCTCAGGGTGACTAACATCAGAAGTGTCTTGGCTTTTTCTTTCTGCCTGTCTTTGGTGCTAGGGATGGAACCCAGGGGCTCTCTACCACTGAGCCACATCCCAGCCCTTCTTATTGCTTTTATTTTGAGCCAGGGTCTCCCTAAATTGCCCAGACTGGCCACAAACCTGGGACTTGCCTACCTCAGCCTCCTGGGCTGCGGGAGCCCAGGCCTGCACCACCCCTGTAGTTTGATGGGTTCTGACAAAGGTGTGTAGTCCAGCAGAGGGTGGGTGACCCCAGGTTCCCTCGGTCCTCGGAGCCACCTGGACCAATTTCAACAGAGGGTTTCATCACCAGCCTGGAGCCACCGAGAGGAGTGTCCCAGGGCTTTCCCTTGGGTCTGGCTTTGTGTTTCTCTTCCACATTGAGGTGCGGGTGCAGAGGAGCCCCGCGGGCCTTGGTGCAGGCCACATGATGCTGTGCCTCGCCGGCACTGGCAGCCCCTCTCGCCGGCCAATCTACAGGCCAGGTGGGGTCTCTAGCTCTGCCTCTTCTCACTCGCTATGTTCAGCTCTGTGTGTCCAGCTGCCATCCAGCCACACTGTGAGCAGGACCCTGAGTGGCCCTCGCACCCCTGCAGCCTGGTCTCTGTGTCAGTAGCCCCTTGTCTTCAAGGCTGCTCGCTGTCTGTGTGTCAAGGAAGCACAGGATCCCGGCCAGCCGACTTCTGTGGCCTGGCTGGGGTGCTGCTGGCTCTTGGTCGCCTGTGGGTGGCCTCCATCTGGTTTTGGCTGTAGTGGAGGAGGCTGCAGGGAGCCTGCTTGTCTTTGGACACCTGGTTTGGCTCCTCGTCAGTGAACACGGAGGAGTGGGGTTGTTAGGCCCTGGCCAGGCTCTGCTCCTCCCGAGAAGCGGCCAGCAGCCTCCTGCTGTTGCGTGCTGCGTGTCCACCACCAGCGTGCAGCTCCCTGGGTTCCATTGGCACCTTTGGATTTTGTCCCCTCGGGGGAAGAAGCGTGGGTCTCTTCAGGGTTTCCATTTCCTTGGTGGCTGAGTGTGTCAGTCAGTTTTCTGTCACTGTGACAAAGTCCCTGAGATAAAGGACTTATAAGGGAGAAGGTTTGTTCTGGGTTGTGGTTCACTTGGCCCCTTGTTTTGGGCCTGTGGCGGCATAGTGCATCGGTTGTGGGTGTGAGTGGTATGGGGGCTGCTCCCTTCCTGGTGGCCAGGAAGCACAGAAAGACCAGGAACCCGGTCCCAACATCCCTGAAGGCTCCGCCTCCCCCCAGTGTCCAGGCCGGGGGAAACTCTTCAGCTCTGCGCAGCAGGGGGGCCGTTGGGCTCCTTCACAGCTTCTTGGCTGTTCACAGAGCTCCTTCCTGCTGTCTGCTGTTCCTCCTTGGGCTGTGAGGTGCTGAGGGCTTGTCCTGGGCTTGGTGGCCATCTGCCTGTTCGTGGGAAGTGTCCACTCATCTCCGTCCATTCATTTTCGCTGATCCTGCTGTTCTGCATACAAATCCGACATCAGGTGCAAACGCTTCCTGTGTCTTTTGCTCGTTTTCTCATCCAGCAGTATTTTAAGAGCAGGCAGTGTTGTTGACCCTTTTCTTTTTGGCTCCTTCTCCTTTGGTCCTAGGACCTCTGCCCAAGTCACCAACTTCTCCAGAGTTTGCTTTTTCCTAGAAGTTTTACAGACTCAAGTGCAACGCGAGCTCCTGTGACTTGAGTCGCTTTCTATATGTGGCATGAGGTTGGCTTGAGGTTGGCTTTTGATGCGATTGTGCAACTGTCCTGATGCCACTCGCCAGAAGCATTGGCTTTTCCCTGTTGGAGTTCCTAGCTGAGGTGCTGAGTGCGTGCACGGCCACCTCTGTGTCTCCAGATTTCCCATCTGCAGATCCAAACATGGATTCAAAATATTAAAATCAGGAAATCAAATCTCTACCGAACATGCACTGACTTCTTCTGGTCACTATCCCCTGAACAGTACAGTGTCCCACCTGTTTACACAGCATTTCCGCTGTGTTAGGGATCACAAGTCATCAGAGCTGGCTTGAAGGCCATGGGAGGGAGGCCCTGGCCCTGTGCAGACACGGTGCCACTCTGCCAGGGACTTGAGTGTCATGGGCTTTCTATCCTGGGGCTCCCAGAACCAGTACCCTCTAGATACCCAGGAACAAATGCACATAGGAAAAGAGAGAAGTTCTTACATGATGTGAAAACACCCTGATATGATTATAAGTGAGGAAACAAATTTAGTTTGGACCTTCAGAAATAAAGAACAACTTAAAAAAACTCACAAGGTGGAGGTGACTTCACACACAGCGCATCTCTAGCGTTTTTCTGCAGTTGTGTTTCCTGAACCTGGTGCTCTGTGGTGGTGGGAAAGCCAGTGTTTGGCTGCTCCTGAGGCTCAGTGTGGCGGTCTGGGCTCCGTGTGGCTGGAGGGTGGTGTCTGCCGTGGGTTCCACTCCTCAGACCGAGAGTGCAGGCTCTAGAGGCTGGCTGTGGTCTGTGGCCGCTGGCCAGGCCAGAGAGCCTGTGGATGGGCCCCTACTCAGGTGGGGCATCCTCAGACCACAGTGGATTTGGAGAAGTCTGGAGGGGACTCCTGCAGCTGCCCTGCACCTCATGCGCCCTCCCTTAGGCTGCCCCTGATGCAGATCTCGCTCCTGCCCAGGGCCTCCATGCAACTCTGCATGGTGTTTCCTGCTCCTAATCTACTTATTTGAGCCAGTTTTATCTTTTCAAAGCTCTGATTGTGGTGGTGATTTCTTCCCAGCTGGTGTTTTAGTCAGTCCCCAGTCCCCCGTCCCCCCCCCCCCCGCCTGTGACTAAAGGACCCCACCAGAACAGCTGTAGAGGAGGGAAAGTTAATTGAGGCCTCACGGTTTCCGAGGTCTCAGTCCATGATGCCGGCTCCATTCCTCGGGGCTGGAGGTGAGGCAGAACATCAAGTGGAAGAGTGGAAGAGTGGCAGAGGGAGCAGCTCACATGGTGACCAGGAAGAGAGAGAGGCTCCACTTCCAGACACGAAGCCGTGCCGCCATGCCCCCTCCTCCGGCCGCACCCTCCACCTCAGTGGCACTCAGTTAATCCCTGTCGGGATTCATTCACTGACTGAGTCAAGGCCCTCATAACCCGGTCATTTCTCCTCTAACCTTCTTGTACTTGCTCTCACGTGAGCTTCAGGGACGCTCACATCAAAACTGCAACAGCAGAAGACTGAGAGAGCTGTTTCGGAGGTGGGTGTCACCTCCAGATGAGACGCTGTGCTGAGGTGGCAGTGTCGCCCACAGGTGGCCTCCAACACTCGGGCACAGGTCTCAGCCCGTTTGCTGCTCCCCAGTGGGAGGTGACACAGGCCCTGCCCAGCTGTGGACAGCTGATGTGGTCCCATCTTGCTGCTGTGCGAGTGACACTGCTGGGCCCATGGCTGTCCTGGGAAGGAGAAGGAGCTGAGGGCGGCCTCTGCGCCCCCTGGGGCGGGTCTCCCCTCCCGATTCCCACACCATGTGCACTCTGTCTTCTCTCAGCCAGTGGGGCATGGCAGGGAAGCCACCGCCCCAGTCTCTCATCTGCAGCTGCAGCCCTCTGTGGGCCCAGCATGGCTCAGCCCTGGCCTTGTATCCCTGGGGAGGAAGACCCTCATGAAGCAGACATGCCCCAGAATGGACAGCAGTGGGGAGCAAATCCAGCAGAAGCAGGGACCCCGTGGCTGAGGAGGGTCAGGGCCTGGGCAGGCCTGCACAGCATGGTGGGGCCAAGCAGGAAGGGCCCTAGGGTAAAGTGAGGGAGAGGCTGGGGGGGGCATCCAAGACGAGAGGGCAGCCCTGGAGGCTCAGGAGCACCCCCAGAGAGCCAGGACATCAGAGGCCAGCGCTCCTTCTCCGGGATTCCAGACCACTAAGAAGGGCGTGCCGGCCCTTGCAGGGGCCTGAAAGGACAGCGCACTTGCTGGGAACCCGGAGGCACCAGGCGCAGCTCCAGACTCTGGCCGCGGGGGGACCACCGAAGCTGCTGTGCTTCTGGACCCTGTGGTGAGATGGAAGATGTGCTCCTTACTGCTTTCCTCCCTCCCTCCCTTTTCTTTATTCATTCGAAAAACATTTACCGAGGCTGTTGCCATGATCCAGGCACTTGGGAGTCACCGTGACTGGGAAGGCACAGCACACACTGTGCCTGCTCTGGCAAGACGGACGGGAGGCCCTCTGGGCCAGAGCCATGGTCAGAGGTGCCGATCACGGGCTGGGCTCAGCAGGGCCTGCGCGAGCGCATGTACAGGAGTGTGCACATGCGTGTGTGAGTGTGTGACCCGTGTGCCCACATGCGGGCACATGTGTGGTGGCAGCACCCACGTTACCAGTACACGGTGCGTTTCTGAGTCAGCCGTTCTCAGGGCCCTGGGGTGGGCCACCTCGGCTGCCCTTGGCCCTCATCTGGGAGGCACCTGTGGTGCTGTGGGGACTCGTGTGCAGAGTGGCCTGGCAAGGCGGGCAGCAGACGGAGCTGCTGGAAGATTTCACTGGACGTGGGACAGTGCCTAGTGCAGGCTCCAAGCCGTCTTCCCGGGCCCAGTCGCCGGCTGGTTCTTTGGTCATATATGTCTGCGCTGGGACGGGAGGGACCCAGGACTACAGGCATGCAGGTAGCGCTCTGCCACGAGCCGCAGCCCAGCCCCAGTTTGTTAGGTTTTAACATTGCCATTAGGGACACTTGCCCCGTGCGGCCTCCCTCCCTCCCTGTCGGTACTGGGGACTGAACCTAGGTGCTCTATCACTGAGCCACACCCCAGCCCTTTTAATAATTCATTTTGAGATGGGTCTGGATGAGCTGCCAAAGCTGGCCTTGTGCTTGCCGTCCTCCTGCCCCAGCCTAGTCCCTGGGATGCCAGAGTAGCCACTGTGTGGGCTTCGACTGCATTCTTACCAGGTGCACAGGGCTTTTGGCCCACGCCCTCAATGGCACTCCTCATGTTCTGGGTTTTGGGGTCCACACCTCAGGGGTATGATGCTGTACCTGGCTGTGATGGGGCATTTGATGTCTTTGGATAAGTGTCTGGTCAGACCTAGTGCCCTGTGTGTTTGTCTTTTGAATCGCGAGAGTCCTTTATGCAGTCTGGGTAGGATTTCTTATCAGAACATGGCTTGAAAATATTTTCTCCCCATTTGATGGGTTGTCTTCTCACTTTCTTGAGAGCAGACATGGAACATAGGAGGTTTTGATTTTGATGAAATCTAGTGTATGTTTTTGCTGCTTGTGCCTCTGAAGGGCAGGGCAGGGGCCATGGCACACAGGTGTGGACCTCAGAACCCATCACCAGGTCCAAGCTCACGTGGATTTCTCCTGAGCATTGTGGCTGCAGCTCTGATATCCAGGCTGGATGCTGGTGCTGATATCTCCTCTTCTTTGAGGTGGAGTCCTGTAGCTCCTGGCAGTCTGCATGGGTCTGAGTCCTCGTCCAGGGTGGGGCTCTGAGCTGGGCTGCGGCCTGAGGCCTGGGCTGTGACTGTGAGGAGCTGCCAGGGCACAGCAGGTCGGGGTGGCAGGACGGGGCGGGATGGAGCACTAGGCCACTACAGAGCCCTGGCAGGTGTCCTGGTCATCGGGACTGGGTCCACATCTCACAGGCCATGGTCAGCAGCAGGTTGTTGCACTCCCCTAGACTGGCCGCGTTGTCCACTAGGAGAGTCTTGAAGATTGCCGTGTGCTCTGACCGTGTCTTCCTCCCACCCGCAGGTGCAGACCTGACTGTCACTGAGGCCAGCAGCTCCGACAGCCGAGGGGAGAGGGCCGAGCTGTACACCCACGTGGACGAGGGCCTCCTGGGAGAGGCCAGCTGCCTGGGCCCACCCCTGACTCCTGAGAAGGACGAGGTGCTGCACCAGGCCAGTGCGGTGGCCGGTCTGCGCGCGGCACTCATGAGTCAGAGCAGCCTGCTGTCTCTGAAGGCCGACGTGCTGGGGGACGACGGCTCCCTGCTGTTCGAGTACCTGCCTAAGGGTGCCCACTCGCTGTCTCGTAAGTCCAGCCCCTGGCCTGTTGCTGTGCTTGCTTCCGCGTCCATCATCCCATCACGAGGGTCAGACCCAGAGAGCATGGAGGACAAGGGTGGGGCTGCCCATCACCCCCGTGGCTGAGGGCCGTCCCTCTAGGCATCTTGGGAGGCTGCACAAAGCCCCAACTGGCCTTGGGGTCCCCTGGGGCCTGTGTGTGGTCAGGCAGCAGGAGAGCCAGGGAGGTGTTTGCTGTTCATGCCGCAGGCCTGGAAGGCTCGGGTTTCTGTGGAGCACCGGGCGCCCTCTGCTGGGCCCTGTGCCCAGTCGGGGAGGTGTGCAGCCAAGCTGCG
>NW_026000026.1:572579-616903 GCF_001458135.2 Marmota marmota marmota
GGCGTGTGGAGCCGCGTCCTCACCTCCTCGTGCCGAGTCCCCTGAATGAAATAAAGGAGGGTGCCGGTCGTTTGTGGGGCTTTGGAACATGTATCTTTGTTTTATTTTTGCTGTTTTTAAAGACAGCATTTCTACAATTTTGTTTTCATGAGGACGAAAATATCCTGAGAGTTTGTGTTGGTGTAAGGGCTGTGTATCGCTATGGCTAATAAATGCTGCCTGGAAGGAACGCCCGTGTCCTCTTTATTCCCGTGCACCTGTCGAGGGCCGGAGGGTGGGGCGGGGCAGTGTGTGGGCACTGGGCGCTGGTCTTGGACACGCTGCTGAGACCTTGTTCCCACGTCTGAGAAATGGAGATGCAGCCATTTACATAGGTGCTGGGATCTGCCACAGAACGACGTCCAGGAGCACCGAGCAGGCAGATGGAGTGCGCAGTGGACCGAGTGTGGACTGGTCAGTGAGGAGAACATGCAGTGAGTGGGCTGTGTGCAAAGCGTAGACCGCCAGCGGTCCTGTCTGGGTGGTCCTGGAGCGTTCTAGAGAAGCTGAGTTAATGTCCTTGTTTCATAGGACTGACCAGACGGGCAGCAGGCGGGGGTGTCGGCCTGGTATGAGGACTTCTGCATTTGAGCAGCCTGACTTAATGGCCTACCTGTTTACAGTCATTGTTCACTGAAAAGGAGCCATTAGCTGCGCCAAGTGGCCGCTGTGTACAAATAACCCACTCAGGTCCTCGACCAGCGCGTTGCCTCCGTGGGTCTGGAGAAGGCGCAGGAACGTGGTAGCTTGGATCTCACGTGAACACCAGCCAGCCGGGTATAGGAGGGTGTGGCGTCGTCCCATTCCACGGTGACACGAGAGCACAGGCGTCCTCTGGAGCACCGTGAGCTTCGGCCAGTGACACCCACAGAGCTGCATGTGACATGGTCCTGCCTCCCTGGAGGAGGCCACCAGGCTCCTGGGGGCTCATGGCTGTGGCACTGGAACTGGGCTATGGCTCACCCTGGGCTGTGGGCAGGAGCATCTGGAGGGCAGAGGCAGCAACCTCCGTTCTGGCTTAGAGAACACTTCCTTCAGCTGTTTAAACAAGGCGTCCAGGGCCCGAGCTCGAGTCTGGATGGTGCTGGGCCCTTGCCCTTTGGGGCGTCCTGCCCTGTGGAGGAGCCGCAGCATCTGCCTGGAAGCCCCTGTCAGATCAGCCTTCGAGGCCCGAGGTCCCGTGCTGCAACTTTCTGTGATGAAACCCTCTGTTGAAATTGGTTTGCTCCTGGGAGGCTGACCCCGAGCTCAGATGAGTCACCAAAGAGACCCCTGCTGCTGGGTTTGCCCAGCTGAGGAAAATACCCACACTCACCCTGCGTGAAGACCCTGGCACTGTCCCTGGCCAGCCATGCACTCTGGGGTCCTGCATGGTGCTCCTGGAACTCTGGTCTCTGGTGAACCTGCATCCCGAGCCAAGCAGCTGACACTGCCCTTCCATCCCAGGTGAGCCTCCGGGCAGTGCCACGTGGCCAGGAGCAGGCCAGGGGGGGCGCCATTGAGGCCCAAGCCTGGTGCCTCAGGAGCTGGGACATGGCCTTCCTCCTCCCTCGGCCCCTTTCAGCTCGTCCTTGGAGGTGAACCAAGCGTTAGCTATCACTATGACCGCTCCACTCCCCGGGGACACAGGAAGCAGAATTGTTCGATTTAAAGTGTTTCTTGAGTCACTTGGGCGCCTGGGTGGGAGGACCTGTCAGGGGTCCCACGGTCAGGACCAGCCGGGCAACCCTGCGAGGCCTGTCTCTGTGACCCTGTTCTGAGGATTTCTTCCCCCCAAAAACATTTGATTCACATGCAGGAGGTTGAGAACTCGGATTCCCACAGCCGAGAGCGAGGCCATCTCCGGGGGCCTTCCTGCATGGGGTCACCGTTTCTGACCATCTGCCTTGGCCCCAGAGGTCTGGTGGGAGTGCGTGCTCCTTCGTGTCCCTAGCCACAGGGGAAGGCCTGCCACCTCCACCTCCTCCCTCCCTCAAGAGCCGGGAAGCCTGGAGCCACCACCTGGATCTGCAGGTCCACTGCTGCTCTTCGTCCTCCTCCGCAGGTCATCCCCGCAGGGTAGCTTTGGGTGCTGGTACTCTGGTAACAGCTCTTCTTCCACGCGTCTGTTTGTTGGGAATTAATGACAGCCTTCCTTTCCAGGTGGCCGGTGACAGGTTGTCTTTGTAGCTGCTGGACGGGGACCAGGTGAGTGAGAGGGGGTATCAGCTGCAGAAGTGTTGCCCACCTTTCTCACACCACCGGTCAGTAGCTCGTGGGCCTCTGGCTCTAGGTTGGCATCTCTGTTGACCTGGACATGGGTCTGAGCAATGCTGTCTAGACCTGGCTCCCGGGGTCCTCTCTAGGGTCCTGAGGAGCCTTCTCCCAGTACCCGGCATTCCTCCCACAGGCTGGGTAGCCTTGCTCCACCTGGGTGGCCGCATTGGGGTGCCAGCACTGTGGTCTTGGGCACTGGGAATGCCTGTGGAGTCTGCTAAGGGTCCCTGTGGGACAGATGCTCAGCTAGCTGTGCACCATGGCTCCCAGGCAGGATGGGCCTCCAGTGCCCTGAGCCCTGTGTGGGGATGGGTGCCTGGTGTGCGGGTCCCTGTGGCCACTCATGTGCAGCTTTGAGTGTGGGGCAGTTAGGGACACGGCTGTGACGCCCAGTCAGGGAGGGGCAGCCTGGCAGGGGCGGGCACACCTCCAGCCTCCAGGCAACCTGACCATGTGGCTTGTGAAGTTGGGGGACAGAGGAGGGGCACAGGGGCACGTGGAGGTGGAGTCCAAGAGGTCTGCCTGACTACCCAGAGGGACCCGAGGGCCCGGCCCAGCCGGCTGTTGTGCAGGCCTCTGCCCACGCACCCCTCAGTGCTGATGGGCATCACCAGATGCTCCTCTTTTCAGAAAGCGCCATCTGCCTTCACACATGCGGTCGACATCACCTCCTTATTCAGAGCTGGGCTCCCCTTTGCGGAACAGCAGGTGGCTCAGGAGGGTCCTGGAGTAGCCAGAGTGCTGTCAGGCAGGGTGGGCAGGTGTCCCTGGAAAAGGCGCTTCCCCTCGGCCTTCCCTGTGACCAGTGCAGACCGCCTTCAGGCCGCCGCAGCTCCCTGCTGATGCGTCTCTGTGCCATGATGGCGGCTCTGAGGACAGAGAGCTGTGGGGGGTGTCTTGAGGCTGGGTCCGCCAGGGCAGGTCCCTCTCAGGCTCTGGTGGCCATCTGCACTGAGTGTGTCCTTACTTTGTGGGCCACCATGAGTCTGTTCACTGTCACACCGAGATTTTGTGTCCCGCCTGGGCACCTTGGCTGGGGGGCATGGATGACCCCACCTGAGCTGGGGTGTCTGGTTGGGGTGGTGGGGAATGGTGTCGGAGGTTGGCAGCTGACCACAGGGAGGTACCTCCTGGGACCCACACGCAGGCCCAGAGGTTTTGGTTGGTGTTTGAAAACAACTTAAAACTTAGATGGTTTCCAGAGAGCCTGAAAAAACAGGCTTTGTGATGAACGGTAAAAATGATAAGGGATGTAGGAAGCTTTGTGTGTGTGTGTGTGTGTGTGTTCACTCTGGGGGCCCCGGGGTGTTTTATACTGAGCTGTATCCTCAGCCCTCTTAAAAACTTTATTTTGAGACAGGGTCTCCCTAAGTTGCTGAGGCTGGCCTCAAATTTACAATCCTTCTGCCTCAGCCTTCCAAGTAGCTGGGATCACAGGGGTGTGCCCCACACTAGGCAACATTATTCCTTCTTGAAAACAGAACTTCAGTAATAAAAGGTTGGTTTTCTCTTTAGGTCTGTTAACTGCCAAGTATCTGCTCCATATCTGTAAATTCATTTTCCTGGCATTACTGTCTCCTTCGCATATGGGAAGAGTGTCCCCCACCCCAGAGCCTATGGGTACACAGAAGGGCATGTAGGTTATAAAGATCGAGACTCCACTCACCTGGGGGTGTGGACTTACTAATTTAGATTTTGGGGTTTTTTGTTTGTTTTTTTATATTTTGTTTTATATATTTTTAGTTGTTGATGGACCTTTATTTTATTCATTTATTTTGTATGCCATGCTGAAAATCAAACCCAGTGCCTCACACATGCTAGGCAATCCCTCTGCCCCTGAGCCACAACCCCAGCCCATAGACTGCACTTTACATTGTCAGCTTGGCGATTTGTCAGCTGCTATAAAAAAACACTTGTTTTAAAGAAAGTGTCTTTGAAGAGAAGTGGGGCTCACAGGTTCAGCCAGCCTGGCTGGTCCTGGGCTGACCTCCGTGGCGAATGATGGGAAAGTGCCCACCCAGAACACATCACTGGAAGCCTGACCCACACAAAACCAGACACACAGGCACTGGAGTCCTGGGGTGCAAGCCCATGTGGGGGCCGGGCCCTGGGGAGGGTGGGAGGGCACCCACCCTGGGTCTCTGTAGGTGCTGGAGCTGACCCACAGGCTGAGCCCTCAGGACACAGGTGGAGGTGGTGCCTCAGGCTGCCCACCACTTTGGGGACTCAAGGGGCAGAACCCGCGTGCAAGAGACCCCCACATGCGCACACAGACCCTCGGCCTCTGAGCACACTCTCAGAGCCACATTCCAGGAAGTCCAGCCGGAATGTTCTAGAAGGTGCATCAGGCAGCATTTCCCCAGAAACACAGAGCAGGAGGAAGCCAGGGTCACGTGGGCTGGGTGGAGGGACAAGGGAACATGGGGTGAGACCCACTCTCTGGGAGTAAAACTCAGACTGCATGGAACCACTGAGCCCTCACGGGACCTCAGCCATTGCTAGGGTCCACAGCAAACGTCTGCCTTCACCGTGTTTGGAGAAGGCACTTCTTCCCTGTGCCTCAAGTGCCCATCATCCAACTGAAGGGTCCAGTGTGTGCCAGGTCACCCACTGACCAAGCCCCACTGGGAGCCAAGAAGGTTCTTGGTTGTCAGACAAGGCCGATGGATCTGCAGCTGACCTGCTCAAGAAATCAGCCAGAAATAGCAAAAGATGGAGAATTCCAAGAGAATTGGGATCTGTAAAAAAAGTGTCTGAGCTGGGCAGAGCACAGTGGGGCACGCCTGTAATCCCAAGGCTTGGGAGGCTGAGGCAGGAAGATCTTCAGTTCAAAGCCAGCCTCAGCAACAGTGAGGTACTAAGCAACTCAGTGAGACCCTGTCTCTAAATAAAATCCAAAAAAAGAAAAAAAAATTAGGGTTGGGGATGTGACTCAGTGGTCAAGTGCTCCTTCGTTCAGTCCCTGGTACCTACCCCCCCCCCACAAAAAAAAATGGAAAGAGAAAATACAGTGTCTGGAATTTAAGTTCACAGATAGTCTGAGAGCAGCCAATGCAGAAGGTGGGTCAGTGGCTGGAGACAGATGGGTGGAAAACACTCCCCGCAGGGGCTCAGAGGAAGAAAGAATGGGCATGAAGCTGCGCGGCGCGGCGCGGAGCTCGCGAGGTGGAGAGAGCCACTGGGATGCTCCAGGACCCAGGAAGACAGCGTGGGCTCAGGAGCTGTGAGCACCAAGACCAAGCAGCCAGCCACAGAAGCAGCCACAGGTACACGCTGACGCGAGGACAAGGACGCAGCCAGAGGAGACTTTTCCCTCCGACAGCCGCAGTGCTGGGGCTGCAGCCCTGAGGACAGGCCGCCCACCGGGAATGGCGACGGCAGGAAGTCTGCCCACCGTTGGGGGCATGTGCAGGGCCTGGTCAGGCACCCAGGGGGAGCCAGAGAGCTCACCTCCTAGGACAGGTCTCCAGGGGGAAGCACCCAGCCGGCAGCCCAGGGTGACAACAGCCCAGGGTGACGAGGTTGGGTTGCTGACTGGTTGTTCAGTCCTCGCACAGTCCAGCTGGTTGTGGCCAAAACACAGGTGCAACTGGGGGCTGTGACAAGAAACAGAGCCACTCCTGACCATGGGAAAGGGGCGGGAGAGGAGGCTCAATGATGCCCAGCACCTCCATAGCTGGCCCTCAAAGGAGGCCCGAATACCCAGGAAAGAACTGGGTACCTTCCTGGGCAGGAGCTCTGACCAAAGTGTGTTGTGCGTGAATGGACACATCACGGCAAGTCCCTCCCAGGGGGCATACTGCGCTGCTCCCATCGAAGTGGAAAAACAATCCTTGGGGGCTGCAGTTGTGGCTCAGAGGAAAAGTGCTCGCCTGGCATGCATGAGGCACTGAGTTCAATTCCCAGCACCACATAAAAATTAAATAAAGGTGTTGTGTCCACCAACAACTAAGAAATAAATATTAAAAAAAGAAAAGTAAAAGAAAAGTAAAACGATCCTTGGCCTTTTTGGAGGGAGGTGCATAAGGGGCCCTGAGTGTGGCTGAGGTGGTTCTGAACTCTTGGACTCACGTGATCCTCCTACCCCAGCCTCCCGAGTGGCTGGGATAGAAGAAAGTTGTGCACTACCATACCCAACTTTCTTTTTGGTTTTAGCCTTTAAAAAAATATTTACCACTTATGGATGACAGACTATATAGATAAGAACACAGGAAAATATAAAGCAAAAAGATAAGCCATGCAGACACCAACCTAGAGAAAGCAATGCAGCAATATTAATGCCAAAGTACACTTTAAGGTGTCACAGCCTGGCCTGGTGGCCATGCCAGAAATCCCAGCAACTCGGCAGGCTGAGGCAGGAGAATTGTAAGTTCAAAGCCAGCCTTAGCACTTAGGGAGGCCCTGAGCAACTCACCCAGAATACCTCTCTAAATAAAATATATAAACACACAAATGACTGGCGGGGTGGCTCAGTAGTAGAGTATCCTTGGCTTCATTTCCAGTACAAAAAAAAAGGTAGCAATTAAACAGTGAACTTGACATTCCTATATGTGTCCAAAAATAAGTTCGGTCTTTAAGTACATGGAACAAAAGTCGGCAAGAAGCTAGAGGGAGCTGTGGACAAGTGCATGGTCATATCGGGGGTTTCTGACACCTTGTCCGGCTAGCCAGACTGCCCTTGGATTCAGCTTGCTGACACTTTGTGGAGAATCTTGTATCTGAATGACCAAGGAGCGGCTTTAACACGGGTGCAGGAAAGGGTTACCAAGGACAAGGCAGACCAGCCATGTCCCAGGACTGAGACTGCAGGTGGCTGGAGCTGGGGTCAGCCAGAGGAAGATGCTAGAACTTCCCAAAGGTTCTGCTTGAGGCCACAACTGGACTGAGATCCTGTGTCACTGGACGCCACGGAGGTGGTGACATTTTGAGTTGAATGATAGTGGAAGTAAGAGCACCTCAAAACTTCAGAGCACCCTGAGACAGTGCTCAGAACTCTGTTGCCCTGATGAGAAAAGGAGAAGGCTCTGGATTCATATGTCAGGAATCAAGGAGGAGCTGAATACAGTGGAGTGCACCTGTGATCCCACTGGCCTGGGAGGCTGGGGCAGGAAGATCACGAGTTCAAAGCCAGCCTCAGCAACTTATCGAGGTCCTAAGCAACTCAGTGAGACTCTGTCTCTAAATAAACTACAAAATAGGGCTGGGGATGTGGTTCAGTGGCCAAGTGCCCCTGAGTTCAATCCCCTGTACACCCCCCTCAAAAGAAAAGAAAAGGAATCCAAGAAGAGAAGAGTGTGGGGTCAGCACTCCACCCTCTCCACCCTGGTACCAGACACCGAGGAGTCAAGTCGCTTGATTCAGGGTCTCAGGGGCTTCAGCTCAGGGTCACTGGGCTCCATCGTTTCTGGGCCTGAGTGAGGCAGGTCAAGGTGGCAGCACGTGGAGGAGCAGAGCTGTCACCTCATGGTGGCCAGGAGGCAGGGAGAAGGGAAGGAAGGGGCTGGGGACAAGACGTAGTGCCCAAAGGCTCATCCCCAAGGACGGGGTCTCCACCACTCCCCAAAGTGCGTTCAGCTCTGAGCCCACCTGAGGACTCATCCACGATGGGTGCCGTTGGAGCCTCACAGTCCAGGCGCCCCAAGATCCCCTGCTCTGAACACTGCCGCACTGGGGACCAAGCCTTCAGCACTGCAGGCCAGGCCACGGCAGATACCACGCGCAACCCAAGGGAAGCAGGAGACAGAGGAGGAGCAGACACCAGTGAGACCGAGCGGCCCTCGGCAAGGAGGAGCAGGGCCAGAGGCCCAACTGCCCAGCTGGGCGCACTGCACCTGCCCGTGGTCCCAGGGACGAGGCTGAGGCGGAAGCATTGCAGGTTTGAGGCCCTGCCTCAGTAAGGTCAAGGTGGGGTTGGCTCAGTGGTGGAGACCTTGCCTACGTCATGCAAGGCCCTGGGTTCAGTCCCCAGCACCAACAGAACTGCAGCCGTGCCTTGGGGCAGGTAGGTGCTCAGAACCTTCAAGGAGCTTTTGCAAATCAGCCTATGGGACTCACCACGTTTGCAGAATAAAGGAGAAAAAGGAAAGGGAACCCTGTGATCCTAAACCCAGTGGCATTCATAGTAAGAATTCCCAGCCTAGTGGAGTAGAAAGAAGTGATCCCCGGTGTCTAGGGAAGTCAGAGTCGCCCTCAGGGCCCTCCCAACAACTGACCCAAGCCACCCTGGCTACAGGGCTTGGTCTTCAGTGCCATGAAGCTCTGTGCTGCAGCAGAGACCACACAGCTGAACTCAGATTTTGTTTTGGGGGGATCTCAGTGGTGGCGGTATCATGTGATACTGGGCAGTGGCATCTCTGAGTCACTGTGTTCAGTAAGGGCAGACCATCAACTCCCTGCAGCGTGGGGTGGTGGCTGGCTCTAGGGGTCGGGAGGTGGGGCCCACCTTTCAGCTCACAGTGGGCTTCTGGGGATGGGGCCCCGTGGTCACCTGAGGAGCTCCCACACTGTGTCTGTGACCTCCCCCAGGTGAACACTCTGTGGGTTGGCCAAGGTCCTGGGCAGGGAGGTGTGTGCAGAGTGGGCTCCTGAGGACAGGCCCTCTGGGGTCTCCTGGCAGGCCCAGTGGCCTTGGGAGCTGGTGGTGCCCACCCCCCGCCCCAGTGCAGACCTGCTGGGGGTGGGGGCAGGCAGGAGTTGGTTTTGGTTTTGATTTGGTCTTTTGCAGTACTGGAGACGGAGGTGCTTTACCACTGAGCCACATGAGACACTGTTTTAGTCGGCTTTTTCACTGCCATGACCAGAAGAGCTGAGGAGAACAATTAGAGGAAGAAACACTAATTTTGGCTCATGGTTTCAGAGGTTCGGTGCAGAGGAAGCCAGCTCCATCCCTCTGGGCCCGAGATGAGGCTAAGGAGGGCATGGAAGAGGAAAGCAGCTCAGGATGTGGCAAACAGGCAGAGAGCTCTGCTCCCCGGGGACAACCCAGAGACCCCCAGGCAGGCCCCAGTGACCACCTCCCCAGCCACACCCGCCTGCCTGAATCTCCACCCAGTTAACCCTCACCTGAGTGCCTGACTAGGTCCAGGCCTCTCAGTCTTCTCCTTCTTGCTTTGTCTCACTGAGCTGCTTGGGGACATCCAGCGTCTGAACCAGGACAGTTGCCCAGGCGTCCTCAGATCCCTGTGCACTGACGTGAGCCCGTGTCAGCAGCACAAATGGGCAAATGCAGGCGGCACAGAGTGTTGGGATGGGGGGCCTCTGAGGCTGCTGCGCAGTGTACTGCTGAGTGTGTGTGCGTGTGGGTGCACAGACAGGTGAGGCCTCACTGAGCTGGGTCCTGGGGTGCACGCACTTGCCCACGGTCAAGATCTTGAAACAACTTGGATACATTGTAATTCCGCCTCATTCTAACATAAAACTGTGGATGCCTTGTAAGTCTTTGAAGTCAACTATGGTCCTTATTTGGACCTGATTTTGAAATACTGTAGAAGTGCACTCTTTGGTAAATGATGACTAGATGAAGAATTGACTATCTGGAATGGAACCCCTGGTGTTCGGTTTGGTTTAATGGTCTTGCATGTTTTCGTTTATGCCAAGTACTGTTTTTTTTGGGGGATGGGGGTTGAACCCAGGGGTGCTCCAGCACTGAGCTGCACCCCAGCTCTGTTTATTTTTATTTAAGACAGGATCTCACAAGTTTCTGAGGCTGGCCTGGAACTTGGATCCTCCAGTGTCAGCCTCCTGAGCAGCTGGGAGCAAGACGTGGCTGCCATGGCAGCTTATGGCAGTGACTCTTTTACTATGTGGCTTTTTAATGTTTATGACAATGAAGCCGCACGTCTTGGTGCATCTGTGCTGCCACAACAGAAATCACAGGCTGGATTGTTTATAAAGAAAAGAATTTGGGGCTGGGGATATAGCTCAGTTGGTAGAGTGCCTGCCTCTACCATTCTGGAGACGGAAGTCCACGGGGGAGGGGCTGAGTCTGAAGAGGGCTGCATTCTTTTTATTTATTTATCTATTTTTTGAGACAGCCTCACCTGTGGCCCAGGCTGGTGTAGAACTTGTGGACTTGAGGGGTCCTGCGTGCTGGGACTGCAGGTGCAGCTGTGGCCAGGCCTACTTGCCTTGTCAGCCCCAGGTGGAAGGCCAGCGGGGAAGCCCTGCGTTTGCGACCAGCCTGCTCTCACGGCAGCAGACACTCCCAAGATAGCTTGTGTTTGTCCTTTGGCTTTGCAGTGCTGGGATGGAACACAGGGCCAGCACCTGCTAGCCAGGTGTGCCATGTGAGGGAGAGGCCCAGACCTCTCACAGCCCTGTGCCTGGCACCGCGTGGTTGCTGGGACTATGATTCCAACACTGCACTTTGGGCCACATTCCAGCCTTAGCTCTATATGATTTGGGAATTTTCTAAGATATGTAAGCTGTAAGTCACAAAGAAATTACAGGGGATATTAGTTGTTTCCAACTAGGAATTAATGTATCAGACACAGTGGCACTCTCCTGTGACCCCAGCTGTCCCCCTCCTGTCCCTCCAAGAAGCTGAGGCCGAAGGATGGCAAGTTCTAGGCCCCTGGGCAACTCACCAAGACCTTGCCTCAGATAAAGAATAAGAAGGGCTGGAGATGTGGCTCAGTGGTAGAGTGTTTCTGAGGCTCTGGGTTCAATTCCAGTACTGAGAAGAAAAAAAAAAAAAAAAAAGGACATTGTTCTAATCATCACTGGCTGGGGCGTGGCTCATGCTGCTGACTGCACACAGCAGGTACATGGTGCCCCCAGTGCCCACTCCTAGTCTCCTGGACCTGTGACTGTGACCCTATTTGGAAAATGGGTCTTTGCAGGTGTGGTTAAATTAAGTATCTCCAATGAGGTCGTCCTGGATTAGAGTGGCTCTAAATTCAGTGACACATGTCTTTATAAGAGGCAGAAGAGGAGACATAGGCTCAGAGGAGGAGCCACCTGAAGATGGAGCCATGTGGCCATCAGCCAAGGGGTACTGGGGCCCAGGAGCTGGAGGGGGCACAAGGAGCCCCCTAGAGTTCACACTGTGGTGTCCCAGGTCTGACCTCCAAAACTATGAGACTGAATTTACTTACTGTTCTGGGCCACCCAGAGGCTCTTTGTTACAGCTGTGACCCTAAAATAACCTGTCAAGAAAAGACCAGAAAGCGTTGTTGCGTCAGCTTCAGAAGCCACAGGTACGGAGTGGCGTTGTGTCAGGCCTCTGCTCTGGGCAAGCCCTGCTTAGGAGGGGGAGCCACTGCCAGGAAGCCCCAGGCAGTTTTTATGAGAGTAGAAACCGTGCTTTTATACAGAGAAAGTGCTGATCTAGCACGCAGGTCTGAATCACTAAGCAGAAGGCTAGATACATGGTTTTCATGATGGTGAAACCAGCATAGGAACCATGGCTGTGTTCCCCCAAAAAGTTGTTTTAAGTAAAACAGTGTAGAACTTCATGTCCTGTTCCCCTCCCACCTAGAGGGTGTGCATCACCCCCCAGGTACGGCAGTGGGGACACAGGGTTCTGAGGAAGAGCAGTCCTTCCTGGTGGAGGTGTGGCTGGAAAAGGGGAATATTTTTGTGCCTAGTTCACTGGACCACATCAAGGACAGAGCCCAGTGGTCAGGGAGGACAAAGCAGGGTGTGGGCAGTGGCTGGACAGAGGCCTGTCTCCTGTGGGTCACCTTGCTGAGCGCCCGCTCTCTTTGTGCCACTGGTGTAGCCTGTTGGATAGACTCGCCCTAGCTAAGGAAGTGCACATCATCAGCAGACACTGGACACCAACTCCCCCCGAGGACCCTGCTTTTGGGCGGGTCCTACTGGAGTGTGCCCCTCTGCTGTGATCCTGCCTGCACAGGCACCAGGTGGACAGGAACAGTTGCAGGGCTGTGGGTAGATGCTGCCCAGGACCCGTCTTCAGAAGGTGGTAGGTGGTACAGTCATCTACAGGAACCGCAGTAACCACTGTTCTCGTGGGTGAAAGAGGGGAACACCTTGAATGCCCAGCAGCTGGGTCTCTGGCGGATCTGGTATGTGCAGACCTTTGGCAGATGCAAGTCCCAGGCTGTGCGTTGAGGTCACAGTGTGTTGAGTGGGTGCTTTGTGTGCGGAATGCCTTCCGGTCCAGTTCTGACTATATGTGGGTACAACTGGAAGATGGTGCACTGTTGGCTGTGGTCATCTCAGTGCCTATCTTGCCTTAGAGGCCATGCTGAGCGTGGTCCCCCTCCTGTCCCCAGCCACAGGCCATTGCCACACCCACCAACACTGAAAGCTCCTGATGTAGGGACACGGTGTACATCTAATAGAGAGGCTCAGAAGCAGAAGTCTTGTGGACTCCTACTCTCCAGGGGACCTGATGTTGCTTTAGGGGCACAGACAGGGACCGTGGCTCTGGGGAGTGGCTCAGCTATGAGCTATGGTGTCCACTTGGAGTTGTCAGCTCAGGGCTTTCTAGGCCTAGCAGGGATGAACTCTCCCCTCAGTTCTTGGAGAATCATGTGTCCCTGGGACAGGGGTTACTGTCTGTGGGGCACAGGACTCTGGCTCACGGTGGATCTTGCAAGGATCTTCCTGATTGGACCTGTGTGAGTCCAGGGCCAGTGCTCTTGGGGCTGCTCTGCGCTGGCCAGTTTCTAAGTCCCATGCCGAAGCTGGGGTCTGAGCAGCAGAACCACACTGGAGCCTCTGAGGGTCCCTCAGCAGAGTCAGGGCCCAGGTTCCCTGGGACAGTGTAGCGTATTGGATAGATTAGACCCCTGGTTGTTTTCCAGCAGAGGGGTGTCTCCTTTTCCCTCTGTGTTTTTTGGCCCATGCCATGCTACGGTGCTGGCTTCTTATCTGCCTCCTGGGAGGTCCTGATGTCCAGCAGCATCTGAGGGCATGGGGGAACATCTGAGGACATGGGGAATGTATGAACAGAGACAAGATGGCATGTGCTGGGTTGGTTGTCCACAGGGCTTGCTGCTGCCCATGCCTGGGCTCTTGGTCAGCCCTCATCAGGGAAAGATTGCTTGAGTGGGCCTCCATTTTGCAGAAGGCTCCTCAGAGGTGGGCACCAGCCTCCCTGGGCTTGGGTTGTGGGTCCCCTTTGGGTGGACAGCACGTGGAGAGGAGGCAGCCAGGTGACCCTGGCACTGACGCCTCTGCTCTCTTCCAGTGAATGAGTTCACGGTGATCAGGAAGAAGTTCAAGTGCCCCTACTGCAGCTTCTCGGCCATGCACCAGTGCATCCTCAAGAGGCACATGCGTTCCCACACCGGGGAGCGGCCCTACCCCTGTGAGATCTGCGGGAAGAAGTTCACGCGCCGTGAGCACATGAAGCGGCACACGCTGGTGAGTGCAGGGCCTGGAGCCGCGGCCTATGCTGAGCTGAGATGTCCTGAAAGGCGGGCAGTGGGGGTGGCTATGGGATGCCTGGACACTCTGCAGTGGGGAAGCCAAGCAGGCCACCATGGACAGCATTCGCCAAGGGGTCACTGCTGCTGGCTTCGGGCTGCCTTGCTCGCCCTGTAGGGGTGGGGCCAGGCTCTGCACCCAGCTGGTGGCTGTCAGGGAGCAGATGCTGAAGAGTGGACCAGCTCAGCTAAGAGCGACAGAGAGGAGGTTGTCTGGAGATAGAGAGGAGATCAGCCTAGCGAGACGGACCCCCAAGGCCCTGAGCCCTGACAGGGGACAGCCCCAGGTGTGATACCAATGGGATGCTGCACTGGGATGGGGGAGCATCTCGGGCATCTTTGGGATGGGGATGGTTTGCAGGCTGGGTCACCTGGAGCTCATCAGCTTCATGGGCAGCCCTGCCAGGCGGCAAGGGCCGAGGCCGGGTTCAGGCTCTCTGTTGGCCTCTGCTGCTCGAGCCTAGTGGGGTACTCTTATTTGAGGTGAGGACAGCTGGGAGCTCCCCTGAGGTTAGGGTCCCTGAATGGCTACAGAGCCCACAGAGGGATATTCTCTAGGGTCCCCCATGTGTCCCTCTGTGAGGTGGGGATGCCTGGATCAGGAAGAACCCTTGACCATGAAGGGAGGCCAGAGGCAGACCCATGTCCACGAGAAGCCATGAGGTCTTAGCAAGCCAAGTTTAGAATTTTTTCTCTAAGTGAACGTTTGCTTCTGCTTCGTCTAATTAATCAGCCATAGAGATCACTTTGCAGACTAAAAGGCACATATGCACCTATTCAGAGGAACCACATCTTGTTTCATGCTAGCAAATGCTGATGAGTCTCAATGAGGGTCATTGCATTTGTCTAGAGAACCCACAGGAGGGCCCTGAACAATGTACTTAAAACATTTGAGCCAGCTGCAGTGGCCATGCCTGTAACCCCAACTGTTCATGAGGCTGAGGCAGGAGGACCTCTAGTTGTAGGCCAGCCTGGGCAATTTAGCAAGACTCTGTCTCAAAATAAAAAATAAAAAGGCTGAGGATGTAGCCCAGTGGTAGAGCACTTATCTAACATGCATGAGGCCCTGAATTCAATCCCTAGTGTTAAAAAAGTAGAATACAAAACAAAAACAAAAACAATGAAGGTGGCCCACCTCTTCCTGAGGAGAGGGTTTCTCTAGGTGCCCACTCTGAGAAACAGGGCCCTGCGTTAGGAGACGGTCTGCGGCCTCCTTGCGCACAGTAGCCCTCCTGGCACCTCTGGGGGGCAGACCCAGCAGCAAGGAGTGGGACCCCTCTGTACCTGCGAGGGCTTCAGGTCTGGATGGGGTGGGCCGGCCCTGCTCCACAGCAGCACCACCAAGGGGCTCAGCAACAGTTACCACGGTGCCCAGCACCCTCCCCGAGCAGGAGTGTGAGCACCCACGAGTGCCTGGCCCTCTGGTCCTGGCCATCTGCCTTGGGGACCCCGACCCCTCCTGGGCCTGTTCCTGCCCTGTCATCCCCATTTGCACAGTTCCTATTGTGACTTGGCCTGGCCGTTTTGTTCCCCTGTGTGGGGGGGCAGAGGGAGGCCCTGAATCTAATACAGAGCAAACAAACCTACAGAATTCTGGACCCAACCCAGGGGTCTAGACCCTGCTGGTTGGGCTTTTGAGGAGGCCACGGGGCTAGCACCCAGCTCCAGGAGCCATCACCAGCTGTTCCTGAAGGTCTCAGGTCCCCCATGTGATGACCTGCCCATGCCACACTCTGGACGTGCAGGTTGTCACAGCAGCCTGGCAGCTGTCACTGGAGCCTTCCCCACTTGGGGTTTGGTGGAAATAACAACCCTGCCTTCAAGAAGGTTGGGTTCAAGAGCAGTGCTCTGTGGGACTAAGGGCCTGGGAAGCTGAGGCCAGTGAGGGGCAGCTCACGAGGCCCAGCTGCAGGACCACAGTGATCGCTTGTCAGATCATTGCAAGTAGAAGAAATATGAGCTTAGCCAGGCACGGTGGCACAGGCCTGTAATCTCAGTGGCTCTGGAGGCTGAGGCAGGAGGATCAAGAGTTTAAAGCCAGCCTCGGCCAAAGCGAGGAGCTAAGCAACTCAGTGAGACCCTGTCTCTAAATAAAATACAAAATAGGGCTGGGGGTGTGGCTCAGTGGTCGAGGGCTCCTGAGTTCAGTTCCTGTTAGCACCTCCCTCCAAAAAAAAAAAAAAAGAAAAGAAAATGTTAGCCAACTTTTTTTTTTGCTGTGACCAAAATACCTGACAAGAACAACTTAGTGGAGGAAAAAACAACAACTTAGAAGAGGAAAAGTTTATTGTGACTCATGGTTTCAGAGGATTCGGTCCATGGTGGGCCGACTCCATTGCTCTGGGCCCAGGATGAGGCAGAAACACCATGGCAGAGGGCATCGTAGAGGAAAGCTGCTCAGTTCACGGCAGCCAGGAAGCAGAGAAAGACAGCGGGGAAGCCTCCCAGGGCATGCCCCAGAGACCCTCCTCCAGCCAGTCCCACCTCAGGTAGTGCGTTCACCATCCAGGACCCAGCCACTGAGGAGGTCCGGACCCTCAGGGTGAGCCCCTCCCAGAGGCCCCACCTCTGACTACTGCTGCGTCGGGGACCATGCCTTCAACACATGAGCCTGGGACGCTCTCAGCCACCCCAGCAGGACCCCGCTCCCCCTCAGCCTGGCTGCAGTCTTTGTGTGACAGGACTTTCTTGCAGGCTGTGGAGAGCTGGCTTCAGACACCCCCTGGACAGCTCCCTCCCTGTGTGCGGCCAGCTCTCACACAGCTCCAGCTCTTGCACATGGAGGGTAGGCGTCTGCAGGACACAGAGGGGCCGAGAGAGCCTGGAGGTCTGGGGAGGCTGCTGGCACTTGAGGGCAGAAGCGTGGCTAGCACCAGGTCCAACCAGAGGGTGGACCGAGGCTCACAGGTAGCTTGCCACGTGTGGGCCCACTGGCCTTTGTTCTTGAAAAGTAGGGTCAGGGCTTGGTTGTGACCAATCCCTCCAAGCCCTCCTCAAGTTAGCCAGGGGTGCTGTGGTTCTCCACAGACTCCAGTGCCCATGCTGAAGTCTCCACAGGTTCCAAACAGCAGCAGGCATCCTGTCCCCTTCTGCAGAAGGCATCCTGTCTGTGTGTCCTCAGGTCCTAGGGCCTTTGTGTCCTGCTCTCTTGAGGACCCTCTCCCAAATGCTGTTGCTCCCTGTCAGGCATAGCCCTGGTAAGGGGCACTGATCCTGTCCCTTCCTGGCCAATGTGCCTCTTCTGCTGACCTCAGTTGCTAATCTCTGTCCTAGGCTCTCAGTTGACCTCAGGCTCCAGCTGGGGGAGGGAGCTGTGCCTTTTCACCTACAAGGAAATGGTCAGGAGAAGGCTGGGGTGTGGACTTGCCCCCAGTCTGTTCCCAGTTCACCACCATCTCCTGGGACTCCATCCCAATTCCCCTTCCCTCTTTTTTTTCTTTTTAATTTCCTTGTAGTTGTAGATGGATAGAGTGCTTTTATTTTGTTTATTTTTATGTGATGCTGAGGATCGAACCCAGTGCCTCATGCATGCTAGGCAATTGCTCTACCACTGAGCTACAGTCCTAGCCCTTGTCCTTCAATCTTGACCTATGGCTCTCCTGCTGCCCAGCCCATCAAGCCATGGGCCTGGACTGGACTCCCAGAAGCCAGATTCAACCTATAGCTTTTGGTCACTGCTGTGTGGGGCTCTCCACCCTTAACCAGCCTGAGCTCCATACGCTGTCTGATGAGAACTCAGCTTGTCCTTGCAGGGACTCTGGAGGAGGGAGCAGTGTGACCTTAGAGAGAAGTATGTAGCAGGGCCTCTGTGTGTGTGTGTGTGTGTGTGTGTGTGTGTGTGTATACTCACACGGAGACCTGGCCCTGCTGGGGCTGCGGGAGGACACTGCTGCCCCTGGTTTCAGCACCCCTAGGGACAGGGCTTTTGGGTGCTGTCCCCAGTTCTGACCATGTAGACTCTGGGCAGCACCCTCAAGCCTGGGCTTGAGGGTCCCAGCAGATCTGTCACCCCCAAGTCATGCCATGGCTATCCTTGCTCATATGCCTCTTTAGGGCCTGGCAGAGACTGCCCCTGGGGGACCTCACCCCTCCACTGACTGCCCTGTCCTCCCAGGTCCACAGCAAGGACAAGAAGTACGTGTGCAAGGTGTGCAGCCGCGTGTTCATGTCTGCAGCCAGCGTGGGCATCAGGCACGGCTCCCGGCGCCACGGTGTGTGTGCCGACTGTGCTGGCCGAGGCGCAGCCGTGCAGTTGGACCATGGGGGTGGCGAAGGCTCCCCTGAGGCCCTGTTCACTGGTGATGGGCCGTACTTGGAAGACCCCGAGGACCCGCGAGGAGAGGGTGAGGAGGAGCTGGGGGAGGATGAGGACGACGATGTGGCAAAGTGGAAGGACGATGTAGGGCTGGCGCCCGAGGACACGCTGTTGGGGGACGACAAGGAGGACGAGGACTCACCACAGGGCCCCCGCAGCCCCACTGCAGGGCCTGAAAAGGACTTCGCCTGGATCTCCTAGGCCCTGCCCCAGTGGGCAGGGTCTGATGGTGGGGTGGTGGCTGCGTCGTTCCGTCCACCTGTGTGTGTGTCTTAGTGGGTCTCAACACCCGACGGCAGGGCAGCGCCCTTCTCAGCCCCTCCTCTGGTCCTCCCTGCAACCAGCCCCACTCCCACAGACACCGGCCATGGCCTTGCGGTCAAGGGAGAGCACATGCTCCTGCCTGTCCTGGGATGCCTGGAGTCCCCAGCAGGTGCCTGCGGGTGTGTGACGGGTCTGGTCTGGGGCGTGCCTCCAGAGCATCAAAGGAGCCCTCTGTGGCTGGCCAGACCCTGGATGCAGGATGGCCAGGCTGGCCAGGGGCATGAGTTCATCCTCGAGGCCACAGGTCTGAGTCCATGTTGAGAGTTTTGCATACACCGAGCTGCATCCGTCCGCAGCACTCCTCAAGCCCTGCAGCCAGGTGGCTGCCTGTGACCCCGCAGTGGCCCTTTGCCCTCTTGGCTCCTGCCACATAGTGGCAGCCTGTAGAACCCAGGTCTGGTGCACAGAAAGCCCTGCGATCCTCTTACCTCTGGGCTTTGGTGCTTAACAAAGCAGCTGCAGATCCTCGAGATCCAGGGCTCCAGGTGCTCTCTCCGGTGGTCCTGGAGGGCAGGGCCTGAGGAGGCCGCAGCTCCTTCCATGCAGGACTCCTCAGTCAGGGAGGAGACCCCTGGCCAGGCTCCCCATCTCAGGCCCAAAACAGTTCTGCCATGAGGGCCTCAGCTCTGGGTGCACTTCCTTAGAGAGCCTGGGCCCCTTGTCCACCCTGGGCTTGCTCCAGGGCTCCTGCTGACCCCTCTTGGGACGGGCTAGAGCCGGACTCCTGCCATCGTTGCTGCTAACACTGGAGGTGGGTGTCCTTGCTGCAGTGTGCTGCTTCACCTCCCTGCCTGGGTAACCAAATGTTAAAGTAGTTGGAGACATCATGAGGTAGCTGCAGAAAATTCTTACTTTTTGCATTGTTTTTCGCAGTTGGCAAAACTACATAGGGTTGTTTTTCCTTTGGCTTGTTAAGTCCTCCTGCTGTGTTTTGAAGGAGCTTCCCATGTGTTCTCCTTTTTTCCTGAGTGAAAAGCAAAGGCCCCCATGGTGGGCATCTCTGTGCATCACCCAGCGTTGAGGTCCTGGAGGCAGGCTGCCAGACCCACCCTAGAACATACATGGCAGCCTGTGCCCCTCCTCCAGGCTGCTCTGACACCACAACTAAGACATTCCACCCTCTCCTCCTCCTCCTCCTCCTGTGCACCCTCTCAGGGTGAGGTGCAGGCAGGTTGACCACTCCCCACCCTAGGCCAGGGCTCCCTGGGAGCTAGTGTGAGTACCAACTGGAGAGAGAGTTTCTGGTTTCTCCTCCAGACTGCAAGCCAGATGGCTGTTACCTTTTTACTGTCACATCTTCCTCAGTGGAAAAAGGAAAACCCCACAGAACTATGACTTAGGTCCCAGTGGTCACCTGGAGCACATCTCCTGAGAACATTCCCTAAGCACAGCTGTCTGGCAGCTGCTGCCAAGGACACACAGGGTGGGCCCATGTGGGCGCAGGGACATGGTGCTGCCCTTGAGGGCCTGTGTACAGGGAGGAGTTGCAGTTCTCTCTCTTGTTTTTTCAAAGTAAAATCAGCCAGTTTCTACCAGTCACAAGAGGCCGCTCCCCCTGCTGCCATCCAGCCCTCCTGCGCATACATCCCTCCTTGGCAAAGCCATGAGCTCCTGAGCCAGTCCCTAGCGGAAGCTCAGACCCTCCTACACAGAGCATGGGGGCCTTGGCTTGTCACCCATTCTCCCACTACCATGGCGGGGTCTGGGGTGCTCCCAGTGGGGCAGTGTGGCTGACCCCCTGACCAGGGAAGCTCCAGCTGAGCTCCCAGCCCCCTTCAGGGCTCTCAGAACTTTGTACCTTTTCTCCCACTTTTTTAACACCTTTTCTATACACTGATTTTCTTACAAGTTGCATTTGGAAACCAGACCTTTGCTACCAGCCTCTGGGTTTTGTACCGGTCCCCCCTCTCAGGCCAAACTGCCCAGGGCCCCCGGCCCACCTCCCCCAGGCACCTCTGCCTGGCACTCAGGATGTCTTGCTCTCTGACTGGCTCCCGCTCTGGATGCCTTTGCTGGCCTAGGGGCATATCCTTGAAATGATACTGTACCGGAAAACCAAGGGTCCCAATCTGTCCACCATCTTCCCCGTCTGCTGTGTGGCAGGTCCGCTGTTCTGTTTGCTAGTTGGAGAGTGGAATTTCAAACCCAGATGAACACATCCATCTCAGGAGGCATGGAGGGAAAAGACGTATGTAATGAAGGTTTTTTTTTTTTATGTGACTGATTTTTTTTTTAATCAATGTTCAAACTAATAAATATTTTTTTATGAAGAGGAAAATAATGTGTAGATTACATTTCACATTTTGTATTTTTGTTGTTGTTTGTGTCTGTTTATACCTTGGTGTTTGCAACACCAAAGTGGAAGATACAGTCCATGGTGGTGGGGGTATGTGAATAGGGAAACCATGATTTTTGTAGGGAGCTCTGGATCCTGGCCAGGTTGTTTGGACTCTGGGTCTGGGCAATAGGATGCTGCCAGGACTCTCCAGGGCCTGACTCGGGACACAGCTATGCTTCCAACTTTGCACATCTTCCTTTTTAAGAAAGAAAACTGAGAAAATGCAAAACTGGAACTTTTTGCAATATTATGAAAGATAATCTTCAGCTCATTTTGTGACATGTGCAGCTCTTTAAGAAGCCATACTTTCTAGTGGTTGTCTTTTGTTTAGATCCTGTTGTTTTGTACGCGGCCCTTTTAGAACCACTTGTAGTGAGGGTGCTGTGTGTGTGTGCTTCCCTTAAATATTTATTTTTTTCAACATGCTTTCAACCTGTCATCAAAAACAGAAGAGACAAAAAAAAAAAAAAAAAGGCAGTGTTTGGAGACTGTTGATTTTTTTCTTGGGATGCTCTATTATATTGACTTTATATATTATTATAAACCTGTGTTTGTACTGGAGATGTGTTTAATATTTGGGGAGGTTTTTCAGTCCATTGGTGGAAAATCACAGCTGCTGCCTAGGTCTTGGTAGCCAGAGGCCAGGCCAGCAGCCAGCATCACCTTGTCTTCTCTACAGAGGGTCTGGAGTTTCCTGCTTGCCTCCACAGGCTCCAGGCCTGCCTGTGGAGTTCCTTTCTGTGACGGGATTAGCATAGACATTCTTGCAAAGCGATTACTTTCAATAAATTGGGAAATTGCTGCTCCCAGCAGATGCCTCCTGTGTTTCAGATAGCCCCCTCCTCGGCCTCATCTTGGATACAGGGGGCTGGATTGGAGACCCCCAGCCCCATGGCCTCCCCCCATCCCTGCCCACAAGGTCCTGGACCCATTCCTTCCCTCCAGGAGGCAGACTCAGCTTCTGGAAAAAAAAACCAATTTTTAATTTTTCTCCTCGCCTGGTGGCCCAGACGTGAGACACCTGAGCTTCAGAAACATGGAAAAAGTCAGCCCTGGCCCCTAAACCACTGCATTAGGTGTGAGTATGGGAGTCCCCTTCTCAACACCCCTCAAAGTGCCTCTTGGACCGAACCCTACAGCTGGCCTGCCAACATCCTTGGCCAGTCCTGGGCCAACAGGCAGCGGGGCAACAATCCTGGGGCCAAGAGGACAGTGATGTTATTTGGCTTTAGTGCAAAAACGCTGGCTTCTTCAGAGGCACTTTGAATAGCAGGACCCCTTTCCCCACTGCTGGGGTCCAGGGTCACCATCTCCCCTACTGTCTCCTGCCTTAGGAAGTAGCCCCACAGCTACAAGAGGCAAGGCCTGGTGATTGCCCAGGACAGGAGGTGGGACAGCAGGGCCAGTGGGCTCAGTCCAGGAACCGCTGACAAGCCTTCTTCCAGCGGCAGGCTGTGCACCACAGGTCCCGGTGATCCGTGCCGTACACCTTCCGGCACTTCTTGGCATCACCGCGGGGCTTCCTGGGGAGACAGGTGGGAGACGAGTGCTGTCAGCTGGGACCCTCCCCACCTGGCACCTGACTGGGCCCGCAACCCACACGCACCTCAAGCTGGCACCAAGCTTGGAGGGCAGGGCTGGTGCAGTGGCCTGGCCCTCAGTGGGCTGTGGGTCCACATGGACGGGTGCCAGGCAGCCCTGGGGGGAGCTGCAACTTGGACTTCGCTCCTCTCCAGAGTGCCCTGAGACTTGCTCCCAGCTGCCACCTGTTGCCTCCCCAGCATGGTGGGCATGGTCACCGTGGCATGTCTTGGAAGGAACTGCAGAGCTAAGCAAAGGGGGCAGGGGCAGGGCCAGGGGCCGCAGCAGGCTGGGCAGGTCCAGATGGGGGAAGGCAGGCGGCACAGGGGCCTCAGCGGACGTTGGGGCCAGGCTGCACAGCCCATTGGTCAGCATGTCCACACCAATGTCCAGCTCAGTGTAGTAGAAGTCCTCCTCACCATCACTGTGCTCAGGCTCTGCCCGTCTCCTGCTGGGGACACAGCAAGGGAGCTGAAGCGCTGGCCTGGCCTGGCCCCACCGCCCGGCCCCCGGCCCCGCCGCACCCCAGGTGCACCAGGCGGATGTGTCTCTGAATGGCGGAGGCTGTGCGCAGCACCTTCCCGCAGCTCTTCCACAGGCACTGGAACACCACCTGGACCGCGCTCTGGGCAACAGGGTGTCTGTCAGGAGCAGCACTCGAGTCCACCCGCCCTGGGCTCCCCCAGCTCACCTTCCGTTTCCTCTGAGTGGGCTCCCCAAACAGAAAGTGCGCTGCCTCAGGGGGCAGTGGGGGCGATGGTGTGGACGGGGAGGACTGGTCGCTGGCCTGGTCCCAGACCCAGTCTCCACTGTTGCTGCTGGGGCTGTAGCTGTCAGTGGGCTGCGTCAGGGCCTCCCTCCAGGGTTCCAAGTCAGGCTCTGCAGGAACATGCACCTCAGGACCTCTGGTGGGCTTGAGCTGCTCTGTGGGGAGCTGCTGCCTGCTGTCTGCCTAATGATCTGCAGTCCCTAACTCAGCTGCCACCTATTCAGGTGAGCTTGGTGGGCAGAGTCTTGGAGAAGATGTTGGTCACAGGGGCATGGGGAGACATCCCCCAGCATAGCAGAGAAAAGGGGGTGCCTGGCATGGTCAACAAAGTGGAGGTGGACAATCTGCAAAGGCCTGGCTTCAGTGAGAGGCACTGAAGATCCATATAACCACTTCAGAAAGAGAGCTGAAGTGTGGGTGGCAGGTCTGAGGACTCTGCTCGATCCCAGAAACTGGGTGGCTGTAGGGTCCTCTGTCCCAGGCCCTGCCCCCACCTGAGCACAGACTTGAGACACACCTGGACTGAAGGATACAGCAGAGGTCCCCAGATAGAGGGGGCTAGTAGACAGGCTTGTAAGGGCTGCCGCGGCCAGGACCTCATCTAGCCGAGCTTTTCCTGGGGGGGATCTGAAGGAGACAGGGGCAAGATATGGGTGGGTGGGGCCCAACAAGTACTCTAGGCCCCTCCCCTGACCCAGCTACACTTTCAAGGCCTGGGCACGTGTTCCAGCACCAGGCTGCCTCACTCCTGGCAGAGAAGGAGGTCTGGCTCCACCCCCAGCTCAGGTTGCAGAGCCCCAAATCACCAGGAACCACCGGGAACAGGGCTGGGGTCTCTCTGAGGCTGGTGTTCTCTACAGCCTGGGCTTTGTACCCTGCACCCTCAGGATCTACAGGGCACCATGTCTCACTGGTGGGCTAGGACTGACCCCGACCCAGCCCCCATCACATATTAACCAGCGTTGTGTGTTGTGCAACAGCAGCTGTGGGCCCCGGTCCAGGCTTAGGAGGTGGGAGCAGCCAGCAGTTGGCAGCAGCCAGGAGGGAGAATGGGCTTCAAGCACAGGCCGGTCCTGGGCCTCAGCGGGATAGGACAGGGCCCGCCCCTGCTGCGCAGCCAGCCAGAAATGTCTGGGCTTAGGAGTAGGGGAGTGGCAATAGGAGCCCCAGGGATTCCTGGACAGTAAGCCCCACGCAAACTGCACTGCCTCTTCTGCACAGAAACTGACAGCCGCCCCTCCCAGTTCTGCGATGGGACCCCCAATGTAATTGGTCATTTATGTCCAACTCCTCCAGGGTTGGAGAGCTGGGGGAAGAGAACGCAGAAACCCAGTTCCGGACCCTGACCTATTCTCTACCGAGGCCTCCCTCGGGAGGGTCGGGAAGGCAGAAATCCGTGCCCCACCCACTGCCTATGCACACACCGACGCACGTGTGCACACACCCACCTAGGGCACGAACCCCCCCACCCCAGGGGCTCACCTCTGCGCTGGCACCGGGATGTGCACCGACGGTGTCGGGAGCCCAGCCGCCCCCGCCCACGTCCCCGGGGTCCCTAGGTCTGCAGCCTGCGGCTCTTGCGGCAGCGCGAACTCCAAGCCCGCAAAACCTCCGCCCATAGAAGGGCCCTGCAGATGGAAGAAACTCATAGAAGAGGCAGCCCAGGCCCACCAGCCTGCACCATGGATCCACTTGGCGCCCGCCCCCGCCCCACCGGCATAGCTCCGCCTCCGGCCCCGCCTCGGCGCGGGCGACGGGGAGCGTCCCCCGGCCGCACGGCTGGACCCACGGACATGCAGGGGCCGACGCGGCCACCCCTAGCTGCCACGCCCTCGGCCCAAAGTTTGCGCAGCCCAGACGCCATCTTTGCAGCCAGAGAAACTTTGTTGGCGCCCCCGCCCACTGGTACCTGTGGCGGCGCCGGCACCGTCACGGGCGCGGCGCGCGGGCCAGACCCCTGCGCGCTCAGCCACGGCGCCTCGGCCCGTAGCGCACTGGGGTCCCGACCGCCGGCGCGGAGCTGGGGGCGCTCACAGCCCGGACCCGGACCTGGGGGAGAGCTCGGCTTCCATGGCCGGCCGGCCGCCGAGGCTGCAGCGGCGAGGGCGGACTCGTCGGGAGGCGGCCCCGGGCCGGGCCGGGCTGGCGGGCCGCCGACCCCCGCCCTGGATCCCGTGCGGCCCTCTCGGTGCTGCGCTGCCCCGAGGCCGCCCGGCCGACCACGCCCCCCGCCCCGGCGCGAGCGCCTATTGGCCGGCGGGCGTATCAACACTCGGTGGCCGGGGCCCGGCGCTCGGCCTCCGACTGGCCCGCGTTGGGATCTTGCCCGCCTCTAGCCCGCGCTCCCGCGCTGGCCAGGAGAGGTGGCCTCCCGGCGCCCGACGGCCCCTAGCCTGGCCAGCTCCGGGCGGGCGCTCTAGCGCTCCGCCGCCTGGGAGGGCCGCTTCCCCACCGGTGTGTTGGAAGAGTTGCCAGAGGCAGAAAGGGGCCCTGTCTCCTTGGCTGGCTTCTTGGAGCAGGTTATTCTTTAACGCAAACTGCCCACCTCCCCCGACTTATGTAACTCTAGGGGTTGGTGGCGGAGCCCAGGGTCCAAGTCCCACCCTGGCAGCCGCCCAGCAGGCTTCCCTGTCCCCAGGACTGGAAACCACAGCGAGATGGTTTGCCTTCCCCCTGCCCGCCAATGGCTTCGGAAACCAGAATAGCCTCAGGTACCAGAGCTTGGGCACCTGGGTGAGACCACCTGCAAGACCAAAAGGAGCCATGGATCCTTCCAGAAGTCCTCACCGCAACCCTCCCCGCTTTCAAGAACGGCAGGCTGTGAGGCATGCATGCCCATCCTTGTTTGATGGAACTTTATTAGGATGTAGGCCTTCTCTGGAGCAGGGAGAGGACATGTAGACGGTGGAAATAGAACCTCACAGGCTAGAAGCCTTGGGATCTGGGATTTGTGCTGTCAGCTGCAGGGGCAGGGAGCTCACTCTGGAGAAAGGAACATAGTAAATACTGGGTGTTCAGGGGTCTCCAAACCCTCCCGAGGCAGAAACGGGGGCCTGGCACCTGCACATATCCACTGTGTTACCAGGTAGACAGGAGGGGTGAATCCTGCTCAGGGCCCCATCTCCTGGATGCTCTCATACACATTTTCCAGGGGCCTGCTGTCCATGCTCAGGTCCCTGAGGGGGAGGGTCTCACAGGTCAAGTCATTCCTTGGGGCCAGAATCGATCCCCCACCCTTGAGGTCTAGCTGGTTTTTTATGAGTCCTGGGTCCCTGCTTTCAGACTTGCAGACCCTGGAGTACAGGATGTCCACCTGGAGAGAGGAGGGATCCAAGGAGCGGTAAACACCAGCCTCTCTGCCAAGAATCTGCCAGCCCCACCTGCTGTGCACAGCCCAGGCCCACTTTACCTGAGCAGTTGGGATCCTCTCAGCAGTCCCCTGCTGCAGTTCTTGGGGACCCTGACCTGTCCCCTTGAGCTTCTGGATGCAGGCATATTCAGCCACCAGAGGTCTGGCCGCAGGCCCAGGCCTGGCACAGCCGATGGTCAGCCGTGTCCCTGCCCACACCACAGGGCTCGAAGCCAGGCTGGCTCTGGGGATTGCAGCCAGCCCTATGTTGGAATAAGTGTCCTCAGGGCCAATGAAGGGTGAAGGGGAGACAGGAGAGGCCTTAGGCAACTGCTGTGGTGGGAAGATGGAGGGGGCTGCCTGTGGCCTGGTGCTGCTCCTGGGCACTTCCAGCCAGTGTGGGTGCAGGAGATCCATGCTGGCAGGCCGTGGGGCTAGGGGTGGGGTTAGAGTAGAGGTCACTTAAGGGTGGGGAGCAGGCCTGGCCCCAGAACTGGGGAGACAGCCTATGGCCAGACCCACCCCATTAACCCTCCCGGAGGCTCACGATGCTGCTGTGTGGGCCGCGGTGCAGCTCCTACAGCCTGGTGCCGGACCTGCTGAGGGAGCAGAAGCGAGTCTGTCTCAGCACTGACTGAGGGCAAAGGTCTGGAAGGGACCCTGTGGCACCACCCTGGCCTGGCACTCACCACTTGCACTGGCTTCATGCTGCCCTGCAGCCTGGCCCGATGCCTCAGCACCCGTGTCCTGGGGGCAAGAGCATCATTAGGCCAGGGGCCACAGTAGGTACAAGGGTGGTCAGCAGCTGATGCAAGACCAATGTAGAGGTTCTCACAGAGCCTCTGCACGGGCCTGCCTCTAACTCCTGTCTGCACAAGGAGGTGGTGAGGGCCCACAAGGAACCCAGCACAACAGACATACCTGTGGCAGGCTGTGCACAGCACCCACAGCCAGAGGAGCAGGGAGAAGCACCCTAGGACCCAGAGGGTGGGCAGGGCCAAGGGCACTGGTTGCCCCATCCTGTGAGGCAGGGGCCTGGGGGCAGAAGAGAGGGGCACTGGGGCTGGCTTGAGGATGGGGCACACAAATGGCAGCCCCACTTGTGCTCCTCCCTCTGTGGGTGGGCTCCTCCCCCTATTCTGACTCAGCATACCGGAAACACCTGACCTTACCCAGGGGCACCCACCCTTCCACCTCCAGCTTGGAACTCCTGGTGAAAAGGGGTACTCTGCCTGCACTTTCACCATAACTGCAGGTGGTCATGGTGATGGCAGAGCATGGCTAGGGCAATTGTAACCTGGCCAAGATCATGCTGTGGTCACTGCAGCCCAAACCCATGATCTGGGGGAAGTCCCTGCAGTTACACCCCTGGGCCTATGAGCCACAGGCCACAGACCTCGCCTACCCACCCTGCCCAGCTGTGGCCCCCTTGTCTTAGGTGATGCCCCTAAGCCATCTTAGTAGAGAGCTTGGACCTTGAAGTGGAGTAGTGGAGAGGCAGAAGAGGCCAGCTTCAGGCACTGAAATGTCCTCCCACCCCTCTGGCTCTCCTCCCCCTGGTCTCTGCCACCTATGCTGGATTAATGTCAGCAGAGTTGCCTGGGGGATGGGTGGTGGGTAACAGGTGGGCCCACCAACTATCTGTAGGAGTTAGGGGAGGTTCAAGGGGTAATCTTGGAGGTCGAGGCCAGTCTACCCAGACTCAGCAGCGGGCTTCTTGCACGGGCATGTGGGAGGACCCAGTCTGATTAACTGGAACACAGCCAGTTCCCAATGCCTTGACCAGGTCAGTCCAAGCCCTCCCAAATGCAAGGAGCGCCCCTGAGGGGCTTGGGGAACTGCCCATGCTGGAGGGCAGAGCAGGCACTTACCAAGGCCACCACGCGGCTCCTCCACGGCCCTGTCTGGGGCAGCCAGGAAGGTCTTTGTGGGCCTGGTAGAGCTCCCCACCTCACTTCCTGTCGCTGCCTCAGAGCACCTCCCCAGCAGCCCTCAGCCCTGAGCTGCAGCTGCTGCTGCACCAGGAGTCACCCACCTGCTAGGGCCCCTCCCTCGGTCTAGTCGTGACTCAGTGTGCTACCCTGGGCGCTGGGTGGCCATCCCTATATTCTGAGAGCCCAGCTATGCACCCTACCACACCCACTGAAGTGAACACTTGCCAACAAGAAGTGGGGAGAGTAGATCAGCTAGATAATCAGTGGCCACCAAATTTCAACTGACCAAACCCACTTGAGCAGGACCACCTGCCTAACAGTGCTCCTGAGGGCCAAATCCACCCAGTGAAGTAAGCACAGGGCACCAAAGGACACCCAGGGTTTTTACCCACCTCAATCAGAAAAGAGAAGGGAGAAGGCCACTCTCCTGGGCCCTCTGACCCTGGCATGGGCTGTGGCCTCATTCAGGACCCCTGAAGCCCAGCCCGTGAGTTGCCATGAACCTGTGCAGACCCCTCTCTCCCCAGAGACCCCGTAGCCAGCTGAGTCTCCACTGATACTGTGACGAAATCATTTTAATGTCCTTGCTAAGGATACGCCCCAAGACACTGGCAGGTGGGCTCCGTAGGCAAGTAAGTATCCAGAAGTGACTGACCCTCCAGAAGGACATCTTCACTTGGCAGTGTCCAAATACTCCAGGCTGGCGAGGCTGATATGAATCCTAGAAGTGGGCTGTCCCCTCTTGAGAGGTATCTTAGGTGTCAGAGTGACAGCTGGTTTTTCAGCCAAGGCAGCCGGAGTTGGGGTCCCAGGACCCATCCACAGTACATGCGAGGCCTCTAGAACTCTGTCATCTTCCTGTGGGTGTCTGCCTTCCGCTGTTCCCGCTGCAGGCCTGCCTCCTGAGCTCGGAGCTGCCCCAGCTGCCGCTGGGCTCCTGCCAGCTTCTCTTCCAGCTGGGCTGCTGCCACGCTGTGCCTAGGAACGGCCTGCTCGTCAGCATAGCTTCCTGGCCCATTGACACCACTGCTGTTGTGGCCACTGCCCGACCTCTTACATCTAGCTTTCTTCAAACTCAGCAGGCACTCTCAGGTCAGGTGACCGCCCGCATATGTCCTATAGGGATGGCCACCCAGCGCCCAGGGCCCCACACGTACCGGCCAGCATTCCGGGTGAGGGCCTCTTGGATGCCCTGGATGTCCCGCTGGGTACGCACAATCTTCTCCTCAGTCTGGAAGAGCCGTAGGCTCAGGGCCTGCTTGGCGCTCTTGCTGGCATGGTACATGTCCTGGCTCCTCCTTCCTGGGGGGCCCGCCCCAGCCTCCAGGGCCCCAGGAGCCTGGCTCCGCAGCTTTTCATTCAGGAAGTCAAACACGTTCCGAGGGGGTGGTCGGCCCCCAGGCCCACCCCCACTCCCCTGGCACCTTGGGGGCCTGTTGGCACCAGCCTGGCCCCGCTTGGTCCTCTTTTGCAGGATCTCTGCACACTGGTCCAGCGACTTCCCTCGAGGCAACACCACAGCATGAATAGGCTCCACCCGGCCTTCGGCATGTCTGCCTAAGCCTGCGAAGAAGTAGGGCTGGTGCTGCAGGTACTGACCCTCAGCTGCTCTCCAGCACCCTTCCCCCCAGGTAGCACACACTCACCCTTGCCAAACTCATAGCCCATCTTGGCGAGGAGTCTGGAGCCAATGCCACGTGTGTGTACTTCCCAGCCAGCAAAGGCAGAGCTGCAGGTCCCAGTGTCTGCAGTGCCTGATTCCACCACTGCAAGAGACAGAGGGCAATGGCTCAGCTAGGCCAGAGGACGGTGAGTGGTGACCTGTGCTCTGGCCCGTGTTCCCCAAGAGCTCAGCTCCCAAGCAGGATACCCATCTCTTGCCAGGACTCACAAACCTGCTGTGGGTGTTCCTGGCACCTTAAGCAGGTAAGTTGACTGTACTGCAGCCAATCACTGGTTGCTGAGGATAGGGGTTCAGAGATCACCAATTCATGTCATAGGTTCCCAGGGACACCTCCCTGTCATCACCCTCCCTGACCCCTCAGGAGACTTGAACATTGCCTACTAGCTCCCTTTCCTGACACCTCCACCCAACGTATCTGGACATACACCCTCTATCTGCCAGGTTCCCTTCCACCCCCACCCACCAGGCAACAGGTCCTCAGCCTGGAAAGGCAATTGACAGAGCCACCCCTTCCTGTCCGTCACGTCTACCCATCACTCCCTGTTGTCTCTTTAGCAGCTCCAGCCCCAACAGTCCTTTCTCTCCCACAGCAAGGCCAAGACCTTGCATTTCAGAGCTTGTAACTGTTGCACATGCTCCTCAAAGCCAAAGGCCAGGTCTCTGGCCGTACCCCAGGCCCTCTGCTGTGGTTACCCAGGCTGAGCTGACCTCACTTTGGCCACTCACTACAGTTGTCCCCTTAGCAGGGTGCTTCTCAGGGAGAAAGCTGCCAACCTTGCTCCAGGCCCCCACCATCCTGGCTCTGGGCACCACGGTGCCGTTGTACCTCTGGCATAGCTTGAGTCAACCGCATCACCACTGTCTGAGTCCGATGACTCTGCAGCCTCCGTGCGCAGGGGGGGCAGAATGCTATCTCCCTCCACCACAGCCTCTTTCAGCAGCAGTGAGTCAAACTTGACTGTATAGTAGCCATTATCTACATCTGAGGAGACAAACATGGGCTGCAGGTCAGCAGCTGTAATGAGCAGGCCGCAGTAAGGAGCAACAAAGGAAGGGGGAAGTGAGGCAGAGCTGAGGCCAGGCCAGACTTGCTCCTCTTGGGCCCAGTCGGAGATCTCAATGTCCAAAGAGATAGGAAGTGGCCCAGGACACAGAGAAAAGACTTTCTAAGAAGGGCTTTACTCAGAAGCACCCTGTCAGGGAAGTCCCCACAGCAGCCTCACCAAGGATCCGTGCTGGGTGCCAGAGGCCATCCTGGTGCTTGGCCAGACACGTAGAGCCAGCCTGCAGCAAGCTCAGATCTGGGTCCTGGAAGGGGCGCAGCTCATCCACGGAGACCACCTGCCCGTGGGAGAACCTGCAGAGAAGGCCACAGGGGGCAGGCTCAGCCATGGCCTATGAGGGCAAACAAGCCCAGGAACACCAAGGCCATCTGCCTGGTGCCCAGAAGGGAGAAACAGACAGGGAGATAAGCACACCAAGAAGAATATACTTTTTCCATCTCTCTCACATACCTTTTTTTTTTTTTTTTATTTTTTAAGTTGTAGATGGACAGCGTGACATTATTTTATTTGTTTATTTTTTATGTGGTGCTAAGGACCAAACCCAGTGCCTCACACATGCTAGGCCCCAGCCCCAGCCCTCTCTCATATACTTTTTAAATATTTTTTTTCTGGTTATAGATGAACACAATACCTTTATTTTATTTAATTATTTTAATGTGGTGCTGAGGACCGAACCCAGGGCCTTGCACATGCTAAGTGAGTGCTCTACCACTGAGCCCCAGCCCCAGCCCTCTCATACACTTTTGCATGTGCATATACATACACACTTTCTCACAGGCAAACACAGACTTTCACTCATAAACACACACATGCATAAACATACACTCATACTCACAGACATACCTACATATACATGTACAGGTGCACACAAATATACAAGCACACATATATATTCCCATGTACCCATATACATAAACTCACACGCGAATATACACACACACGCACAGACAATATACTCATACACACTAAACATGCACACTTGAAGTCTCTCAGGATGCGCTTGGCTACTCTGAAGAGCATATTCCTGGTATTGTTTCCAGCTTGCTAGGGTGACAATGTGGCAGAGGGTGTTGTGACTTTGGCTCACCATCATCTCCAGTTATGAAGTTCTAGACCCAATAAGTACTCATAGCAAACATGGTATAGGGTGGACGGGGTGCATGCATGTCCTGGACCCAAACCCACTAGGACAGCCTAGTCATAAGTAGCAGTGCTGAGACTCATATAGATATATATATTTTTAAGTACTGAAGATTGAACCCAGGCATGCTTTACCACAGAGCTATATCCCCAGCCCTTTTTATTTTTTTCCAGTTCTTCTTCTTATTTTTTTTTTTGAGACAGGGTCTCATTAAGTTGCCCAGGCTGGCCTTGGGCTTGCAATCCTCCTACCTCAGCCTCCCAACTTGCTGGGATTACAAACCTATTCCACCACATTCAGCAGTATTGCAACTTTTAGATATCAGTGCACCAGTAAAATTAAAACCAAAACCAAAACCAAGTTAGAGAGAATGAAGAGGAAATGTGGGGACAGACACAGGACTGCAAACTTGAACCTGCTAAATAAAGACATGAAAAAGCTAACCACCAGCCACCACTGCATGTCATCATTTCATACAGGAAACTGTTAACCCCACAGGAGCAGCTGAGGGCTGGCATTCACGTCAAAACACAGCCAGGGTTGTCTTCCTAGGCAGGAATCTGTGGGTGGGAAGGAGGGAGATGGACAGGCAGTCTCAGTAAGCTCCCCCAAGTTGCACAGTGGTGGTCTGGGGTTCTCCTTCTCACCCCTGGCTATCCTGGTAAATAGGGCACTGCCATTGAGCAAGCAATACCAGCAGCTGTGACACAGCTGCAAGAGCACTGTAGTGGAGGTACTGGCAGAAAAGTCTCACTCAACCAAGGACTAAAGGGATGCACTCAAAGCAACTCCTCGCCAGGTGAGTTTGGCACATTCCCAATGTCTGACCATCAGTCAAACCTTTTTGGAGGATCCTTTATCACTAGAAGAGGCCTTAAAATTTGGCACACCTTTTGCCTCGTTGCACCCTTGAAAGCAAGATGGGTCATCAACAGCTGTATTGGAGCCATCCGCGAAAATTTGGCCAGGGTTCTCGCTCTTGCCGCGTGTGTTCAAACCGGCACGGTCTGATCCGGAAATACGGCCTCAACATGTGCCGGCAGTGTTTCCGTCAGTACGCGAAGGATATAGGCTTCATTAAGTTGGACTAAGTGATCTTCCTTGAATGGATTACCCAAGACAGCCATCCAGTGAAGGAGAACATGCTCACTCTTTGTACATAAAATAAAAGTTCTAAAAAACTTCCAAAAAAAATAAATTAAAAAAAAAAAAAAAATTTGGCACAGATTGAGTGCTCCTTATCCAAAATGCTTAGGACCAGAAGTGTTTTAAACTTAGATTTTTTAAAATTTTGGAACATTTACAAAAACATAATGCGATATCTTGGGGGTGGAATCAAGTTAAACAAGAAATTCATTTGGGGGCTGGGGATGTGGCTTAAGCGGTAGCGCGCTCGCCTGGCATGCGTGCGGCCCAGGTTCGATCCTCAGCACCACATACAAACAAAGATGTTGTGTCCGCCGAAAACTAAAAATAAATAAATAAATAAATATATAAAAAAAAAAAAAAGAAAAGAAATTCATTTGTTTCATATAAACCTTATACACACAGCTTAAAGTAATCCTACACAGTATTTTCAGTGTGGCTGATTTTGAACTGCTATCTGTTCACATGAGGTCAGGTGTGGAAATTTCTACTTGTGGCATCATGTCCACACTCAAAATGTTTGGGATTTTGGAACACTTCAGATTTTGAATTTTCAGATCAGGGATGCTCAATCGAACAAGTGCTTTTATGAAAGGATTTCCAAGAATATGAAAAACTTAAGAAATAATCTAAAAATTTGAAGCATGGGGAATAGTTATGGTATATCCATGAGGTTAAAAATTAGAGATGGACAAACTGACCTGTGGAAAAAAGGAGAACAGCAAGAGCCCCATGCACATAGGAAACCTAACAACTGAGGAGTACCGCAAACATGCTAGGGAAGGATGAACTCTGGATTCAAAATTTGAGTTTTCATATATAAGACCCCCAAATTGATGACCAACATCAAAATGTCCACAGAAACACATTCCAGATGAAGTAAAGACTTAAACCTGAGAACTCTAAAAAGATCTGGAACTATAAAAAGATTTAAGCTCAGCTAGGGCCTGGTAGGGACATCATTGAACACTTCCCACAGAAATACGAGCCTAAAACTGGAAAAAATTGTCAAGACTCACTGGAAATTGATGAGAGCACACATACACTGAAAAGAGATTAGTGACAACCCGCTCAGCTCTGGTGGAAATGGGAGGAGACAGCTGCTACATTTGGCCCGCTCCTGGGTTCAGAAAACCCATGATAGTTCTTCCAGCTTGGGAAAAAACTAAAAGCCGCAGAGCAGATGGGGGCAGAGGCAAAACCCAGGCCCTGGCAGCTACATGCGGCAGTGCTGGCAAAAACCACTGGGGAAACAGCTCTGATCATGTGGGGTTGTGACTTCAGCTGCAGTGAACACCAGCTATGTGTTTAACAGGGAGATCCCCAGCTCCTGAGGGAAATGCATGTGTTAGGAGCTCCAAGAGAAGACCGGAGAAACCAGGAGAGAGAACAAGAGGCTGGGTGAACACGGAAGGTGCTCCCCAACCCACAGGGCCAAATGGCTGAGGTAAGAAGCCCTTGGTGCTAGAGGTATCTGAGTACCATTCCTGCCTAAATCACAGGTGATCATGGAGCTTTAAGAAGATGCAGCCCCCTCCCCGCCACACATATGTGCATGCACACACAAAGATGCAGCTCTAGGAAACCAGGCTAAAGAGCAAAAGCACATCTTAAATAAGCGGTGGTGACAGAGGCTGCACATTACAGGGGAGGCAGATTTTCTGATTTAAGTCCAGAAAACTTCACTAAAACAAACTTAGGAAAACAATTCAGAATCCAGGTATAATATATCACCTGTCTTCTGGCTCTGCTCTTTCTAATGAGATGTCATTGAATTTTCAACAAAGTTATGAGACAGGAAAACAGGAAATGTGATCTAAATTTATGGAAAAAAGCAATTGATAGAATATGACCGAGTGAGTCCAAATGCTGAGTTAAACAAGACCTCAAAACAGATATTGTAAGTATGTTTCAAGAATTAAATGATAATGACACTCACTCAAGAAACAGAATATCTTAAAAGAGGAAATTATATAAAAAGAATCAAATAGAAATGCCACAGTTGAAAAATAGAATCACTGAAACAAAAAATTTGCTAAATAGAGGAGAATGATTGAGACAGGCAGAGCACAGGGGGCTTCCAGGACAGTCCAACAATTCTGTGTGGTGCTGTAGCGCTGGATCATGTTACTACGCATTCAATCAAATCCACTGAACATGCAGCACCCAGATGGAGCCCTGTGCACACTGTGTCTGGGTGGTGACAACGCAGGTGCTCTGGGGCATGAGGAGCTGGTGATGGAGGTTGTGCCTGCCTGGGGCAGGGGCATGCAAAGAAATTTCTGTACTTCCATTCAATTTTGCTGCAAACTTAAAACCTCCCTAAAAAACAAACAAACAACAAAAAAAACCCACCAAATTGGGGAGAAAAAAAGGCATCTCAGAAGCCCATATAAAAACATCAAGCGGGCTGGGGATGTGGCTCAAGCGGTAGCGCGCTCGCCTGGCATGCGTGCGGCCCGGGTTCGATCCTCAGCACCACATACAAAGATGTTGTGTCCCCCGAAAACTAAAATAAATAAATAAATATTTTTTTAAAAAAAACAAATAAAAATAAAAACATCAAGCAAGGGGTTGGGGCTGGGGCTCAGTGGTAGAGCGCTTGCCTAGCATGCTTGGAGGCACTGCGTTTGATCCTCAGTACCAAATAAAAATAAGAAAATAAAATAAAGATATTCGGTCCATCTACAACTACCAAAAAATCCAAACAATAACAATTAAAAAAACAAAACAACAACAACAACAAAAAAAACCATCAAGCAAACCAGTACATGTGCAATGGGAGTCCAAAGGGGATGAGGCACCTGATGAAGTGACTGCAAGGCCCTCCCACCCGGTGGACTAGACATCAACTCAGCTTCAAGAGACTTTCTGAGGCTAAATGGTACAAGCGCAACGAGATCACATCCAGACATCAACAGAAGTGCCGAAGTCAGAGAAGCATAGCAAAAGAAAAGTAACTGTTTCTGTACAAAGGCACAGTGGTTCGGTTCATAAGTGACTCCTCATTGGAAACAATGGAGCCAGAAGGCGATGTGATGTTGTATGAGAATGCTTAAGAAGAAAAAGAACTGCCCACCAAGAGCTCTGAAGGTGACCTTCAAAGATGAAGGTGACCATACTCCAATATTCAGACGAATCAGACGAAAATTATAAGGCATGCTGAAATAAGAAAACATAGCCCATTAACAGGAACAAATCAGTTAACAGAAACTACTTCTCAGCTGTGTTAATTATACCAAATAACTAAAGGTAAGCATGGATGATGAACCAAAGGAAGTGTAAGAACAAGGTATGTTGCCCCAAGGTAACCCAACAGAAGGTACCCACAGACAGGACATCATGGAGGAGCAGTGTACAATGTCCCAAACACCAGCTTCAGGGAAACCCTGAAGCTAAACAGTAGAATAGCCAGAGGAGTTGAGCTGGCAGATGAAAGAACAGAAAACCCGGAGGCAGGTCTACTGAATGAGAGAAAGGAGAGTCCAGGAGAAAGAGCAAGGCCCCAGGAATCCATGGCACACCACGAGCCCCACACACCATCACTCACAAGGCGGGAGCTTCCGGAGAGGAAAGAGGGGAGCACAAACAGTACTCTAGAAGATGTGGAGATAATGACTGAAACATTCCACATGAGATGAAAGATCTGCATCCACAACATCCAAGAACTGCAATAAACTCCAAATCTTTAAACTCAAAGAGGTCCAGAATGAGACTCATTACAAGCAAACTGCTGAAATCCAAAGACAGAGAATCCTGAGAAGTGCAAGAGAGGAGGGACTCAGCATGTCCAAAGGATCCTCCAGAAGATTAACAGCCAGTTTCTCATCAGAAACTGCTGAAGCCAGAGGCAGTGGAACATCATTTAAAGTACTGAAAGAAAAAACAAAAACACTACTGGATCAAGAAGTCCATATCCGGCAAAACTATCCTTCCAAAATGATGGAGAAATAAAGACATTCCCATATTCAAAAAGCTAGAAGAAATGATTGTAAATATTTTTTAACATAAATAAATGACAAATGTTACAGGGGATATAGTAGATAACACATACAAGGTATTGAAATATTACATGGCACCCCATTATTAGGTACAATTTTATTTTTTTTTAATGTGTCAGTTAAAATATTAATTTAGGCTAGGCATGGAGGCACACACCTCTAATCCTAGCTACTCTGGAGACCAAGGCAGGAGGAAACCTGGGAAACTTAGTAAGACCATGCCTCAAAAAATAAAAAGGACTGGGGATGTAGCTCAGTGATAGAGTACCCATGGTTTCAATTCCCAGTACTGCAAAATACATACATATATACATACAAAAATTACAGACCACTATCCTTTATGGATATAGATGCAAACACCCTCAACAACACAGTAGTAAACCAAATTTAGCAGCATATTCAATATACACGATGACTAATTGTGATTCATCCCAGGAATGTAAGGAGGAGCTCAATGCATGAAAACCATTCAGTATAATACACCACATTAGTAAAAGAGGAAGTAAAAAAAAAAACCAACATAATCATATCTGTTGATACAAAAGAGCATTTGGAAATGGCAAACACAACTCAGGGAATGTCCTAAATTTGACGAAGAGCATCCATGGAAGACCCACAACTAATATCATATTCAACAGTAAAAAACAGAAAGCTTTCCCCCCTAAGACCAGGAAAAAAAGAAAGAAAAACACAAATACTCACATACTCTTACCACTTTTATTATACAATGTAGCAAGTTCCAGTTAGAGCAATTAAGCAAGAAAAAGAAATAAAAGCCATATAAGTTGGATACAACTAAAATCTCTATTCAGAGATAACATGATCCTATAAACAGAAAATCTTTAAAAATTACAAAAACCTACAAAACCACAAAAAACTCCTATTAAAGCTAATAAACAAATTTTAGCAAAGGACACAAAATCAACATACAAAACTCAGTTGTATTTCTACACATTGGAAATGAACAATTTAAAAATGTAATTAAGAATATTAAGTAAATTCTACTTATAAGACCATCAAAAGGAATATTAAAAATAAGTTAAACCCAAAACATGTAAGATCTGTACATTACAAAATATAATTGGAAGAGAATACTGCTAATACTGTTTAACAATCTTATTAAGATTGGTCTATGTATTCAATCCCTATCCAAACTCCAAATGCCAGGCTGGGGTACAGTTCAGTGGCAGAGCACCTGCCTAATATGTGCAAGGACTTGGGTTCAATCACACACACTCTCTGATACATACTATAACACAGATGAAACCTAAAAATACTATGTTAAGGGCCGAGGATGAGGCTCAGTGCTAAAGTGCCCAACCAGCATGTGCAAGGCCCTGGATTCAATCCTCAGGACCACTCACATGCACACACACTGTGTTAAATGAATCCAGCCAAAGAACAAAGGACAAATGCTGGATTATTCCACTTGTACAGGCGCCTAGAAAAGGCAGATGAAGAGAGACAAAGTAGAGGTTCTCAGAGGCTGGGGGAGAGGGTCCTGGAGTTACTTACTCAATGAGTACAGTTTCTGTTTGGGAAGAAAACATTCTGAAAATAGATAGTGGTGGTAATGACTTTTTTTGGGGGGGTGGAGGGTGGGTATGAAATCCAGGTCCTGCATATGCCAGGCAAGTGCTCTGCCACTATGCCATATCCCTAGTCCTGACAGTGATGATTATGATATACTGTGAATGTCAATTAATGCTACTCAATTGAAGGCTTAAAAATGGTTAAAACGGGACACCTTGTCATACATATTTTACCACAACATTTAAAAATAAATAATGTAACATAAAAAACCAGTGAATTGTATGCTTTATATGGGTGAATTGTATGCCATATCAATTAAATCAACAAAATTTTGTTTTGCTTTTTTTTTTTTTGGTAATGCTATGGATCGAGCCTAGGTTCTCACACATGCTAAGCAATGTTCTACCACTGAGCTACTATCCCCAGTCACTCAATGTAATTTTTTTTTTTTTTTTAGTGAAGGAAAGAACAAAATATAGAAATGAAGAATAAGATAAAGAGAGAAAGCATCAAATATTAAAGATAAGTGAAGAGTTAGTATGGACAACAAGACATATACTATGTACTGTAATTCAAGAAAACTTTCCTGATGGGCTGGGGTTATGGCTTAGTGGTAGAGCGCTTGCCTAGTGTGTGTGGGGCACTGGGTTGGATCCTCAGCACATTAAAAAAATAAAGTTATATGTCCATCTAAAATATATTTTTGAAAAACTTTCCTGATATGAAAAATATTTGTAATTACCTATGTTGAAAGACTATACCATGCTGAAAGTATCACTTTAGTGTGATTCACAGTGAGATGCATCACGGTAAAACTACTGAATTTTACAGGGAAAGAAATGTGTGAGCCAAGATTTATACCCAATAAAACTGGCCTTTGAACATAAAGGATACAAACACAACTTTTCCAATAAGCAGCTCTCCAGAAATGCCACTCTAGGAGCCCACCACTCACCTAGAGATAAACGAGCCTTAGATAACCAAGTAACCCAACTGCCCAACATGGATTGACGGCACACACAGAATAGGCCCTTGCAGAGCTGAGATGATGGGCTAAGATGACCACACACTACATAATGGAGACCTAGTGCCATCGTAAAACACAAGAATGCAGGTACATGGATAAAAACACTTCCCACAGTTTTCAGTCATTGCAAATGGTGCTGTTAGTCCGAGTGCAATTGCTCTCAGAATGCTGTGTACCTACAACGGGATGACAAAAAGCAATGAGAGGAAATTTGGAGTCTATGATCCCCTGAGCCCCTGAGAACCAGAACCCTGGGGTGGGGTAGAGAAGGAAATTCAGATGTGATCCAAAAGAGACTGAATGAAAACGCTAGTTGTTAATTTGAACTGTTCTGAATACCTATATGAACTCACATGTATTTTACTCTTAAAAATACAGGTGGATAGGTGGGTGCACTAGAGCATGCCTGTTATCCACAGTAACTTGGGAGACTGAAAAGGATCAAAAGTTGGGGGCCAGCCTTGGCAACTGAGGAAGACCCTGTCTTAAAATAAATAAAATAAAGGATTAGGAATGAAGTTCAGTGGTAGAGTTCTAGGTTCAATCTCTAGTACCAAAAACAAACCCCAAACTGAACAGGTGCATGGTCTTATTATCTCAGGCAGCCTATATACATATACATCCACTGTTCCCTGTTTCCTAGCTCTGCCACCTAAAACATGTAGAAACAATGACCAGCCTGCAGCCTGGTATTATGCACGCTGAAGGTCTAGAAACACCCCCTCCCATGAAGGAAACCATCCTTCCTGGAGGCTGGGCAATGCAGGGTCTAGGGCAGGAAGTGCACTGGTGGGTTGAGTATCCTGACCCAGACAGCAAGGTGGCCATTAGCATCAGTGGAGGCCAGTCAAAAGGATGCAGAAGTCAACTTGAAGAGGGTCCTGCTGGCCAAAGGCAGGCCAATTTGCAGGTAAAAAAAGGATCAGAACTGCAGCAGATCAAAATTCATCAAATGCATTTACATTTATGAGTTCATAAAAATATTAAATTTTTTAAAAAGTTACTTCATCACCTTCTCATTATAAAAACGATTCAGCTCTTTATCTTCAAAACTAAGTAAACAAGACAGAAATGTCAAGCATTTTTTCTATACTGGGTGGTCAAGTAGCACCCCAGGTGTGTGCTCTCTGCACCCCTTCCATTCATATGGCCAGCAAATGACCCTAGTGATAAAAACAGTAACACCAACAGAGGTTGGACCTGAAGCCTGCAGATGGCAGGTGCAGCTATAATCAGGGTCAGAAAATGGGCAAGACCAGATTATGGCGGTTACACCACAGTCAGACCTGGTTGATAAGCCATATAAATAAGAAATACGGTTTTTGAGGGAAGAGGCTGTTTAGGATTGAGGTGCAAAGCGGGGGCTTCTAGGATTATTGACAACTGGTAGTTTTTGATCTGGATGGTGAGAGCCAGTTCAAAACATTTCTTTATATTCTATTTGCTTCCCACATCTGAATTTGTTTCAGAGTAATGAGCTAAAGAAAGCCACTTATGCTTGTTACTCTTCAGGTACTGTTCTATATTCTTTGTGGTCCTATACGTGAATTCATTCTATTCTCCCAGTAACTAGAGGAATACTTCTCACCTCCATTTTTTAGAAGAGAAGAGAGGAGAGAGATCAAGCTATAAAAATGTGTGAAAGGGGGCTGGGGATATAGCTCAGTTGGTACAGTGCTCGCCTCGCATGCACATGGTCCTGGGTTCAATCCCCAGCAACACACACACACACACACACACAAAAAAAAAAGGCGTGAAAGGATGCTCACCTCATTAGTAATCAGACAATACAAATTCTATCCAGATGCCACTGTCCAGTTTTCAACAGGCACAAATCTGAAGGTCAGACAGTATGACTGTGGGCAATAAGAAGAGCACTAAGAATGAGGCACTTCAGGAGGTAAGAAAGTGCGTGCTCTCTGCACTGACCCAGGCACATACTGACTCTCCACAATGCTTACATGCTGGGGAAATGTTTCTTGGGTGCAAAATAACATGCACTAGGATAGTCACCGCTTGTTGTTTGCAATAAACGAAAGCTGAACACCATCAAAGCAGACAGAATAAGATGTGGCATACTCATATGAGGGAAAGTAACAGTACCTGAACAGAAAAGTTTCATGTCAACTTGTTCATCTCTCAAAACATAACTGAAGCCGAACACAGTGCCCCATGCCTGTAATCCCAGTGGCTCAGGAGGCTGAGGCAGGAGGGTTGCAAGTTCAAATCTAGCCTCAGCAACTTAGAGAGATGCTAAGCAACTCAGTGAGACCCTGTCTCTAATAAAACACAAAATAGGGCTAGGGATGTGGCTCAGTGGTCTAGTGCCCCTGAGTTCAATCCCCGGTAACACCCCCCCTCCAAAAAAAGCACAGTACATACACCACTTACAGACACACATCTGTAGAGGACCATCATGTACTAGAAGGGTATGTACCAAGTTTGGTGACAGCAGTCTCTCAGGAGGAGAGTAAAACAGAGAGATTGGGGGTAGAAAGGTACTTTATATTATTGGTACCATTTTATTTCTTTTATTTTAAAAATTACAAGCTGGGTACAGTGGTGCATGCCTGTAAGCCCAGCTACCGAGGAGGCTGAAGCAGGAGAATGGTAAGTTTGAGACCAGCCTCAGGAAAAGTAGCAAGACCCTGTCTCAAAATAAAAATTAAAAAGACTGGGGCTGTAGCTCAGTGGTACAATCCCCAATATCAATCAATCAATCAATCAATCAATCAAGATGGAGATGGAGCTCAGCAGTAGAGCACCCCTGGGCTGAATTTCCAGTATTTCAAACCATCTTCATCATCATCATTATCATTGTCCAAAACAAGTCCAAGAAAACAACTTAGCCTGGGGTGCTGGCAAGGCAAGTGTTTGTGAGATGCTTCAAAGTCTTCAGATTGGACCTAAAGCTGACAGAAGGAAGCACTGCTGATGAACAGTGCTGGGGCCGGTGACCTTGGGCAACTTAGTGCTTCAGAGCCCATCTCTCCATCTGTAAAATGGAGTGACTGCAGGGCTTACCTATAGTGTTGCTGCACAGGTCAGTGAGCATATGCAAATCTCTTGGAATAGCACCTGGGCCAAAGGAAACAGGCCAGCAGCAAACTAGATCTCTCATTGTAGGGAACACAATACAGGAACTTGGTAACCCCCAGAGACAGTGGCAAAATGATGATCTAGCTGCTGGTTACACAGACATGTCCACTTGGTGAATATTGTCACTGATGACAGGCACCTTTGTGCAGGGGTGGGAGAGGAGGGTGGGGAGGGAGGAAGAGAGGGAGGAAAGGAGGGAAGAAGGAAAGGAAAAAATATACCAAGAGTCTACTAAGAAGTATGATATTCAGCTAGGTGCAGTAGCATAAACTTATAGTCCCAGTCATTCAGGAAAATGGCAACTTATCAAGATCATATGTCAAAATCAAAATCAAAATGGGTGAAGTACAATGTAGCTCAGGGTTAGAGTCAGCTGAGGTTCAATCCCACACAGCAAAACAAAACAAAAAAGTTTAGTAGTCATCCTGAACTACTGGCTTAAAAGAAAATCAACTATGAAAAGTTTTAGTGAATACTCCTTCTAAAGATGAAGTAAAAACAAAACTATGTGTTAAGGGAAAAAAAAAATAGACACCGTGGCAGTAAATGAGGGCATTTGCATTTGATGAGGTGATGCCATCCCATTCCTGAGATGTAAAGATGCGGACATTATTTATTCAATATCCTCATCAAGTAGATCATAGGTGCACCCTGAAGCACTTACGGGCAAAAATAAAAAAGGAACTTCTAGAATTTGCTTTAAAATAGTCCAGGGGAAAAAAAAAAGGTAGAGCAAGGGAAAATAGATGTAAAATTGGAAAATGTGATAAATAATGAAGCTGGCAGTTGTCACCGCTCTAATCTTGTGCATGTTTGAAAACTCCTGTAAATCCTGGGGTTTGAGGTACAAGTCAGTGGCAGAGCGCTTGCCCAGTATGTGGATTGATCCTCGACACCGCCAAAAAAAAAAAAAGAAAGAAAAAGCTAATTTTAAGGTTCACTCTGGAGAGTAAACTGATGATGGGCGGGTATTGTTCTTTACAATATAAACGCAGACTTATTGATTTCTCAAAAAAAAAAAAAAAAAAATCCAAGTAAACATGAGGCTGGGGCTTGGTGGTAGAGCGCTGGCCTAGCATGGATGAGACACTGGGTTTGATCCTCAACACCACATAAAAACAAATAAATAAAATAAAGGTACGTATCCATCTACTACTAAAAAAAAAAAAATTAAAAAGAAAAACCCGAGTAAACACCTCATCCCGACACCGCTGCAACTCCCCGGGCAGGGCAAGGCCTCACCTGCAGCTGTCCTTGAAGCGGCACTTCCCCTCCAGGAAGAACGGGCAGGGCTTCAGGGACTTGTGAGTGGGGTAGAGGTAGAGCAC
>NW_026000026.1:616928-643390 GCF_001458135.2 Marmota marmota marmota
TGCGGAGGCTGCGGCGTCGGTGCGGGTGCAGGTGGGCCGCGGCGGGTGCGGCACAGGAACCCGGCCCCGCCAGTGAGCGCTTCGGGAACTGGCTAGCCCTGGGCCGCGGTTGCAAGTTGCAGGCGTGTTCCAAGTACGTGGTCCAGAGGGAGAGAGGCTTGGGAGGCGGGAGAGGGAAAGGACAGGAAAGGGCCTGGACTCTGAAAGGCCGGCCATTGCCCACCCGCGGAACGAGCTGCGGTGGGAGTGGTCGGGGAAGAGCTGGGTCAGGGGTCTTCCAGAGTGGCCGGGAACGCCCGGACTCGAGTTGAGCTGCCCGCAGGACGGACGGACCGTAGGGGAAGCCAGGGGAGTGGGGTGCTAGCGGTGCGCACCATGTCGTCTCTCGGGTCCCAGGATGTACACACTGCTGTCCGGGCTGTACAAGTACATGTTCCAGAAGGATGAGTACTGCATCCTGATCCTGGGCCTGGACAACGCCGGGAAGACGGTAGGTGCCTGCCCGGCCCCTCCCTGCCAGGGTCTGCTGGGGGTTATACCCGTAGCTGCTGTGCACCACAGGGCCGTGATCACCACCAGATTCTTGAAGAGCAGCACACGGATCTGTTTGGTTTCTCTTTTTGTTTTTTTTTTAAAGGTTAGACCCGTAATCCCAGCAACTCAGGAGGCTGAGGCGGGAAGATGGCAAGTTCAGAATCAGCCTGAGCAATTTACCAGTCCCTAAGCAATTTAGTGAGACCCTGTCTCAGAATTTTAAAAAGGTGGGGGTGGAGTGGAGACGTAGCTCAGTGATAAAGCACCCTTGGGTTAATGCTCTAGTACAAAAAATAAGTAAATAAAAAAATAAGAGTATTTGAGAAGCACACCTGGAAAACTGCCTTAGCTGCCTTTTCCTTTCTCCTCAGACCTTCCTGGAGCAGTCGAAAACCCGGTTTAACAAGCAGTACAAGGGCATGAGTCTATCTAAAATCACTACGACCGTGGGTCTAAACAGTAAGATGCACCTTAAAGCTGTGAATTTAGGGGTACCCCTAAGGATGCTGTTACGGCCACAATTCAGCCCATCAGTGGCCAGAGCCCTGTGTGTTACGTTGCTTCCCAGACCCCTGTGGGTGGCACCAGAGTGGTTTGCCCTTTCCCTAGGAGAGCTGGGACTTGGTGTGTCAAAGACTAATGTCATGAGCTTGCCCATTCTCTCTTCTCCCCAGTTGGTACTGTAGATGTGGGAAAGACTCGCCTCATGTTCTGGGACTTAGGAGGACAGGAAGAGCTGCAGTCCTTGTGGGACAAGGTAAGACATTCAAGTCTGTCCCCACAGCATTTCTTTGCAGATAATAGCTCTTGGTCTTCCTCTGTGAAAGTCCATTACCCACTTTTTTCCCTGAGGGTTCTCTCTGGTTCTGTCCCAGGTTTCCCAGTCACTCCCTGTTTCATTCCAGCCAAACATGCTGCTAGAGTCACCACAAAAGTGACAGCAGGGGATTCCTGTGGTGGTCAGCACAGAGTACTTCCTGGGGGAACACAGAGAGCTGCAACCTGTCTTTTGGCAGTTAATGATGGAAAGGATTGCTCTAAACCAGCAGGCCAGGAATGGGGTTTACCTGGGCATTTTAAGGCATCTGGCTCAGGACCACTTCAGTTCTTTTTGAGCATTTTGGGGAACAGTCAAACTAGGAATAACTTTGGGGTAAGCCAACACTTACCAAGACCAGAGAATGTTCAAGGCCCCAGCTAGGGCTCAAGCTTGCTGGGAAAATCAGGCAGCTGGCCTGGTCACAGAGTCATCAAGGCAACTGTTTCTCAGCATAAGAGAAAAAATGGGAGAAGCAGGAGGTCTCTTCACCACCATCATCGCTTGCCAAGTGAGAACGCACTTGTTTCCTTCCTGCTTAGAGTAATTTAGTTGCCGATCACCACAGGATACAGGCAAAAATGGCAAGAATCAGATGAGGGGTGGGCACAGAACCTGCATCTGCAGGTGGATCCATCTGTCTCAATTCTAGCTCATTATACATTTTTCTCTGGTAGCTTTTTCCCCATACCAGGGAGTGTCCTCAAGCAGACAGAAACTGCTTCCTGTTTTGATGTAGGTTATGGGCATTTCTGAGACCCCAGTGTGGTACCCCTCTCCATACACAGCCTAGATTATAGTGTGGGTTCAGCTCAACCTATGCCAGGCACTGGGTCCGGTACTGAGCAGGACAGACCTGGCCCTTCCCTTAGGGAACTCCTGCCCCATGAGTTGGCACTGTGGGTTTAGGGGAGCCCAGTGCTATAGTGCAGATGCCTCAGCTACCCTCACACACAGTATCCAGCCAGGCATGGTGGAACATGCCTGTAATCCCAGGGAGGCTGAGACAGTAGGATTCCAAGTTCAAGGTCAGCCTCAGCAATGTAGCAACACCCTGTCTCAAAAAATAAAAAAGGGGCTGGGGATATAACTCAGTTGTTAGAGTGCTTGTCTCACATGCCCAAGGCCCTGGGTTCAATCCCCAGCACCACGCAAATAAAATAAGTTAAGAGATGTAACTTAGTGGAAAAGTGTCCCTGGGTTCAGTCCCCAGACTGCATAAAAGAAAAGAAAATACAAAAACCTGAGGACCTGCACCTGATTCTGACCTTGGTCTCCTTTCCTGGGTCCCACCAAAGTGTTCTGTCCTACCCTGACTTCCAGTCAAGAGGATGGTGTTGGTCCTGTGGCCTGAAGATGGACAGAGAATAAGTCAAGTCAGGGTCTTCTCATCTAAATGCAGATGCAACTGGGGAGCCAGGGTCTCAGGAATGGAGGCCAGGATGGGTTGGGCATAGTGTGCACATTGGGGATCTGTGCTGGGAAGGCAGCAAGCAGGGTACAGGACTGAGCAGGGGGAAACGTCACTTTGGGTGATGGGGTCAGCAGGGCCTTGGCAAGCTGGGAGTACAGGAGGAGAGTTGCTTGTCACAGCTGTACCATGTTGGACAAAGATGACTAGGACTCCTCCTGTCACCGGTGTGGACAGGTGTGACTGGTAAGATGGCTCTTAGCAGCCAAAGTGGGTCCTGCAATAGCCAAAGTGCCTGCCACTGGGTAGCAAGACTGCAGTGGGGCCCCATGGCCAGCTGCGTACCACTTGTGTTCATATCTTTGCTCTGGGGAATGGCTCTTCTCAAGGGGAGGCTGGCCCAGGAGAATGTGGGCCTATAGTCTTGTCACCTGATCCTGGGCTGTGTTCATCTTTGTTGTCACCATTTTGCTGAGGCATGACTTCATCCTAGTGGTCTAAGCCCTTGTCCAGATGGCTCACTGGGTTTCCCTGCCCCTGCCAACTGGTGTCAGTTACCTTGCCAAGGTGGGGTCTCCCAGGCAGCCATGGTTTATGACTCAGCAACTCTATGGAGCACTTGCTGCTTTAGTGAGCAGACCTCCAACCCCACAGAGCCCTCAGTTATGGGGACAGTCAGCCGAGTCCCCCATAGGTTACTGGGAGGGACAGGAAGGGGCCTATATTCCACTGTGGTCCCTGAATGCTGTGACCTCCTTGTTGGAGCCCAGTACCTCAGGTCTCTAACTGGGAGTGCTGATCTCATCCTGAGGCCTGGCCCCCTGCAGGCTGCCGCTAGGTAAATACTGTGGCTGGCCCAGCCCTGCGTGAGACTGTCCAGGTGTGGGGCCCATGCCATGGGGACAGTGGCTTACAGGAGCCTCTGGGGCTGTGTGACATATTGGATCATGGGCTGACATCTCATGGTGGGAGTACCCATTGCTGCTGAGATTAATTTGTCTCCAGAGTTCCTCTGATTTCCTTGAGGACCACACCCTGTTGAGCTTCAGCCCTGCTGTCACTGTCAGGCTGCATCCCTGGTGGTGGTTCCCTCAGCCTTGGTGAGTGGAGCCTGTCCCATTAGGCTTGTGCTCTGCCACCACAGTCACCGCCTCTCACTCACCCAGTGCTACATCCCTGCACTGGGCTGGCCAAATCACTTTATCCCCAGCAGCTGCTCTGGTGGACCTTACATAGGCACCAAGGTCTCTACTCCTTGTGCCTGCTGCTTGCCTCTGCTCCAGGCCCTGTGTCCATGCTGTCCACAAGTTGGCACACATGCATCTCAGGCCACGACTTCTCACACAAGCAGGTGAGCTGCTCTTCAGCTCTGGCTTGTCCTTACCTATCTAGCTGACCCATGCTTGGGTATTTCCCTTTTGGGTTGTTCAGGGCTTTCTTACATGGCCAGAGGTGTGTTGCATCTGTTGGAGAGCTAATGTGCTATTCCCATCTCACTGGCTGTCTCTGAACCATTCATCTTGTGCATGGTAGGTGTTCAGGGTGGCTCTGAATTCCAAGGTCTGACACCCAGTTATCCTAACTGTGCCTTGCTCATGCACTTCAGGTGCTACTGGGACTCACTGGGCTGGCTATAGACCCTCTGGTAGAACCTGCCAGCTCCTGAGTCTGTAGCAAGAGGCCAGCCTATTGCCCAGCCCTCCTAGAGCTGGCAGCCTGTGTGCCAGGCCTAGCTCCAGGCCAGAGCAGCTCCAGTGTATGGGTCTCACTGTAGAACCCAGGAGGACATCTGGAACTGAGCCTCCTATTTCTCAGGTGCAGTGGCTTATCTGTTCCTGGACCAGAAGCCCTAAGGCTCTTGCAGAGCTAGCAGCCTGCTGCTTCGCCAGTTATTGCCCACCTGAGGGGTGCATGTGACCGCTGGCTTGTCTTGTTCTTCAAGAGCACATCCTGGTACTCGTCAATGCCGAGTACCAGTGTGCTGGGACAGGAGAGTTGGTGTAGCCCCGGGTGAAGTGGCAGGCATGCTGTTATCTGTGCCACAAGGACATGGCAGTCTCCCAAATTCTGTTCTGCTTGGGGTGAAAATACACCTGCTGAATCTTTGGCTGTTGCCATGTAGACCTGCACCTCCTGTGTCTGCCTTGCCCTCTGTCTTGCCCCAGTAGTGCTGCCCACTTATCACCCTTGGTGAGCCCAGGGCTGGCCATGTCCAGCCTGCAGAGGTCTGAACTCAGTAGGGCTGACTGTCCTAGCAGGGGCAGGGCAGCTTTGTAGGTTTCTCCGAGTGCCTTGTCAGAAACATGCCTGCCCCTCTTGCATCCCCATTGCTGTGCTCCCCCTTGTGCCAGGTGCTACACAAACCCCCAGGTGCACTCCTCACAGAGACTAGGCTAAGATCTGGACTTCTCCCAGCCCTGTCTCTTTAATGCCACCATCAGCCCACGGCCGCTGGTGGGTTCTTAGGACAGCACCTAGGCAGGAGAAGGATGACTACTTCATCAGGGTCAACAAGCCTTTCCCTAAAGGCCCTGGATGTGTGTCTACAACTGAGTTCCCCTAGCTCCAGAAAGCACCCCAGCAGATCTTCCCCTTGGGGCTCACCTGTTACCTGACTGTGGCCCCTGAAGTGAGAATCTTCCTTTTATGGACCCCTCCTGATGGCCATGACGGGGAGCTTGGCCAAGTCCACCCTTGGCAGGGTGGTGGCTCCAGCCATCTTCCATGTCTTCCTAGTACTATGCAGAGTGCCATGGTGTCATCTATGTCATCGACTCCACTGACGAGGAGAGGCTGTCTGAGTCGAAGCAGGCATTTGGTGAGTGTAACCCAGATAGAGCAGAGGCAAGAATCTATGTCCCAGGGCTGTGAGGGGAGGTCGGATCTAGCCTGGACATGGTCTGGTCTGGTCCAGGTGTTTGGAGCTGGCTTCCTGGCATATGAGGGGAGGGTGAAAGGAGAGTTGGTGCCACTCTCCATGCTTGTGGGCCCTGGGCACTGCCTGCTATCAGGATGCAGGGTGCAAGGTGCTGCCTGTCTTACCCTCTCCAGAGAAGGTGGTGGCAAGCGAGGCGCTGGACGGTGTCCCCATCCTGGTGTTGGCCAACAAGCAGGATGTGGAGGTGAGCCCCACACAACTTCTCTGGAGTCCCTGTGTCCCAACTATAAGGAGAGTGGTGTGTGCGTGCCCTCATGCTGAGAGCTCCACGTCCTTCTGGTGCACAGAGCTCTTGAGCCCTCTCTGTCCAGCTCCCGGAGCCCAGGTCCTCTCTGAGTGTCCTGGAGCTGTCATCACTAGGCAGACCCATCCTCGCTGTAGGCGCTCTCACCCTGATGTAGGCACCACCCTCTTCCCTAGGGAAGTGCCAGGATTTTGGCAAGGGGAGGGCAGCACCTCAGAGACATATTCCTTCTGTGTGGGCATCTTTTCTCCTCTGGAGGGTGACTGTGCTCTGTCCTAGCGTGGGACTGGGGAGACCCAGGTGAAAGCTCTGAGCTCACAAGTTGTGAGGGGCCCTTGAGTGAGAGTCAGCTCTGACCCCATCCTGTCCCCACCATCATTGGAGCCAGTGTCTGTACCAAACCTCCCCCAAGCCTTTGGGACCCCTTGGAGGTGATGCTGCCATGGAGAGGCTCTGCACAGAGCAGCTGCAGACCACAGTGGCTGCCAGTGTCTGGAGGGCCAGGGAAAGCCTCACTCTCCGGAAGTGCCTCTGCCCCTCCCCTAGCCTGTCTCCCTGGCTTCCTTGCAGACCTGCCCCACCAGCCCTGCTCCTGCATCTGGAAACCACTAATGGGGGTTGTCTGTCACGGGGTGGGGTCTTCTTTCAGGGAAGGGTGAGTGGAGAAGCCACCCCATGGCTGACACTGCCACTTCCCCCTCCCTCACCCTGCCCACCAGGGCCACTGAGACCCACTGCCTTGCTACCTGGCTGTGTCAGCTCCCTACTTGGAGCCCACGTTCTCACTGTGGCTGCTGTAGGGACTGCTGTCAGGGTGGGGTTGGTCCTTGCCATGCAGCCTGGATGGGGCAGGCATGGGGGCTGCTTCTTAGGGCCTCCTCTTCCCCCAGACTTGCCTCTCAATTCCTGACATCAAGACTGCGTTCAGTGACTGCACCTGCAAGATTGGCAGGCGAGACTGCCTGACCCAAGCCTGCTCTGCCCTCACAGGGTGAGTGGGCCTCCCCAACAGGGGCCTGGGCACCGAGGCCGACTCTGCCTCACACCACTGTCTCTACAGCAAAGGAGTGCGCGAGGGCATCGAGTGGATGGTGAAGTGCGTCGTGCGGAACGTCCACCGGCCACCACGGCAGAGGGACATCACATAGGCACACCTGAGCCCTGCCTTGGATGGCCCTTCTGCAAGTGCTGAAGAAGCTCGCTCCCTGCCACGGGCTCCTGTGCCATGGGGCCGGGGGTTGGGTTTGCTTTGCCTTTTGCTTCCTTCATTTGCTCTGTGTTTTCTGTAAGACAAACTACTCTGTCTGGAAAACTGTAGGCATCCAGAGGCTTCTGCCAAGAGGCGCCAGGCAGCTGGGCCCACCTGGCTCCAGGCAGGCCACCACAGGCTGGGAGACCTTCCCAGTCCAGGCATGGAGCTGGGTGAGGCCCTGGTAGACAGGCTGCCCTTGAGGCCTGCCTGCCCATTCAAGGTGGGGTTTTTAGGGAGATGGGTTGGAAATGAGGATCTGGCTCTGGTGGGTATTCTGTCCAGCTTTCCCATGAGGAGGCAGGTATGGCTATGCCTCATATTGGAGGTGGTCTGGGGCTGGTCTTACCTTGAGAGGATCTGGTCCACAGCAGGGCCCTGGGCTTTGGTGGAACCTTGGGACGGAGTGGAGACCTTCCTAGGTGGCCATGCCCACTGGTCCATTATCATCTTGCTTTAGTCCCCAGGGGAGGGGTAACATGAAAATGCTGGGAGGTCGTGCAGGTGTGTATGTCCTTCTTACCCTGCAGGTTGGGTGGTGTTTCTGGAGATAGCACTCTGCCCTTCCAGTGCAGCCAGGGCAGCAATGCAGTCAAAGCAGCTCCTGTCCATCCATTCCATGGAGCAGCCCAAAGGCCAGGTTCCCTTCTGTCTGGCAGAGTGACTGTAGCAAGGAACTGTACCATGGGCCCTCAGGGTGGGCAGGTGGCAGGTGGGAACTCCCCAGGCAAGTAAGGAGCCATGACTGCATCCTGTGGGTGTGGAAAGCAGCCCAGCCACAGTCCAGAGAATTGGTGGCTCTTTGTTCCAGATCAGGTCACAACCAGACTTTATCTTGGAGGGGGTGGGAAATGGGTGTCTAGCTGTAGTCCTTGATAAAGTCTCCAAAGGGTGTTCTGCAGGTTGATTCTTAGGACCTGAGGGTCTCCAGCCTCAGGAAGGACCTGGCCACCCTGGAAGGGGAGAGGGTGGCAGACCCAGTTCCTTAGGCTCTCTGGATAGGTCTGGAGGCCACCTTGTTTCTGAGAAGGCAATGGGATGCTTGAGGTCCTTGACCGGGCTTCTCATGGGAAATCCCCTTGCACATTAGAAGTGGGTGAGACTCAAAAGATCAGGGTAAAGGGGTCCCTCTAGCACAGTGAGACGTCCTGTGGGTGCTCCCCCATCCTTCCTCTGCTACTTAACCAGAGCAAGACTTGGGGAAATGGGTATTTCACAGACCTTCCTGTGGATGATATGCCCTGGTGTTTCAGGTATGGGTGGGAAAGGCGGGCCCAGACCCCAAGGTCTGCTGAAGCACCTGGGCAGGGTGGAACTTCCCACCAGGTATCCCTGCCTGTCTTTAACAGAAACATGACTTTAAAGCAACAAGTCTTACAAAATGGCTTTTTAAAATAAACCTTAAGAAGTCTCCCTTGGTGATGTTGGGGTCTAGAGGCAGGGTGAGGGTGTGCGGCAAGACATAAATAAGGTGCTGCGGAATAGGGTGTGCCACATCAGCTGAGTGTTGACTGCAAAGCCATGCCACTCTCCCTGGGTGGCGACCTGTTCTCCAGCCACCACAGCCTCTTGGAGATGCCCTGGGAAGCCACCAAGTCAGTGATAATATACTCAACATTCCTTTGTCTCCCTGCAGGAGTGTCAGAGTGGGCACATGGGCCACCAGTTTCACAGACCAAAAGTAAACTGCAGAGTACAGGGCAAAGATGGAATATAAAGCCCAGGCAGCACAGGGGTGGGGCAGCCGCCCAGCAGCTCCAGACCAGGGTAGCCAGTGCAAGGGCCGAGGGGTCTGCCCTATCTATAGAAAGAATTGGGAGGGACAGGGAGGTTCAGGCATGAGGTGTGGTAGGACAAAGGTTAGCATCTGCATCTCAGAAACCTGGGCTCTCTGGGCCTGTCCAAGGAAGCAGTGGCCTTTCCCAAGGGCAGGGAATGTGTGTCCAAGATTCTTCTGGGACTTCTCCAGTGGAGCTTAGCCTAACTTGAATCCTAGCCCTCTGCATCCCTGAAAAGCTTAAAGACTTAGTGGGAACTTGGAGTTCCCAACCCTATGAAGCTTCTGGAGGCCCTCCCTAGCTGCTGTGCCTTCCAGGCTGCTCTGCTGGTCCTGGGCTGGGGGCAGGAGAGGGTGTAACTAGTGCACAGGCTGGCACTGTATGGTCCCAGGGAGGGGACCAGAACTGATGTGCAGATTCTCATGCACCTGCCAGAAACCTGCATGCACAAAGGAGCCAGGGTGTGGTGTCAGGCACATTTGTGAAATACAGCCAGGCAGCGCTGCCTCAAGCTCCTGCACCTGCACTTGTCCTGGCTGTGTGAAGGGGGTAGGGTTGGGCATTGGGTCACACTAGCTCCAGCGTAGGGAGTGCCCATCAGGGCAACAGGACCAGTCTCTCCAGTGTTCTTGTCCTTGCTGGAGTGGGCATTGCCCAGTCCAAACCCCCCAAGCACAGGCAAGGGGCCACTGCCATGTGCTTGCTGCAGCTTGCCTGCCAAGCAATAGGAAAAAGCATGCCAGCCTGTGGGAATGCTCTCTTCTGTCTTGGCCACTGTCCTTGTGCTAGGTAAGGCAGGAACCCTCCTGGGTGGAGCCCAAGGTGTGATTGGTAGGGGATGAGGGGGCTGGCCCAACATACATACATGCAGGTCTCCTCTGAGAGTACCAAGAGCACCCTCCCTGCTACCCAGATCTTCAGTGTATCCTCAGATACCCCAACAAGCAAGGTCACACGGACACCTCTTGGCCACTGTCGGCAGTTTTATTTGCACATAGCTGACAGAGGCCCCTGGGGAAAGTTACAGAGAAGAATTTCTAGCAGACCTATCCCAGGCCCCATGTGTCTGAGGCCTGTAGAGGGTGACTCCTGGACCATACCACACCTGGGACAAGCCAGTGTGGGGGCCACAGCAGGGCACAAGGTACTCCACAGATGTTCACTGGAGCTTGGGCCAGAAGACCTGTGTGATGTGCTTCCTGGCAGCAGCATGACAGGACACCTCCTGGAGGCCTGTGGAGACATCAGGTTGCTGGGCATGTCTGCTGAACACCACGGCCTAGTGAAGGGCCTTAACTTCTTCCTACCCAGCCCACCACCTGAAATGCCATCACCAGAAGTGGAAATCAAAGGAGAGGCACTGTGTTCTCTGCCTGGAAACCTGGTACAAGGGGCCCTGGGTGAGCTCACTTGCCCTCCCAGTGCCATCCACCACACTTAGCAGTCTGTGCAGCCTCGTACAGCTTACCCCACCCAGGATTTGCATGCCCATCAGGAGGCCTGGTGTTGGTCTGTGGTGGTGCCCTTGGGCACTGCACTTCCCACTGGCCTCTGTCTAAGGAAAGAGGAGATCTTGCTCTGGGTCTTCCCTGGTTTATCCACCTGTGAGGGACCTGCAGAAAGGAGCAAGTTGGAGGGGTGCCCAGTGCTGCCCTCCTGCCTTCCCAGGGCTGCAGGTGACTCAAGTGTGACAGAACGGGCAGAGAGAGTGCCCAAACAGGTGCCCACCTGCTTGAGGTGCTCCAAGGGTGAACTCAGGGAAGCTCTCCTGAGGACTCTGCAGTGTTGTCCCTGTGGTGGGCAGGCCCATCAGTTCTGCACAGGTCTGCATGAAGTGCTGTTTGTGGTGGGGACGCACGAACATGCTGAACCCTGTGGGGAGTTTTGCTCAGGCTGTACCTACCCTGCTTGGCCAGGCCCACACCATCCTCTCCACAGCTCTCCTGCCCTGCCCACCCCACCCTGGGGCCACTTGCTCTGCAGCAGGGGGAAGTCCTCAGGCTTTGACGTGGTCAGCGCAGCTAGCACAGCCAGAACCTTGTTGAGGTCATCATCACGTTTATATGCCTTCAGTGCTGCCAGGAGCTGGCTGCAGCCTGCAGACCCTAGGGCCTCACGGGCATCTGCCAGGTAAGCACTCACAGCAGGCTGGCCCCGCTGTTCCTCTCTGGACATGACTTGCGGACAGCTGCCCAGGGCTCCTGATCAGGGGTAGAATGGCTCAGAGGTAGTGTTGGGCCTCTGGGGGTCCAGGGCTCCCCCTCCACTCCCTTTCCTTCCAGGAACTCCTGCAGAGCCTAGTGCTGGTCAGGACAGTGGGAGCATAATGGAGAGCAGATAGGAGACAGGAGACACCCCTGCCAGTGGCTCCAGCTCTGCTCCAGACTGTTCTGGCTGCCGCCACTCAAACCAAACTAGAGCACAAGCCTCTTTGAGAACTATACACCCTACCTAGGTCTACAGGAGTCAGGTACCTGCAGGGCTCAGCCTGGCCGACAGGTGGGGCCCACCCTGGTTCAGGTGCTTTCCAGGATCCAGCTGCCCGGATACACCCTCAGACTGGGTCAGCTTGGGCTCATATTCTCTCTTTCCTGAAGAAATATGCTCCTGAGGGCCTGAGAGGGTCCCCAGGGCAGGAACAGGACTGGCCAGAGGAGACCAGGTCTCATCACCCTCCACAGTCCAGAGCAGTGACCCTGACTTGCACATGCTGCAGGCACCTGGGGGAGCTGAGTACAGCCCACACAGCTGCCCTTCTGTTGGGGGAGGGGGACAGGGCTAAGGCCCTGCCCAGGAGCACAGAGCCATAGGTGCAGGCACCAGGACCTCCACCCCCCACCAGCCCAGACTCCTATGGATGAGCCTGCTCTGAAAAAGCAGCAGCAGGCACTGCCCCTCTAGGACCCAGCTCACCTCAGCTCAGAGGAAGGAAGAGAAGGTAGAGAAGTGCTTAGCATCTAGACCTGGTACGTGCACCTGGCTCCCCAAGTGCAGGTCTCTCCTGGGAGGCCTAGGCCCAGCCCAGTGCATAGGAACAGGGCTTGCCCACATAAGTGCTTCCATCTTATGGTAATGCCATCAGCCCCCACATAGGAGCAGGGAGGCTGGGCCAAACAAGAGCACAGATGCCCACTCTGACCACCCAGGGTCCCAGGTACCACCCATCCTTGGGGTCAGAGGCTGAGGATCCTGCTTGGTAGCTCACCACTGTGGTCCTGGGCTGACTGTGCATGCTGCCCATGGGAAAGACTGTGCTCTGGCTGGCAGCTGCAGCTTTGGCCTGTTAGCTGGAAGCAGATATCCTCAAACTGTTGTTTGTGGTGAGGCCGCACAAACTGGTAGAACCCTGTTAGGAAGGGATGCTGCCTGTGCCCATGTACTGTGGCCACTGAGATGGAGGTTTGAGGGGCTGTGGGTGGCCTACCAGGCCCCTTGTCCAAAGGGTAGGGACAACCTTAGGCCCTAGAAGCCCTCTGGCAAGTGCTCCCCACCCCCAACAGCTAAGGTACTCCACCCATGGCAAGAGGGCTCTGCAAGCCAGGGCACCTTGGAGCAGGGTGTGCTTCTTGGGGTCCTTAGCAAAGAGGCTCCCAAGGCAAGCTGCCAGGGCTTCGAAGTTGTCAGAGCCCTTGTAGTCCTGCAGGGCCTGGGTGAAGGTGTCAAAGCTGGCTTGACTCAGGGCCTGCTTCACGGCCACCATGAACAGCTTGGCTCTGCCCGCCTGCACACCAGCTGTTGGCTCCTCCTGCTGGGCACATGCAGAGAGGACCTATCAGGGCCAGCCCCATCCTTTCTGCCCTTGGTTACTGCCAGGAGAGGCCTGCAAGGGTCCACTGTAGCTCCCTGCACCTAAGGTCCACCACAGGTACAGGTGGAGCTGAACTCAGAGGGCAGCTTGCGATGAGAGCTGCTTCTCAGCAGGTGTGCCCACTTGATTTCCCTCCAGCCATTTTCTATTTATATATTTATTTTGAGACAGGGTCTCACGAAGTTGCCCAGGCAACTTAGGATCCTCCTGCCTCAGCCTGCCCGGTTCCAGACATGGCCACCATGCCCAGTTAGGCCTCACTTCTGCACAACTCAGACCCATGAGGTTCTATGAAAACCGAGGCAGGGCTGGTCCAGGCAGTCCCACAACCCTGCCCCACCCTTCCTGGCTGCAGCAGCCCTCCCGGGGCACTGCTTGATTCTTCCTAGAAGCTGAGGGACATGGACCAAAGCAGTTGCACTTGGGCTTTCAGCAGGCAAAGGGCCCGTCTCAGGTCTGACTCGGTGGCTCTCATCTGAGACCAGGAGCACACTGCACCTGCTCACACGAGGCAGGTCAGGGTCTGTACTCGGGGACGGCAAGGGTCACGATGTGCTCCCCACCACAGCTGGAGGGGAGTGGAATCATGGCCAGTTGTAAGACCCAAAACAAATGGGCCCAAGGGCTAAGCCAGATCCTGGCTGGAAAGGAAGAGGGGCTCTCAAGACACCCACAGAAGGAACTGCAAACTCCAGCCAACTGTCATCACTGCTGCCCAGGAAGTCCACCTGTTGGGGCTGATTGACCCACACCCTACTTGGTTGGGGACCATGGGCACAAGAGTCAGATTCCAGACATGTCCCTGAGCAGCCAGTGTGGCTGCAGGACAGCTCACATACCAGGCTGACCAGCCTAATCTTCCTCCTTCCTCCTCTTGGCATGTCGGCCAGCCTCTTCTCACGCTGGAGGGCTGGGGCAGTGTGACTGAGTACCTGAGGGGGACACAGCTATGGTCCCAACCCCAAACTTGAGGGTCTCCAGGAGCTCTGACAGTGTCCTGAACAGATGCCCTGCAGGGGGAGGCTGTCATGCTCAAGTCCTGGTGGCAACTGGATTTGGGGCAAAGGCCCCTGGGGGGCAGAACTCAAGGTCCCACTCTAGCCCAGGCCCTGAGAAAGCCAGCTTTGGGTGTAGCAGGCAACAGGAGCCACTAGGCTGTGCCAGCCTGACCTGCCAGGGAAGCATAGCATGGCGGGGGGCATAATCAGGACCTCATTGCTTGGGGCTGAGGGCATAGAGCATAGCTAGGGGTGCTGAAATCCCCCATCAACCCACCAGGAAGGGGATTTACAGAGGCAGTGGGAAAGATGCCAAGGTCAAATGGGCAGGACCTGGGCAGGTTTCAGAACCCCAGTGTTCACTCCCAGGCACTCCTCTGCTCCAAGCCTGCACCTCCCCTCAAGGGCAAGCCTCAGCACCAAGCACCGGACCCCATCTCCGCACCTCTTCCTCCCTGAGGTGGGCCTTATCTGCAAGTGCCTCAGCCCTCTGCTCACTGTGCTCCAGGGCAGCCAGCAGTCCCACGGGCCTCCGCTGGGCTGGGACAGGCTCCTGCTCATACTCCACGCACAAGCTGCTCTCGGGGTTCCCAGAGGATGGCAATCCTGCAGAAGCATGAGAATGAGAGCAAGGCTCACAGGGGCCAGGCAGGCTGTGCCTCTGCCCATGGTGGCCCCAAACCCAGCCCTATTAACCTGTGGACCCGGGCCTCAGGCTGGGCACATGCACATCCAGACTTGTGGCTTTCCTGGCAGAGAGGAGGGTGCTGGGCAACCTGGCCGTGCAGACAATCGCTTCTTCCCCACCCACACCTGGGGCTGCAGCCAGTGGGGCCTGTGTAGGCATCTGCAGACCACAGGGCAGGTGGGGCCTGTTTCTGTGACTCTTCAGAAGAGGAACCCCAACCCCTCCCTGGGTAGGGCACAAGGCACGGCCAGCTGGGCATCTGGGAGCTCACAATTTTCTGAGCGACACGGAAGAACTGTGCCACATCGCGAATGACGTGGCCAAAGTTGTTGTACACCTTGAGGTAGGGGCGCACCCAGGAGGGCAGCTGGGCTCGGGCGTCAGCACAGGCGAACCTGGAAGGCGTGTGGCCTTCAGCCAGGGTCCTCTGCTCTTTGACCCACTTCACAGGGCTCCAGTTTCCAAACAGAGGCTCACTGTCTGCCAGGAGGAGTCCCCCAGCACAGAACCCCAGGGGGCTCATACGGGGCTGAAAGGCCCAAGGCCCACAGAGGGCCTCCAGTGGCCAGGGGGAGCCCTGCCGTACTTACCTGTGGTCGCACAAGAAGACAGCCCCATAGTCATGGCGGTGCCTGATGACCCGCCCAATGGCCTGGTTCACAGCCCGGGACGCCTGCAGTCGGTACCACTCCTGCCCAGAGAGGAACTTCAGGGGCAGGGGCGCCTGGTCATTGGGGCTGTCACCAGTCCCCTGCCCTAACCCAGCCCTGGCTCTGTGGTGTCTCACCTGGCCTCCAGCCCCACTCTGGCTCCTCATCTCATCCAGGAACTGCATCTTGAGAACAACCCGGGGGTCCATGCGTGGCGGGTATGGGAGGCCCGTGACAACCACACCTCGGCCATTGGTGTCTGAGAAATCCAGCCCCTCACTGGCCTAAGACACAGGCCCAGGAGCTGCCTGGGGCAGTGGAGACTCCTCTCCCCTGATGCCCCCACCTGAGCTCGGGGCTCTTCCCAACGGTCTGTCTGTGCCCCAGCCCACACAGCCCCATCTCTCGGGCATGGGTGAGATGTAAGGAAGCCCCCTCCTTGCCCCAGCCGGGCCCATCACCAACTCCCCCTGCTCAGAACCTCCTGTGCCCTGCCAGTGCTTGCCTGGCCTATGAACAGGTCCCAGTGGCCAGCAGGGCCCATGGCAGGGGGAGGATGCACCACAGAGGCCTCACCTTGCCCCGACATACTGCAAGGAAGGTGGCCCCACTGGACCCAGGGGAGGCGACCTGCTTGTAGTAAGCATCGATGACCTGGAGGAAGAGGCTGGTCAGCCTGAGCCTTAGGCCTGGACTCCTCTGCCACAAGGGAGACAGGGATCCCATCCTCCGAGATTGGGGAGCCAGTAGGTCGTACAGTCACCATCACTGCTGGTTCCCCAGAAAACACAGGGACCCCACAGCCAGGGTGGTTGTGGGGCCTCAGACACCAGTGAAATGTCAGCAGCTCTCCAGGCAATACACCCAGGGAGGTGGCAGACCCTGGTGGAGCACAGACCTCTGAGAAACTGCCTTTGCTTCTGGGCTCCACAAAGAGAGGCTTGAGCATCTCCATCTTTCTGGCCAAGTCTCGGGCCTGTAGGAGGGAAAGCCAGCTGTGCACAGGCTCATCAGTGCACTGGTCAGACTCGGGCAGTTGTGGGGCTGCAGCCAGTCTTCTCAATGCCCTGGATCTGCCTGCCACCTTGACCAGACTCCCTCCCCTGAAGAGGCACAGGGGGTGTACCTGCCAGAACTCCAGGCTTTTCTCCATGACGGGGTAGGAAGGGAAGAAGACCAGGAGCCCATGGGGCACCACGCGGGTGATGTTTCCTGGAAGCATGGTGGCCATGGTCAAGGCAGAGGGCCCCACAGCTCTTGGGAGAGGGGACTGGGTGTGCCAACTCCAAGTGGGGCTCTGACAGCATGGGAGGGCTGGACACCAGGGCTTCCCAGAGAGGGCAGACTCCTAGGTGGAGTGGCACTTACCCAGAGCCTTCCCCAGGGAAGACAAGCACTCTTCAGAAAACCTGCAGAGCCAGGGAGGCTGCTGTCATGAGGACCAGAACACAGCTACACCCCACCACCCTGTGAGGCCCAGACAGGACCCCCTTACCGCTTATCAAACGCGGAGCTCAGCTGGGCTCCATCCGGGCCTTTGGGAATAACTCCCACCCAAAGCTGGTGTCTGTCGATGACGTGTGGGTTCTCCAGGCAAACTGGGAAGGGGCTGGAGCCGGGCAGAGGGAGCAGTCAGTGGGTGGCCCCGTGGGCAGCACCCCCACACCCAGCTGTCCCCAGCACTTTGGTCTCTGGTCAGGGGTGACCCATACATCTGCATCTCCAGGGCGAAGGAGGAAAGCGGGGCCAGTGTGCCGCTGGTGAGGATGAGGGTGTGGACACCCTGGCGGGTCAGCTCATGCATACTGTGGCCGGGACTGAAGCACCAATAGCTCAGCACCTTCCCTGTGAGGACGGGGTGTGAGGATGAGACATATGTCATCTTTCCCACCTTCCTGCAGTCACACAGGCACAGGGTGCAGAAGTCAGAACAAAAAGGCTCTCCTGAGGTGAGCGTAGCCTGAGAGCTCAGAACACGAGGGAGCAGGACGCAGGTCCAGGCGAATGCTAGGAGACCCCTTGGGAGAGACCACCAATCTCACACCCAAACTTTTCCAAAGCCAAATGTGTGGCACAGGGCTCAGAGGCCCTCTGCTAAAACCACAGGGAAGGAAGCAGGTCCAGCCTCCCAGGCATGAAAGACCTCTGCAGAAGCCAGGGAAGTGAGTTTCCAACTCTGGGCAGTCAGGACAAACAAGGTCACCACCCCAGAAGCCAGCAGCTTCCCAGAGTGCCTGACCAAAAGGCCCTCATGACACAACGCCACTGCTCGCTCCCTGCACTCTCCAGAATGAGGAGTGAGGGCAGACAGCCCAGGGCAGGACCCTTTCCTGAGCTTGGGAACATGTTCCCACATGAGCTGCCCCACATGGGGACCATCAGGGATGCCTGGCAAGGACCCACCACAAAGGGTTGATTTCCCATCGACACCCCAACACAGGAGACTACTTTTTTTAACTGGATTGAACCCAGGTGCACCCAACCTCTGAGCCACATCCTAGTCCTTATTATTATTTTTTATTTTGAGACAGGATCTCACTAAGTTGCTTAGGGCCTCACTAAATTGCTGAGATTGGCCTTGAGCCTACAATCTTTCTGCCTCAGCCTCCCAAGTCCCTGGGATCACAGGCGTGCGCCACCATGCACAGGTCAGGGAGGCGGCTTCTAAAAAGCCACATGATTTGAGTGGAAGGAGAATACACTACTCAGGCCCTCATTCTAGGTACCCCTTAGCTTCACAAATGCCACCCCCTACTCAGGATGCGAGAGGCCATACTTTGAGGCTGTGAAGATCAGAGCTCCTGGCCACACCATGGCTCTAGGCTACTCTGGACCCCCCAGACCTTTCTCCCCGACAGCAGTCAAACTACAGTACCCACACAGAAACACCCACGGGCTGCTTCTGCTGAGGCATTGACCCCAAACGAGACAACAGCGGGAAAAACAGCAGCCCCACACAGGGAAGGGCACAGAGGCCCAGGAGCCAGGGAGGGCTGCAGACATAGAGAGGCACACCTGGAATGTGGGCCCAACACTTCTTGAGTTAGCAGCACCCAGGCGCCCCAGGCATGAATCCACTGTTTGCTGGCCACAAGGACTGACCGTCTCACAGAGGTGGGGCCAGCTGTACCCCAGAACCCCTGTGCTCCAGACACCAAGCCAGGGGCACACTGCACCAGATGCAGTGTGTCCTGGGCAGGTGAGAGGCCTCACTGGTCCCTGGCTTTGTCACTGCCCACCAGGTGATGGACAGGTCATGTGCCTTCAGCCTCCTCCAAGGCCCCTCTGGCTTTCAGTGAGCAAGTGAGGTGGCCACAGGTGTGGCTGACTGAGGTAGGCAGTTCCAGTGTGTCTGAGGTCAGCGGGGGGAGTGGGTCCAAGCCCATAGGCTGGTACCTTGCTTTTTGGATGCACTGGCGCTCCAGGTGACTGACCGCTGAGCTGCCCTCCTGTATCCTGTGTCAGGGTGAATGTGCACCTAGAGGGACAAGCATGGACAGTGTCCTGACCCCTTCCTCACATCTCTGCGGCACTACCATGCTGCCCACCTCCTGGAGGGAGCTCCCACCTTGTAGGCCTGTGAGAACCCAGGCCATACCACGGAACCAGGGTTGCCCTCTGCAGAGTCCATACTGAACACGACCTAAAAGGCAAGGAGTCCATCACAGGGCCAAGGGCCAGGGCCGAGAAGGAAGCCTCTGTTGTGCTGGGAAGCAGGCCCTTGGCCCAGCGTGCAGGAATACCTGTGCCACCAGGATGATGGACAGGCACTCAGGACCTCCCTGGCTCACCTGCCCAACAACATCCCAGGATGAGGGGCAGCACCTTCCACACCAGGTTGACCACATGCAGGGAACACACAGCAGCCCCACGGGGCCTTTCCTCTTCTGCCTTGGCCACCCTCTACCCTGCATCCCAAATCAACCTAGAACTCAAAACATTCCAGTCAAGACTATAATAGGACTCCTAAAGGACATCAGTGAGCTGACCCAAAGTCCACCTGGTGGAGAACCTCAGAGCTGAAAGGCACGGGAGAAATTGTTCTGGCCAACAAGGACAAGGTGAAGCACAGGACACCTGTGGGCGGGGCAGCTGTCTGTGTAAAGAAGTGGGCTCCGGCCCTCTGGGAGGGGCCAGCCCCAGCAGGGGCAGGCCTCCTGCTCACTGGCCCCCACCACAGAAAGCAGTCAGAAGACAAATGCACTGTGCAGATCAAGGGATCAACACTTGCAGTGACAAAGCCCTATGGAGCTGGCATGCCCAGGACAGTTCACAGAAAAGGCACAGTGAGCAACCGGCCAGCAAGGCTCCAACCAGCACACCTAGGTCAGCAAGGGATGTGGCTTCCAAGCTGCAGGACGAACTGGGCAGTTCCCCCAGAGGGTGCCACCCAACAGTGAGAAACTACAGAGAAGGAGGTGAGAGAACACCCCTGGGGGGCTGCTGGGACCTGGAGATGGAGAGCAGGCTCTCAGGCACACCAGGGAACCAGGCCTCAGCCAAGGTTGCTCAAGGGAGGCCACCTGCCCGGCACCAACGTGCCCAACAGTGCAGGCAAAGAGTCTCCGGCAACTTGGGTGTGTGCCCATGACAGCACTCTGTGGCATGAACACCAGGGTGGCAGAAGATTCCTTGTCCTTTGGGGCTCTGACAGAGCCCTGTGCAGACTGCTCCCAGCATGGGTGCGCTGCCCTCACTTCCAGTTTCCGGTTAGACTGCACGTACCCAAATGGTCTCCTGTTGTGCTCAGCACTGCCCTTAGTGGGAGGCCCCTCTGTCTGTGAGAGAACCCCCAGGACACTGCCTCTGGCCTGATGCCCACCAGGCCTGCCCTGTACCCACTTCCAGCAGTACCAGGGAACACCAGCTTCCCCCCAGGGCTACTCTGGACATGTCTGGCCATTCAACAGTCAAGCACAGCCAGACGGGTCCTCTATCTCTTCCCCTAGAGTCTCAGTGCATTCAGACTGAGAGGAAATGAGCTTAAGCATTTGCCAACAGAAACACGTGGTGTGGGGGCCTTCATCCAGGCTCTGACACCCTGCTGACTTCCATCTGGAAAGGGGCCCACACAGTCCAAAGCAGGCTCCTACCTGGATGATGTCTGCCAGCTTCTGCAACCCCACCGTGGTGGCCAGTGCTCCAGAACCTGTGGGCAGCAGGCAGAGGCAGTTGTGGATCTCACAGGGCCACACTACCAAGCCCTGCCTCCTGCCCAGTGGGGAGACCAGTTTCTCAACCAGCATCAGGCACAGGACATGGGAAGAGGGCAGCTGTCGTGCTCTTCCCAGAGTGCGAGGGAGAAGCCAAAGGGTTCTGTGGAACTCAAGGAAGGCTCTATGGTCAAGTACATGTAGAAGCCACCCTTCCTCAGTGCCCAGAGGCTCAGCAGATTCAACAGGTCCTGCATTTCAAACTTCCCCAACACCTGCTTAAAAGGGAGTGTAGCCATGGAACCCTGGGAAGCCCTCTGCCCCTCACAAAACAGCAGAAATGGGACTCGGTGGTGTCAGGGAGAAGCCAGCAAGGTTCCCAGCTCATAAGCCCAAGGTCTCTTGCTGTCTCTCTTTAAAAGGAGACTATCTGGTGGGTGCGGTGGCTCACACCTGTTATCCCAGCAGCTCAGGAGGCTGAGACAGGAGGATCAAGTTCAAAGCCAGCCTCAACAACTTAGTGAGACCTTTTTTTAAATTATTATTATTATTTTCTAGTTGTATATGGACTCAATGCCTTTATTTGTTTTTATGTGGTGCTAGGATCGAACCCAGTGCCTCATATATTAAGACCCTGTCCTTTTTTTTTTTTTTTTTTAATTTTTTTCTTTTTTAGTTTTAGGTGGATACAATCTTTATTTTACATTTATGTGGTGCTGAGGATTGAACCCAGTGCCTCATGCATGCTAGGCGAGCGCTCTACCACTGAGCCACAACCCCAGCCCCAAGACCCTGTCTTAATATGAAAAATAAAAAGGGCAGGGATGTGACTCAGTGATTAAGCACTCCTGGGTTCAATTCTTGGTACCAACAACAATAAAAAGGAGGGGGCTCTCTGGGATGCCCTGTAAGAAGACACCACTAACAACAGCTGGAACACATCTGCAGGACAACACAACAGGCCAGGTGCAGGGGCACAGTCTGAAATCCCAGCTTGTGAGGCTGAGGCAGGAGGACACAAGTTCCAGGCCAGCCTGGATAACTAAGCCAGAACTTGTCTCAAGATGAAAGCTGAAGACTGGGTGTGCGGCTCAGTGGTAGAGCACCCTGGGTTAGATCCCAGTACCAAAAAAATACACAAGTCAATAAACTCGACCCTGGGTTAGATCCCAGTACCAAAAAAATACACAAGTCAATAAACTGGCAACAGCACAGGAGCACACACGGTACACCCTTGGAAATACACATGAGGGGCTGGGCTGGGGCTCAGCGGCAGAGTGCTCGCCTCACTCGTGCAAAACAGTCAAATGGCACGGATGCCTTCAGTCCCAAACAGAAGGGGAAGCTCCACAGGCTGCTCACAGGGAGGGGCAACAGCCTGAAGCAGGCAGCTGACTGCTGGACACAGAACAGCAACTCTATGAGGGCAGCCCCCATCCCTCTCTGTCTGCACCACAGGGCAGCCGGCCCTCCAGAGACTCACGCCCTGCCAGGTGCTGGATGATCTGGTCCAGTGAGTCCAGGATGCAGTCCTTGGTCTGAAATGTTATCTGGGCTTCTGCAAACAGCTCAAAGATGTAACTGCCCGAGAGGAAAAAGACGACTTGAGCCTGGCAAGGGGACCAGGATTCAGCTTGGTGAACCCACAGGCCAGAAGCTTTTTAAGTGTCCTTTAGACAGGAGCAAACTGAGGCTTCTCAGGGAGAGCAAAGCTGAAGTGAGAGGCCTCTGCCTTCAGGAGCTAGCTGTAAGTAAGGGAGAGGAGAGAAGGCCCTGGCCCAAGTGCAATGTACCCAAGAGACAGCAGGTGCCTGGGCGAGGAACCCGCCCATGGGGCTGCCAGGGCGTGCTCACGGCTCTGAAAAGAGACAGGGGAAGGGCAGCAGAAGCTACAGCAAGGGGGCCTTTGGTGAGGCAGGGAAGGTTCCAGAGCCAGCTGGAGTCCTGGACATCCAGCTGAGGAGCTAGGCTTCACCTCCCAGCAACTGGAGTCCCTGCGAAGTTCAGAGGAACAGACCAGCTCTGGCAGAAGGCAGCAGCCAGGGCCTTCCTCAATAAACCCAGGCCTGGCTCCGGCAGCCACCTGTCTTCAGGAGAGAACTACCCCCAGGCCCTCCTCTGCCTGCAAGAAAGACAGCAGGAAAAAACGGAGTGCCCGCGTTGGAGCATTTACACTCTGAGGACCTCCTGGCCTCCCTAACAGGCTGCCACTGCTCTGCTGGTCCTAAAGGGATGGTCTCACTAACAGGCACCTGCACTGCCAGTGAGGGGCGGGGCCAGCTGGAGGAGAGGGCTGCAGGAGACAATGCCACCGTGCGTGCTATGACTCCTGGTGTTCTCCACAACTGCTAAGAGGTGGCAGCACACAAGAGCCTTGAAAATTGAGACAGACCCAACTGGAGGATATGGCCCAGGTCTGACTTTCAGTACCTGGCAGAATACCAAGGTCACAGCCCATTGTCCCCTCCAGCTCCAGGCCCTGCCTGGAGTCACAGGGTTTGCCCCTGTCCCTCACCTTCCCGGCTTGGTGACGCCACTGTCATCTCCAGGCAGCTGGACAGCATCGATGGCACCCTCCAGGCGAAGCAGGATCACTGTGGGTCAAGGGGCTGTCAGAGGTGGGCCCACCAGTGGTGGGGGTGAGGGAGGGCAGCACTTACTCTTGAGCTTGGCGACGTCCTGCAGCTCCATGTGCAGCCCTGGGTGAGAGAGCAGTACATGCACAATCTGCGTCCTCCCAGCTCCGCCAGCTGCCCTGTGGAGGAGGGGACCCAGCAAGAGCAGAGCCCAGTGCAGTCCTCGAAGTCTACACTCCAGCTGGCAACAGCACAGGAGCACACACGGTACACCCTTGGAAATACACATGAGGGGCTGGGCTGGGGCTCAGCGGCAGAGTGCTCGCCTCACACGTGCAAGGCCCTGGGTTCGATCCTCAGCATCACATAAAAATAAATAAATAAAATAAAGGTATTGTGTCCAACTACAACTAAAAAATAAATATTAAAAAAAAATACACATATGAACACACCACACACATGGACACCCTACGCAGCCCTGTGTCTGGAGAGGCCTGGAAGCATCGGCCGCAAGCACAGTCAGGCCTCTAGCACAAGGGACAGCGTGAGGCAGAGCTCAGAGGAAGAGGAGAAGGAGTGCAGGACAGAACACTTAAAGGAATGACGGCCAGCTGGGTGTGGTGGCACAGGAGGGTAACCCAGCAACCCTGGAGGCTGAGGCAGGAAGATTCCAAGTCAAGGCCGGTCTGGAACACCTAGCTAGGGTGCTGCTCAGTGGTAGAACGCTTACCTCGCATCTGAAAGGCTCTGCAACCCAGAGAGCACACGAGGGGACAAGTAACGGCCAAGAAAGCCACAAACTAAGAGTCCACGACCAACAGAAGGCCGCCACTCAGAGGATGGTTGTCATCCTGCCAGAACTGGGGGCAGCAGCCAGCAGGGACACTCCTCACCCACAGGCAGGGAAGAGCCAGGACCCCAGAATTCCAAACTCAGCAAAAATAACTTCAGACATTCTCAGAGGAACAGATTTAGAAATCTGTCACTGTGCAGTTCTCTGGAGAACTATTAGCCAGACCACAAATAGCTACAATTTCTACATGCCAATTAAAAGAAGAAAAAATGTGAAAGAACTGTTAAAGTCCTTCAAACTGTAAGGAAACAACATTAGAAGAAAATGTGGACCATCAGAAAGAGCAAACCACTGGGTCAAATCAATGGGCAATTCTGTTTTTGAGCCTGGGTCTCACAGTCATTTCCAGCTCTTGGGTTCAGTTGATCCTCCTGCCTCGGCCTCCTCAGTGGCAGGACTACAGGCATAAGCCATGATGCCTGGTGAACAATTCTCTTTTAAATTGCTTGGTGACTGTAAGCAAAACTCACCTTGTTGCCTGGTATGCTTCCCTATACACAGAGGAGAATGAATGGACACCTGGACAGAAGGGGCTCCAGGTAAATGTAACCTTCATCAGGTTTTAAAAAGGAAGGCTAAAGACCTATACTGATGTGAAGTGACCAAAGGACTCAGATGGCTGGGCTGGTGAGCATGCCTGTCTTCTCAACAACTCAGGAGGCTGAGGCAAGAGGGTCAAAGTTCCAGGCCTGCCTGGGGACCGTCTTGAAATAAAAAATAAAAGGGCTGGAGGGCTGGGGTTGTGGCTTAGTGGTAGAGTACTTGACTCACACTTGTGAGGTACTGGGTTTGATTCTCAGTACCACATATAAATAAAAAAAATAGAGGTCCATCAACAACTAAAAGAAAAAAAGAGCTGGGGATCTAGCTCGATGGTAGAGCACCCCTGAGTTCAATCCCTGGCACCAAAAATAAAAATAAATAAATAAGTAAAAGTGGTAACAGCCAAGGTAAGTGTGTCCCTGCACCTCCATCTTTCCACATAGCCTTTACAAACTACAGACCACACTCCAAGTGGGCCCCCAGCCATCACAGCTGGTGCCCTGACTTCAGTATGGCGTTTCCAGGATGCTGCCTGCCAGGCAGCAGTGACAGTTGTGTGAGCTCCCAGGTAGGCCTACCCAACAGGCTGGTGTCCTCATAGAGAGGCCAGCACTGCCAAGTGCCCTGCCTGTCTGCAGCATTGCTAACAGCCCCTGCTGACTATAATGTAACTGCTGCTTTTCCAAAGTGGTTGCACAATGGTAGGATCCATGAGCAATGTCTCAAAGCTCCATTTCTCTTTTCTTTTTTTTAGTACCAGGGATTGAACTCAGGGGCACTCAACCACTGAGACATATCCCCAGCCCTATTTTGTATTTTATTTAGAGACAGGGTCTCACTTGCTTAGCACCTTGCTGTTGCTGAGGGTGGCTTTGGACTCATAATTCTCCTGCCTTAGCCTCTGGAGCCGCTGGAATTACAGGTGTGGGGCACTGCACCCGGCTTTAAAGCTCCATTTCTCTACAGTCTCATCAATACTTGCCACTCCCTGTCCCCTCCATTTTTTTTTTTTTTTTGTATTGGAGATGGAACCCAGAGGGGATTTACCACTGAGCAACACCTCCAGCCCTTTTTAAAAGTTTATTTTTGAGATAGGGCCTCAATAGGTTGCTTATCTTGGCCTGGGACATGCATCTTCCTGCCTCGGCCTTTCAAGTGACTGGGAGGACAGGCTTGCACCATGCCCGCCTTCACCCTGGTTTTGATGGGCATTTATTTCCCTGATGAGTGACAATGTTGAGCATCTTTTCATATGCTCACTGGTCACCTGCGTATCTTCTTTGAAGAAATATTTATTTACATCTTTAGCCTATTTTTAACTGATTTGTCTTTTCACTGAGTTTAGGAGGTTTTTAAGAATTTTTACATATTTCAGATTATGATTCACAATTTCTTCCATCCTGCAGGCTGTCTTCATTTTCTTTTTCCACAGCTGGGGATCAAGCCCAGGGCCTTGAGTGTGCTATGCCTGGTAGGCTCTCCACCCAGTGACGCCAGCCCTGGTCTTTTCACCCTCTTGATTGTACCTCTCAAGCACCAAGTTTCTAATTCTGGTGACATCTACTGTATCTTTTTTGGTATTGTGTCATCTGTGTTGTTTCTAAGGAACCCACTGCCTGACACTGGCCCAGGATGACAGGCAGTTGAAGAGCTTCCACCCCTGGGCATGGACCATGCTTAGCAGCCTCCTTCCATGTATACTGCAAACTTGGCTGTGACAACCTGACAAAGGCCACCTGAGCCAGGGATCACAGTTCTGCCAGGTCATCGCTAACCCTGAGCTGGGATGCTGGACAGGCACGACCTTCCCCAGCTCCACAACTGCAGCTATAGACGCAGACTGAAGTTCCTAACTGCAAGAGCCAAGCCTCACAGCAAACCTGTCATTCATTGGTACCTGTTCTTCCTGTTGGACCTGTTGCTCTGGAAAACACCATCTAAAACAAGGTCTTATTTGGGGAAAGGAAGAGAGGGAGGAAGGAAGGTCAGTCCAGAAACTACCAAGGCCCACCTCATGTGTGCATTATTGTGTGATTGTGACTTCTGGATTAATGTTAATGTTTTAAGTAAAAACCAACAATGGGGGGCTGAGATTGTGGCTCAGCAGTAGAGCTCTCACTCAGCACGTGTGAGCACCGGGTCGATCCTCAGCACCACACAAAAATAAATATATTTAAAAAAGGTGTTGTGTCCAACTACAACTAAAAAAAAAAAAAAAAAAA
>NW_026000026.1:643560-663532 GCF_001458135.2 Marmota marmota marmota
TATAAGAGACAGTATATATATATATATATATATATATTAAGCAACGATAAAATTAAAATTAACGTGATTGGAGAAAATTGGAATAAAAATTAGAAAGAGCAGAAAGAACTGAGCCTAGAATGAACACCAAAGCCACAGTGAAGGGAGGACACAGCCCAGGAGCAGCACAGGGCTCAGCTGGGTGCTGTCCAACCAGTGGCCCTGCGCTGCGCAGACACTGTGCTCCAGCAAGCAGGGCTCTCCTCCACCATGGGCAGCAATTCACCCCTTCATTCCTGCCTTCGCTGGTGCTGGGGACTGAACCAGGGCTCTACCACAGGGCTGAAAGCCAGCCCTTTTTTAGTTTTAATTTTGAGACAGGGTCTTGCTAAGGTGCTGAGGCTGGAATTACAGGTGTGCACCACCACTCCTGGAAGAGGTAGCAATTCTTGAACAATTGTCTGGGTACTCTAAGGTTGAACAAATCAACATGGTGAAGAAAATGGAACCAATTTCTCTCTGTCAAGAAGGAGCAGGTGGGGCTGGAGCTGGAGCTCAATGGCAGAGTGCTGGCTTAGCAGGTGTGAGCACTGGTTCAATCCTCGGCACCACATAAAACATAAATTAATAAACAATGATAACAAAAACAAGGAGCTAGAAATATGGACAGGTAGAAAATCAATGACACCAGGTGCACTGGCACACACCTGCAATCACTCCTACTCAGGAGGCTGAAGCAGGAGGATGACAAAAAGAAGGCCAGCCTCATCCACTTAGTGAGATGCTGTCTCACAATAAAAGACAAAAAGGGCTGTGCATGTAACTCCTTGCTTAAGCACCCCTGGGTTCCATCCCTAACACCAAAAGAAAAAAGTAAAATCTCATGGACACAGAATCCCAACCAAGAAACTCGAGCATCAAAGGGGCTAGATGACCTTTGTTCTGCAACCACTGCAGCAACCGCTGCTGTGAGGAAGGGCTGTGGGGGTGACAGCGAGCTGAGCCACGAGGGAAAGCCTCAGAGTGCAGCAGATGGGGGTCATCTCACCAAGGGGCTGAGAATAGTCTGTACCTGTCACAAGGAGACCTGGGAGACAAGCTGCAGGCTGGTGCACAGGGCAACTGGCTCTTCAAAGCATTAAGGCCACGGAAGACAGACCGAGACATCATCCTCAGGAGACCTGAGCATGCTCAGCAGAGGGTCGGGCCCTATCCTGTGGGACTTCAAGGGCCCCTGCAAAGTGCAAGGGGCAACACAGGAGAGAGCCCACTTGGAAAATAAGTAGTGGTGAAAAATAAAAGCAGACACTGAAGAATAGTAAAGGACGCCAGGAACTGCCCGAGACCTGGACATAAGCCAGGTACCCTCTCCCCCTCTCCTGCTGTCCAGCACGACAGGTACACACCATCACACCCTGTCAGATGGCCTTAAACTCAGAAACAAAGGGACAGGACTTAAATAGATTTGGAGGGAAAATAAATCACTTTAGAAATGAAGATCAAATTAGAACACAGAGGCAGGTACGTGCCACAGACAGTGTCCTGAGAGAAAGGGAAGGAAAGGGAGGGAGGAGGCGCTGAGGAGCCCTGAGCACAGCGGAGGAGACAGAGCAGGGTCCCGAGCAGCACAATGGACCAAGGCCCGGAGCACAAGGCCAGGCCATGCCCATCACCCCCGCTGCCTGGGAGGCTGTGAGGGGGTGCGAGCTCCACGCCGGCCTGGCAACTAGCCAGACTCTGCCGCAAAAATAAGATGAAAGGGGCTGCAGACGGCCCGGCTGACATGTGTGAGGCCTGGGTTCCATCCCTAGCACTGCAAAAAAAAAAAAAAAAAAAAATTGGAACCACAACAGCCCCCTTATCTGTGGTTTCACATTCTGTGGCTCCAGTTACCCTACCCACAGTCCAAAAATATGAAATGGAAAATTCCAGAAAACATGTACTCCTATCTTTTTTTAATTTGCATTTTTTAAATGACTTTATTTATTTTTGTATGTGGTGCTGAGGCTCAAACCCAGTGCCTCACTCATGCTAGGCAAGCGCTCTGCCACTGAGCTACAGCCCTAGCCCCTGTATTCCTAGTTTTAAACATCATGCCTTTCTGAGCAGTTGACGACCTTTTGGTGCTGCCCTGTTCCACCCAGGCTGGGGCGTGAATGTCCCTTTGCCTGGCTCAAGCACCTGTCCACAATGCCCGCCCTGTCACTTGGCAGCCTCTCAGCTATGGGATCAACTGCACCACATCACTGTGTCCCGAGACCCAGAGTGTAAGAAGAGTAATGCTGGCAACATGGATATGACACAGAGAACCCATAAAATGATCCCTCTGAGAAGGTGGATGCTCCCAACATGAAGAGGAGGAAAAAGGTATGCTGAGGTCTCCAAGATCGGCAATCTCTGTCAAGATGGAGGCCACATTCACACCAATTGTATTACAATGTATTGTGAGAATCCCTGCCTTGCTTATTGCTGTTGAGCTATTACTGCACCCAACTTATGATCTAAAAGGCCTTAACAGGTACTTCTGTATAAGACAAAACACACTCGACATAGGGTTAGGTATCGACCAAGGCTGCAGACAACCACTAGGCCTTGGCACACGTCCAGAGGGGATGACTGCACAGCTGAGTGTACACACACTGGACAATACCACTGCAGGACCGGGAACAGGGACAGCTTGCAGCAGAATCACTGGGTCTTCAAGTGAAAGAAACCCTAAAAGGGGATATGACTCTTAAAACACAACTGAAATAACAGCTCTACAGATGCTCCACCCCCAGGTCACTGCACATCCTGAGGACAGTGCCACAAGACAGGGTGTAGCTCAGTAGTGGAGCCTTTGCCCAGCATACATGAGGCCCTGGGTTCCATCCCCAGTTCTGAAAAAAATACATGGATGCCATGGATGCTCCTGGAGGAGCAGACCAGGGTGGTGCAGCAGGGGAGTTCCACTTGGAGCTTTAAAATAAAAGTCCCCACCACTCAAGACACAGGCACTGTCTCTAGTGTCCCACACAGCCCTGACTTAGAGGTTTTACTCACCAGCAAGGGGACAATGCCCTGCCTACCAGAAGGAAGCCCATGCCGCAGAGAATAAGCAGTAGACTCCAGCAGGCCCAGAGCCATCTCAGAGCAGCCTTGTGTCACCATCCACTCCGGCTGGGCCAGCATCTCTCCAAGCATGGCCCAGGACTCCAGGCCAGACCCTTCCTCAGGGGTCCTGCAGGCCCACCCTATTTCCTCTGCACGACCACTAGTGATAACCATGCATTAATGCCTCTCCTCTCTTCTTCTCTCAGGAATAGATGATCTCCCAGAACTGAGGGTGGCAGAATGCTGGCCTCCAAAGATGCCATGTCCCAATCCCTGGAACCTGTGACTCTTTCACCTTCTGTGACAAAAGAACTCTACAGATAGGATGAACTCAGGGGTCTCAAGATGCAGAGTGTCCTGATCATCCACGTGAGCCCGAAATGAGCTGACGGAGGAAACAGGACACTCAGAGAAGGAGGAGTGAGGACAGGAGCAGAGGTAGGAGTGTTGTGGCCATAGCCAAGGGACGCCGGTAGCCTCTAGGAGCTGGGAGAGGCCAGAGTCTCTGCAGATATAAGCAACAGAGATGAGGCCTGTGGGTCAGCACAGCTCAACATCCAGCACCCAGGTTCTTCCAAGAAACGGAAATGTGACAGACACACGGGGAGAAGCCCGTGTCAAGATGGGGCCGAGATGGCAGTGATGCAGCCACACCCAGATGCCAGCGCTGCCCATGCTGAGGCAGAAACAGACCCTCCCTCAGAGCCCCAAAAGGAGCCAAAGACAGATACCTGGATCTGGACTGCCACTGTCTTAGTACCCCCATCTGAGCAGCCCTAGGAAGCCACACTAACATGCAATGCTTTGTTACTTGAAGGCATACATAAATACTTATTTCCAGTACCTGTCAATAGATACAACTCACAAAAATGAAGTTCAATAATTTCTAAGGTGTAAAGGGCCCTTAACACTCTGTGCTGAGTACACTCTCCTATCAACACACGTTAGTGTTGCATCAGAGCTAGATCAGCCCAGCGGAAAGGGCAGAGGTATGAGCCCGGTGGGAAGGGCAAAGCCAGGGCTGCCTTGGTCCTCGTGGGCCTCCATCCTTCCCATGGACAGACCTGACACACAAGACCTAAAAGGAGAGGCAGGGACCAAGGCTATGCATACGGGTCCAGGAAAACAACACAGCAGAACCGGGCACTCCCACTAAGTGCTGTCTACTAGAACAGCCCACCTGGGCAAACACGTGCACCTCTGGACAAACAGCCTGCACACACGGACACTTCCTGAGTGTCCTCAGAGCACACTATGTGACACAGCCTGAGGACATTGGGAGGGAAGCGGGGACAACACCTAGAGCATGTAGCAGATTCAAAGGACACTGAAAATGCCGTCACCGAGAGTCAGGACCAGGTAGGAAAGGACACAAATGCTTCAGAAAACTCCAGATTCCTCGGATGATGCCAGCCCTCCCCGGCCTGTGGGACCTCACATAGTCTTGCCCAAGAAACCGCTTGGCAAGTCAGTGTCCTGATGTGCCAGCTGGACACAGTGCTGTGCAGGACTGTGGCCTCCAGGAGGACCAGGCTCAGCCTCCCTGCTCAGCATTCTGGCTCTAGGCTCTGCACTCACCTGTACCGAGGGCGTCTGCGCTGGGCTCCAGGCAGAGCTCCCCCTGCTGCACCACCCTGGTCTGCTCCTCCAGGACCTGGTCAATGGCATCCAAACCCGAAGCCACGTCATGGGGGGTCAAGTCAAAGGAGGCTGACTCCTCACATATCTTCTCCTGAGAGGCCAAGCACAGCCCCGTGAGGAGAGCAGGGTGGGACAGAGGCTCAGAGAAGCAGGAAAGGGGCACAGAAGGGACCAGAAGCTCACAGCTAAAGTCCCTGGAGCCATGGCCCCTGGTCTCAGAGGCAAGATGACTAAAGATGACCAAATGGCCCAAACCAAGGTTTCAAACAACTACTTCACTTGAGTTGCCAACGTTCTATAACTGGGAAATTTCCCATTCAAATCTAGATTTCTGAGCTGGGCATGGTGGCAGCAACTGGGGATTACAGGATCATAAGTTCAAGGCCAGTCTCAACAACTTAGCAAAGCCCTAAGCAATTTAGTTACATCATCCCAAAATAAAAAAATAAAACAAAAAGGGCTAGGGACTTACCTCAGTGGTAAATTACTGGGTTAAATCCCCAGTACGAAAAAAATAAAATCTAAATTTTTGGTTTCAAAAGTCAGAAAACATCTGGTATAACACCCACCACCTCCTACAGCAAATGCCTGGAAGCTGGTGGGGGCTGGCTGCTGCGCCTCAGAGCACCAGGCCCTGCCATGGGAACCCAGCTCTCGAGGAACCTCACCCCAGGTTCTGCAGCAGAAGGATGAGGCTGTCCCATGTGGCCAGCCTCCAAGGCCATCCCAAATAATACACACTCCTGAGCAGAAAACCATGGAGGGAGGGTGGAAGTGTGCTGAGGACAAGGGACAAAGGGAGCCAGGAAAGACTTCAGGAGCTGCTCCTGCTGCCACAGTCACCAGAGGTGAACAGCTCTCTCCATGGCAGCTTCCCAAGGGTCAAGCCAAGCAGCCTGAAGGGCAGACCCTGCAAGACAGCATGGGCCTGGCTGCTCACCAGCAGGTGGAAGGACAAGGGCCTGAGAGTGTGTCCAAGGCCCCACTGAGGTATCTGATCCCAGGAGGCAGCGCAGCAGAAGCACCTATTACCAGGTCTGGCCAGATGCCCCCAGGGATGCTCAGGAAGCTGGAAAGGACAGCAGGTGCTCAGCACAGAGGCAGAGGGGACTCACCACATTGTGAGCTTCATCAAAGATCACCACGGTCCCCTTCAGGTCAATGCCATGTGCCCTGCGACTCTATAAGGAGGAGGGGAAGAAACCATGGGCTGGAGCCCAGCAAAGCAGCATCCTGAGAGTGCAAGCCTGCAGAGGCAGGGCAAGAGGGTACCAGGGCATGCAGCAGCCACCAAAGGTCACAAGTGCAGAACACACTCAGTGCTGGTGGGGACAGGAAGAGCCACACCCGACTGGCAGGAATAGCAGTGCTCAAGGCTGGTTCAGGATGGCAACCTGGCAATACCTTGCTCTAGGCTGATCAGTAGCTGGACACTCAACAGGTGTCTATCACAGGGAAACACGCAGCACAAAGGTGCATGCCACGGTTGGCAGAAAGCCAAGGAAGCTGCAAAGCCCTAGCATGCAGACAGGCAGAGGAGAAGCCCGCACCAACGGTTAAGAGTCCAGCACCCAGTCCCACCCCTAGAGCCTGAGGGAAGTGGCCTGAGCTTAATCAACCTAATTTCAAGCTAAGTCTTCGTACAGTCAAATGTCTGTTTTAAGCGTACCACAGGATTCTGACAGATGTGTGCTTGTCTAATCTCTGGAATGTCATGTCAGCAGAGGGCCTCTGCTGTGCCAGCCTTTCTGGACAGCACAGCTGAGACATGGGCCTTGGGCTGACTGTGCATGAGCTCTGGTGACCTCGAGTGTGTAAGTCTGGACACTGCAGCGGGCCACAGGCTTGCAGTACTCACAGAGCTGCTGCCCCTTCTTTGCCCACACCGGCATGTGAGGCTTGCAGTTGCTTCATACCTCATCCAACTCTTAGGGCTTTGGGTTTTTTGTTGTGGCTGTTTTTTGGTGAAGCTGGAGATCAAGACCAAGGCCTGGCACATGAAAGGCAAGTGCTCTGCCACAGAGCCACACCCCAGCTATTTCAGTGGAATGCAGTGTCATCTCACATGTTTTAGGCAGCACCTGTCTGCTGCTCAGAGCGCTGAGCACCTACTGCATGCTGACCTGGGTCAGCTATTCACATTCATGGCCCAGGCCTGTCACTCTTAATGGCCCTAGTTCCTTCAAGGAATCTAAGCTTTACATTCGTGAAGGGCAATGTTTCCATCTTTTTTTATGGCTACTGCTTTGTGTCTGAGCTCAGAAACCTCAGCCTAACACAAAGTTGCAAAGACCAACCCATTCCTTCTAGAAATTTCAGGTTCAGCTTTTACAAGAACATTTGCATAGTGTGAAGTTGAGTGTTGACTTTTCAAATAGATAACCAGCTATCCCATCACCTTTCAAAAGAACAACACAATAGAACTTTTCTTTCCCTTCGAATGCCTTTGGCACATGTATTGAAAATGAGCTGCTGCCTACAAGGATGGGGGCCACCATTTGCTGCACTAATCTGTGTCTATAAGCACACATTTTCCCAGACTTCACAATGAACTTCCAACTCTGCTCTTCAAAACCCTCTTGTTCTTCCAGATCACTCACATTTCTAAGAAAATATCAGAATCAGCCTCGGGTATTTTTGCAGTGCTGAGGATTTGACTCGAGGGCCATGTGCATGGTGGTAAGCGCTTTACCACGGTGCAGCTTATTGATTGTGATGTGATTATTCCAGATGGGGCTTGTACCCCATATTTGCAACAGTTCTCCAGGTGGCTCCCAGGCAGCCAGGTTTAAAAGCTTCAAGTCATGAGAACCACCCACAATTTCAGAGATCTCATTGGCTCTCCAGGCCCCAAATCCAACAACTGCTCTACACAGGCATGGCTATCTCCCACAGGGCTCTGCAATGGCCTCATGGTGTGACTGGCCTCTATACCACTCACTTGCCTCCGCACTTGCTCTGGGGCCCCCTTCCACACACTCTAGAGCTCTTCAGTAGCAGCAGCTCCTGCGAACCTTCCTGCTGACTCCCTTTGATTAATCTATACTCCATATGAGTGACTGTTTTATTCACTGCCATGCCTAGGACAGCACCCAGCACAGTGTATTCTCAAAGAACATCTATCACAGAAAATAACAAATTGGCAAAGGGATTTGGTGCACAAGATACCCAGGATGCTGTTCCCACCATGGTAAGTAAGAGGGTGCTGACACCACCTGCTAAAAGCAAATGAGTGAGGCAGGAGGCCCCTGCACCTGGCCAGGTCCTGCGCCCTTGACCTAGAGCAGGGGTATCCTGCCCACACTGCTATTCTGAGGGCCTGAACCAGCAAAGGCTTGGCTAGTCCCTCCAGAACCCAGGGAAACCACTCCCACACCAGGGATCACCAGCTACATAGGCTGAGATCTCACCTTGGCATCCAACAGGTAATTGTACGGCATAAAGATGATGTCAGCTTGTTGCTTCAGGTTCCGGGAAAGGTAGTACGGGCACACTCTGGAGTAAGGAGGAAGAGGCAGTGAGAACCACACAGGGCCATACAGGCTGCAGCTGATGGAACTGGGCATGCTCTGACAGGGCCTCAGACAGTGGGGAGCCCACGAGTGTTCTCAACCGTGATGGTGCTGTCCACTTTGAAACTGTATACCAAACAGAACTGACCCTGTTCCTAGACACAGGCCACGGGGACAAAGACAACAGGGGAGAGCTAAGGCAGGGTGACCCCCTCGGTGCAAGAATGCTCCTTTTGTTTTGTCTGTCTGCGATGCTGGGTGAAACCCAGGGTCCGAGGCATGCTAGGCAAGCACTGCTACTGAGCTGCACCCAGCCCTGAAAGTCTTCCCTACCACTGCTCAAACCCATGCAGCCCTAAAAGAGGAAGACAGGGTTGCTGTCCCCAGAAGAATCAGGGGTGGGCTTTAGCACCCACGTAGAGAGCCCCCCAAGGTGGAGTACATGAGGACCCAACTGGAGACAGTGCACACAGACCACATGTTCCTGTCCAAGGTCCCCAGGGGGTGGGCAAGGGCCAGGAGGAGGAGGCATTTCACTTCATATTTCTCAGAACTGCTTAAGTTTTTTTCACACTGAACAGTTGCTAATCTCATGAAAAGAAAAGGAAAAAAAATATGTCCATGAGCCCACCATGAAGCACACAGCAGCTGTGGCCTTGCTGAGGGCTCTTACTTGTGCTTACTCCCACTCTTGACCAGGTCCTCAATGTCCAGGATGGGGGTGGCCAGCTCCTGCTCTAGGCTTTTCTCTGTAGATAACAGGAAAGGTAAGCAAGTACCTTCAGTTATCCCCAGACCCAGGAGGGACATCCAAAACAAAAGGGCTCCTGTGCAGCAGGCACTGTGGACAGCCACCACCCATGGACTTGCCAAAAGAATCCCCACCAGATGAGTCAGGTCCTCAGGGAGGGCTCCACCTGGAGAAACCCCATGGGAGCCCTGCCCTGGACCCAAGAAGGCAGGCTCCAGTCTGAGACAGAGGGTTAACACTAGAGAGAGATGCCAACACTGTCCCCAAAGGTCCCAAGCATCCTTTCCACCTCTGGACACTCCAAGACAGGACAGGAGGGCTGCAACCCCGAGAGGCTGAGAAGAGCCACAGCCTGTCACCAGCACCCACAGATGTGTCTCGTGAGTGGTGCTCCCTGGCTTCCCACCAATCACAGCAGAACCAGAGTGGCCACCTGGTGGAGAGCTGCAGCTGCCAGGAGAGCTGGCACTTCCTGGGAACGGAAGGAAGCAGGGCACAAACAGGCAGGAGGCCAGGGTCACCCCAGGCAGAGCCCACCCTGCCCCACCCTCAGCAGGTTCCTCTCCAAGCTAAGCACTAGCCTGACCCTTTCTCAGGACCGCAGCCCAGAAATGGGCCCTACCCAGATGGATACAGGGTTCAGGGCAGAAAGGATGTTAAAGGCTGCCCTACCACAGTACAGATCCCCAAACTGGAGTCATGGGAATCCCTTGGAAGCTAAACGAGCAACTCCTGGGCCCTGGGCCCTTGTGGGCAGAACGAGGGACTTTTTCCAAGAAGCACCACAGAGTCTTAGGGCAGACATGTAGAACTGGGCCACCCCCAGCAACTGGCTTCACTGTGGCTGTTTCATTCCACCCCTTACAGGTGCCAAGCTCCCTCAGGGGTATGACGACAGCCCATGCATCAGCTGCAGAGGCCAGGAAACACAAACACCCCGACAGTGACCCTTCCCCAAACGCCCCCTGGCAAGGCAGCCTGATCCTCAGCAGCACCGTAGCAACACATGGCCAATCGGCACACACGGCAGCAGTGAGCCAACTTGCCAATTCCTGGGCAGATCACCAACCCATGAGGATTTGCAGGGAGTCAGTACAGAAAAGAGGAATGAGAAGAAGGACAACAGGCAAGGAAAGGGCAACTAGGGCTGACCCATGGCACACCACAGGCTGATGCCCAGGTGGACGGCGCCCTATGCCTCAGAACCCCTCACCAGGACTGCAGCCCACTCCAAAGACAGCTAAGAGCTGGGAGGTTGCTAGAAACAGCCTCACAGCAAAGATGTGCAGGTTCACAGCTGGGGGAGCCTCCAACAGGCTAAGCAGTGAGTCAAAGTGAGGTTGGGGGCTGGCCTGTGGTTCTTAGGACTGAGCCCAAAGTCGTGGAGAGGAGACATCTAGAGGGCCAGAGCTGTCAGGCCAGCTGCCACCACATCTCCACACTGATTCAAGGAGCACAGGGTCATAAGGAGCAGGTCATGCGGACAGTCTCCAGCCAGGGGCCAGCACTGCAGTGAGCCCTCAGGACCTACGCAGGCGAGGAGCAGTGGAAGAGACAGCTGGGGCAGAGCACAGGCCTACAGGTCCCTGAGTGCTAACCCACAGCAGCTACAGAAGGTTGGCTGGAACCATTCCCACAGGCACCGCACCAGGTCCTCTGGCACAATGCCAACAGGCAAGCTACAGAGGCCAGCTTGGCTAGGGCTGTGAACAATAGAGGCAGCCAGGATGGGGCAGAGATGACTGCATCAAGCAAGCTCACATGTGCTACCAGGGACCAGGTGGGAGAACTGCAAACAGAGGGGTGGACAAGGTGAGGGGAAAAAACACCTTCCAGGTGACCTGACACCCACAGGCTGGTCACAGAAGACACACAGGACCAGGGGGCCAGGACCAGTGACTAAGATCACCAAACCCTGTTCCTGTCCAGACTGCTGTGGATAGGTCTGTGTTCAATGATTCCTGTGCACACCTTCCTTCTTTCCACAGACCCCTACCATGTGGCCTGGGGATGCCCAACAGATCCTTCCTCTGAAGAAGCCAGAAAAGGCAGAGACCATGGGGAGTTTCCAAACAGCACATCTGGAGAGGAGGTCCAGATTCATGGCCTCCAGACCACTGTCACAGAAGGAGATACCTGGGGCATAGTGCAGATAGACAGTCCTTCTCAGGACCAGCCAGCAGGCCAGGATAATCACACACTGAAGTGACTAAGGGTCCTTGGTGCCACCAGACCAAAAAATCAGTAAGCAAGAAGGCAACGGAAGCCAGGCACAGTGGCACACACCTGTAATCCTAGTGACTCAGGAGGCTCAGGCAGGAGGACAGCAGTTTGAGGTCAGCCTCAATAACTTAGCAAGACTTTAAAAAAGGGCTGGAAATGTGGCTCAGCAGTAGAGTGCTCCTGGGTTCAATCCCTAATACCCCTCTCCCCCCCCACACACACAAAAGGATCAAGAAAGAGGGAAAGAGGAAGGAGTCAGGGTCCTTGCCATGTTCTATCTCCAAGGGGCATAAAATGGGGAAACCTGGTGCTGGGTGATGAGAGACCCCCAGCTCAAGCCTCTGACCTGACCACCACGAGAAGCCCCAGGGTCCTCAGCCCTGCTGTGCTGGGCACTCAACACAGACTGAGCAGACAGCGGCTCTCAGGCCCACCAAGGCCTTGCGAGTACTCAAGGGCTGTGTCACCAGGGTCCCTGCACTTTGTGCTAGCATGGCAGTCCCAACCAAGGCAAGAAACAGAATCTTAGTACCACAGAAGTGTGAGCTCCCCAGCCACACAGCCTGTACTGCAGATGTGCCACCCTTCAGGCCTCAGCAACTTTAAGGGCTCTGCCACAGGAAGTTCATTCTGCCACACTCTCTGGGGACCTGTGATAAGCCCCAGAATCCCTCAACAGACACACGAATGGGAAGTTAATGATTTGGAGAAAAGGCACTCATGCTAGACCCCTGCCCTGGGCCCTTCAGGGGCTCCAGGCACACAGTCACCAGGGCCAGCTGTTGTCACTAACCCTGAATGCACTCACTCATCCCATCTCTGAAGGAGGCCATCTGTCAGGCCATGGCCACCCCAGGCTGGACCCAGGGACTCACACTTGGGGCTGTGATTTGTCAAAGCTAAATTAGTAAGAGAAAGGATGCAGGAGCAGGAATCAGGGGGAGGCAGACACACTTAGCTCCCCAGAAGCCAGTCACCTGGGAAACCTGCAGGCATCCCGACACCTGGGTTCTCCAGGGGACTGGTCACAGAGGCACCACGAGGTGCCCGCTATCTGGCAGGCAGCAGCGTTCTGGGCTCCAGATGGAAGAGAAGGTGCGTGGCATACTCCCTACGTGTACAGAGAGTTAAGGTGCAGAGAGCCTCCCACCTGGCGGTGGTGAGGTCCTGAGCCACACACCCACCAGTCTGAGACCACCACATGAGAACAGAGACCCAACAGGTGACCCCTCAAGTCACAAGACAGACAGGCCTAAGCCCTACTGGCTGTACTGGAGTAAAGCAAGTGGGCTGTGATACCCAGCCAAGCCCTAGACAGCTGCACATGCCTCACCTTGACCCTACCATGCGACAAGCGACAGGAGCAACTTCAAGGAGCTGTTCTTACCATCCACATTGTTATAGAAATGACAGGAGCGACTGGTCACCTTCTTGCGGCACAAGTGGATCTGCAAGAGAAAGGCCCAAGCACACATCTGGAGCAGCAGCTGCAGAGGGCTCACCTCAGGCCTTACCAACCCTCTCCCCACCTCCAAACACTTTTAAGCCCTGGCCCAGTCCAGCAGGGGCACAGGTCAGGGGTCAGCATGTACTAGAGCACAGCCCAGGCCTCCAGTGCCCAGGCAGCACCTGCCCAAAAGAACAACAGAGGTTGAGTAAGTCCCCAGGAACCCACCTGCATGTGGTTACTCTCCTGCTTCTTCACCTCGGGGTGGATGCACAACTGCTCCCGGGAGCCCAGCACGCATACCCTGGGCCTGGCAGAAGAGAAGTGAAAAGTCAAAGAGGGATGCCACAAAGAACAGATGGCCACATAGTATAGTCTAGCAGTATAAGCTGTGGGAAGCATAAGTATGCACTGGAGACTTGGCAGACAGAGGGAGCAGAGTGGCTGAATGTGGCTCAGGCAGGTAAAACTGCACAGAACCTGCTGTCCAAGTTCTCTCAAACAGAACCCAGAGCAGGATGTCAAGACTCATTTGGCTCTTGGCAAGGGGCAGACTCTATTCCCTTCACAAGCAACCCTTGGGGGGTCTGTCCCAACCCTCCACAACCAACACAATAGAGCCTGGGATGCCAGCCCAAGGATAGCCACAGCTCAAAGCTGCTTTCTCACAAGTAATGGGCACTAAGGGCTGGGGATGTAGCCCAGAGGCAGGCACTTGCCTAGCAAGGCTCTATACAAGGTCCTGGGTTCAATCCCAAGCACCAAAAAAACAAAATCAAATAATCAACCACCCTTTGCCCTCCCTCAGCCTAGCAGAGAATCACACACCCTGGATGGGTCTAGAAAGAATGTGGACATCTACCACCATGCAGCAGTGCTGCACACAGCTGGGATGTGGGCCCAGCTCCATGCAAAGCTCATCCCTCCTATGACCCTGAGGCAGGTGAGGGCTCCCTGACGCACCGGTAGGAAGTGTTCCGAAGCTCGCCAATGACCTGTGTGAGCTGCGAGTGGGTCCTGGAAGCATAGATGATCTTTGGGATGTCTGAATAACAAGCTGCCCAGATACAAGGAAGCACAAAAGGGGTGGCTCTGAGTCAGTGTCCTCATGTCTCAACAGGCAACACTGGGCTCAGTCCTACAGGCAGCCACGAACCTAATACCCACACATTCACTACCAGAAACAGGTTCAAAGGCTACCTGTAGTGCCATAATTCCAGGAAAAAAACTGCAACCCTGGTTTTAAACTCAGGATAGTAAGAAACAATGTGAAAGTTACAAAATTCTCCTGTTCAACTCTGCTCCACAGATGACAGAAGCCCAGGAGGACTGGCCCTGTCCCTGACCTTATCCCTTCCCTATCATCACCACAAGGCCAGAAGAGGCCAGGAAATAGGGTCACCTATGGGATCTCCTTCAGCAGCAGTAGCGTTCCCCCAGGATGACAAGTCTTGACCAACGAATCGCTCCCCCTGCACCCTCTCAGCAATCTTGCGGGCAGAGATGGTATCCCGAAGGTGCTCCCGCCAGGCTAGTGTGGTGCAGAGCAGGCAAAGAGTCTTCCCCGTACCTGTAGGGCTCTCCAGGATGCCATTCACTTTCTGAAGAGGGTCAGGAAGAGGGGTTACGGGGATGCAGAGCAAGATGTGAGGCCACATGATATGCCCAGCTCTGCTCAGATACATAGCTCATGGTGGAAAAGCCCATGGGACATCATTAGTCCACATGACATTTCCCACTCATGCCCTAAAAACCACAGGTGAATTCAGCCCTTGTTAGTTGGAATTTACGAAGCATTATCCAAAATGCAACAGCATTTTTAAGCATAATATAAATACTAAAATGGCTAATTAGGTGCCAAGTCTCAAAACAGGATGATTCTGGACCCAGGCATTTCCCTGTCCTAGCTGAACAGAATATGATGTCCTACATATCAGCTCTCAGATAAAAGCCTGAGCAAGAAACTCAGGGGTTAGGAGTGAGCAGGTATAAGAGGGCACTCCAAGAAATCCAGCAGAAAGTGACTGCCCCTCCCCATCCACCCCTTAAGTTCTGCTCAGATGCCACCTCCTCTGAAGCCAAGGACCTCCTAAGCCTATTATCATCTAGAATCATCTTTTTGCTCACTTGATATTGCCTCTCCTACCCTACTGGAAGCCTTATTCATGACAAAATACAGGGTCTGGCTGGAATGAAGAGTGGAAGTATGAGGCTCTTGCTAAAGCACCATCAACCCATCCCTAAGCAAAGCCCTCAGTCTCTGCAGCTTTACCTTCTGTAGACATTCCAAGACCTTGCTCATGTACTCCTGTTGGCACTGGTATGGCTGGAAGGGGAAATCCACTGTCACACCATTCAGGACTATCTTGGGCATATCAGCCTGTTCTCAGGAAGGCACAGAGGTTAGCTAAGATGCAAGATGTTTGAGTCTGAGACAAATCCTCTCCGAACACCTCAGGGTCCCAGGCACTCCAGGTGAGTGATGCCAGCACTTGGCACTAGGACACAGTACTGATCTTTGCAGGAATCCCTACAGCACAGACATGAGGAAGATAACAAGACTGTGTAGACAGGCCACTTCACCAGTCACTTCAGTAAATCCTTCCCTGTGGAGAAAGTCAGAAGGCAAGCCTGTTATATCCTGACACAAAGCTTGGGAAGAGGAAGATACCAAATAAGTCGCCTTTTTCTGCCCCAAGCCACTCCGTCCTACTCTGAAGAGTCGCCTGGGTTCACAAAAACAACAGGGCCCAAGAAGCAACAATTCGGTGACTTTCACAGGCGCGAGTGAGGCTGAGACCGCAGCGGCACCGCTCCTCCCTGGGCCGGCACACGGTGCAGAATGCAGCGTCTGCGCCTCCTGCCCTCTACTGCCCTAAAGGCAGGGGCCATTCCCCATGTCGCCCGGATGGGCACCCAGTTGCAGCCAAAGTAGCGAAAGGACATCCTGGGATGCAAATCGAGCATCCCTCAGCAAGTCGCTCAACCTCTCCAGGCCTCCGTCTTGCCTGGAAGCTGGGACCGACAAACACAAAGCCCAGGCCCCAGCCCGGTGCGGCGCGGTGCGGCGCTCCGGCTGCGTACGCTCTGGCGCAGGATCCGGCCGCCCCAGGTGCAGCGCGGCCGCTGCAGCGGAGCGGCCGGCTGCGAGACCGCGGCGCGTCTCGGATCGCCAGTCTCGGCGGGAGCCTTCCACCTCCCGGGCTCCCCAGGTGCCCAGCCGACCGACTCCCGGCGAGGCTCAGACGCACCGTCACAGGGTTCAGACTTGGCGGGCTGAGGCGCACGCTGCACTTCCTCCTTCATTTCCTGTCCGCCGTTCAATGCTCCGGTTGGAAACCGTTCTCAAGTAGCAGGGTCCGTCTGCTCTTCGGCCTCGTCGCGCGGTCCGCCACGGCTTCTTCCGGGCGCAGCACTCTCCTTGCCCGGCTCCTGCCGCGACGACGTCCCTCCCGACGTCCGGCCACCTCTCCCTGTGCCCGGCCGCCGCCACCGCGCGCACAAATGCGCCGTCACCTTGCGTTCCCGAGGTCCCCGCCCTCGCCTCGCAGAGGCCTGCGTCGATGGCTGTCAGTAAAATCCGCAAATGGCTGCCGTGGCCCTAGACGCGCTCCAGAGAGCCCTCCCCCTCCCCCCACGTCCTTACTCTCCCCTGGGTCCAGCCTCTCTTCCGTCAGTGTTCCCAGAGGTCGACACAGGCCCCTCTGAATCCCCAGCATCTGGCTCCAGCTGGTAGTCATTGGTGGTCCCAGGAGAGACCCCCGCCCCCCACAGGCCTTCCGTCGGAAGTATTGCCTCAGGCGACCCTAGCATGTCCCAGCAGGAGCAGCAGTGCTGCCCGCTGAGAGCATCTGTGTGTGCCCACGCTCTTGTGTGAGGTCTCTTTTGAGGAAGCAAAAGAGAGGTCTCTTTTGGGTACGCTGGTACCCACCCAAGGCACCTGTCTCAGATGCTCCTAGATCTCAGCAGGGATTTGGAGAAGATGAGATAGGCCGCTAATAATTGAATGGGCACCAAGAACAGGTTTCAGTACCATCTATGTGTAGATTGCCCAAAGCCTGCAAGGAACCAGGAGTTCCGTCCTTCACTTCCATACCAATCATCTCCTGAAGGCAAGGGTGTTCCTCCTGAGAAATCTAAGGAAGAAGAGGCAAAGACCCAGAGACTTGGGATTTTCATAGGCCAGAACTGGACCTCTTCTGAATTAAAACATGTAAAAGCGATTCTGCTATGGGATGTGGTGGTGTACACCTGTGATCCCAGTGACTTTGCAAGAGGACCACAAGTTGGAGGCCAGCCTGGGCAACTTAGCGATATCCTGTCTCAAAATAAAAAGGGCTAAGGGTGTTGCTCAGTGATATAACACCCCTGGGTTCAATCCCCAGAACTGAGAGGAAAAAATTCCACTGAACCCAACCTGGGAGATGAGGGGATGGGGAAACCAAGACTGACCATAGCAAGACTCACTCAGCAGGCACAGGGATCTTGACCAGGGCAACAAACCTAAATTGAGCATCTGCTCATTCAAGCTTCAAGGGACACAGCTGTGGATGACTACAAGACAAATATGAACCAGTCACATTGTGATGAATACAAGGAAGAGACACAAGAGAGGAGGCTGCCATGACTAGAAGTCAGAAAGGCCACCCTGTGGATTGGTTGGAAACAGCATGGGAAAAGTCATGTTGCAAGTACTGGGAAAGCCCCAGAAGTGAAAGACCCTCCAAGGTGTGAAGTGCTCAAAGGAGCCCATGAGGCTGGAACTGGGAGAGGAGGAGAGTCCAAGGGTCCCCATTTCATCCAAGAGTGAAATAATGCCTGTCTGGAATTAAAGAGGAGTAATGGAAGGAACTTGCACAGAGCTAGGAGGAAGGAAGTCTGTGTCTAGCCCCAGGACTGCTCATGACTGGTTGCTGCAGGGGTACTCATCTAGGCAGGCCTGGTACTGCCAGGACTCCTGCCTTGTGCTCTCATTGCTGGCATAGTCCCCACTCCAGCATACAGTGAGTAGGCACTTCACAGATGCTTTTTGACTGAGCGAGGGGCAGGGTTCCTCCAGGGAAGGGCCAGGGTTGTTTTCAGAACAGTGCAGGATCTTATCTATAAACTCAACAGTTCACAAAAAGCGTCTTTCAAATGGCTGCTTATGAACTCCCTGCAACTGACTGTGGTTGAGAAGTCCAAATCTTCTCCAAGAGTTGGGTGGGATGGCACACCCCTGTAATCCCAGCTACTTAGGAGGCTAAGGCAGGAGAATCACAAGACCAGCTAGGAATGTCATTGAATAGCAAAGTGTCCTGGGTTTAATCCCCAGTACCACACACAGAAAAATATAATCTGCTCCAAGGCCTGGTACCATTATATTGGGGCAAACATTCAGTATACTTACTGTGGATGTTATGTGCACCTACTGTGTACCTGGCACTGTACCAGGGGCTTCCCAAACAGCTGGCCCCTCTAGCCCAAATGGACACAGAAACTCAACCGAGGACATGAACAAAGTGAGTCTGAGGTAGTACAGTCCCTTGAGCCTGCCTAGACAAGTATTCTCCATCCACAGGAGAAGACTAGAGGACCAGAGGTGGTTACTTCTCTTGATCCTAGCACCTGAGTTCCAGTATCTGGAGCTGAGTCCATCTGAAGGACACTGACAGTTCCCAGCTACCACTGCTTGTGGTAGGCCACCCATGATGCTACTTGAGTTGTCCTTGACTCAGCCCTGAGCCATGCAGGCTTAGGTCTCCCCTAGGGAATGATCCCAACATTCCCTTGTGTAGACTGCCCAAGGCATTAGATCTCTGCCCTGCTCTGACAACAGAACAGCTCTCATAGCTCTGGACTTGGGCGTTACCCATTAGGCTTGGACAGCCCACCTCCTACCTTATTTGGCAAAAGAACATTCCATAGAAATTCTTTTGAAGCTCCCTTTTGTATAAATAAAGGAAACACGGGTTCTCCTGGCTCTCTTTCCAGTGTGGAAGCAGGACCCTGAAGGTCGCAGAGCCATCCTATCCTCCATCCCAAAATTATGTCTGTGTCATGTGTTTTTTTTTGTCATATCTCTCAGCCAGCACATTTCACGCAAGGGAAACCCAAAATTCTTAGGCCATGCTGGATGCGGATGAGTAGAATAAGAATCAAGAACTGCAGTGACTCATACAGAGGACATGGTTTCTTCCACTAGGACCAACACTGTTGTTAGGAATGGCTTGTGTGCTGCTGTTCTCCCAGCTCCTGTCAGAACTGAATTCCAATGTGTATGTGTCTGTGTGTGTTAGTTGACAGGTCTGCCATCAATTCAGCAGCTCAAAATACCTCTCAAGGATTAGCTCACAATTCTCAGGATCCCAATGCTAACAAGAGGTGATCAATTGGGCTGAATTCTGTCTGGAAGGTCCAAAGGCCAACCTGCTTCCAAACTCATTCATGTTGTCAGAATTCACCGTCCATCCTGTGGTTGTAGCACTAAGATGTTGTTGCTCAGGCTGATCTCAGTCCTTTGGCCTGTCCTTGACTTCGGCCTTTTGGAGCTGGCCTCATTTCTGGGTAGAACTTCTAAGGATCCCCGAGTTTTATTCCTGGTCCTAAGTCTTGATTGTTGGTGGAGCTAGCCTTCTCTTGGCCTCACAGTGTCCATCCCTGAAACAGGAGTAGCACTGTGTCTGTCTGCCAGCCTCACTTTGGGGGAAGCAAGACATATGCACTCCACTGAGTGCATGCTCCAGCCCTGGCACACTCCCTCTCTTCCACCATGTGGGGTCTGGCATCCTGGTCTCATCTTTCACTCAAGAACCAGAGGTCCAGAGAACTCAGAAACTTGTCCTCAGGCAAAGAAAGAATGTCAGAGCCTGCCTCTATGTCACTTCAAAGATGGGGTCCTAACCTCATCAACCCAACTACCCTGTTCTGTGCCTGGAACCTGCCCAACTTCTGGACACAGAGGAGTTGCCCTTGGGAATGCCCACCCCTCTGGTCCATGACATTCCTTTCTCTGAGCACAGACCAGGGCTCAGTGGCCATCCCAGTCTCCAGCAGCTTCTTTCAAGAGCTCTGAGACACCACTCTGACTGTGGGACCTTCCCACATGGTGGGTATGGGGGCTTATTTCTACACACCCTGAAGCCAGCACAAAGCCAAGTCTGGAGGAATGGCAGTCAGCGGCTGTGGGAGGGTGGAGCACAGGCTTCTAGTTATACTCCTCTGCTTTTATCCCTGGGTGCTCCCGCTATGACGGCGGCAGCCCCTGCCTAGGCACTGGCTTGCACTCCCCATCGCCTCCCTCCTTCCTTCCTTCCTTCCTTCCCTCCCTACCTCTCTCTCCCCCTC
>NW_026000026.1:663952-669838 GCF_001458135.2 Marmota marmota marmota
TGAGGCAGGGGCAGGTTGCTGTTGCGAGGCTGGCCGGACCTGCCTGAGCGCCCCAGGGCCCGGACTGCAGCGACCGCCGGGAGGCTGCAGAACGCTTAGGGGCCGCGCCTCGGGCTGGGGGGTAGCGGTGTCTGGCCAGGGACGCGACGTTCCTTCGGGTGCCGGGGGGCAGATCGGGCGTCTGCCGCAGGCTGGTACCACCAGGAGTTCGGGCACCGTTTCTTGTCCCTGGGTGAAGGCGCCCGTGCTGTGTGGAGGGGGGTCACCTGAGGCGCCAGCGACCTTAGATATCGGTTCAACCGCGCTTTCACGGGGGATGGGAGAGCGAGTGGGGCCCTCCCCAGCGGCCCCGGGGCTGTCACTGCGTCTAAGGGGCGCTGGCGGGGGCGCTGCAGGAGGCCCGGACCAGCTCGAGCCTGGAGCAAGAGAGCCGCACCCGCCCCACGTGTCGCCACCCCCCACTCCGGGACTTTGCGGGCTCGGAGACCACCCTTCGGCGACGGCGACGCCAGGGCAAGCTTCTCTGGCCGGAAAAGCCACCACCCTTTGCGCCACGGGCTTCGGATGGTGGGGGAAGGGCTTCTGCCATTTCCCAATCTTCCCAGGATTGGCGGGGGTTTGGGGGGCGGGTCTGCCTCTCCCTCCCTACCTCCGCGGTGCTCTGCAGACCCACAGCCCTCGAAAGCAGTCCCCACCCGCGGCCAGCCACAAGTGCGGAGCTCTGGCGGAGGGGCAGACACCATAAGGACATTGGATGAGGGGTGACCCTCGAGGACCCCCCCCCCCCACACACACACCGGACCCTCTGCCCTGTTCAACTGCCCTAGACCAGCTTTCTTTCTTGATGCCAGCGATGACAGACAGCAGGCCCCCACTCCCTCTCCTGCTCTTCCCTCCACCCTGGGGTCCGATCACTGTGGTCAACTGTCTAGCTGGGTTTTCTCCCATGCGCTCGCCAGGCCCCAGGCACAAACTCCGCCCACCTAGTGCCCCGCCCTGACTCCGCCCCTCAGGCCCAATAGAGGAGGGGGCTTGTGTGTCACTGATCAAATGTATCCCCAACCCTGTCTGGGAATCTTGTCCATCTGGGCTTCATCCATTCTTGCCCTGCAGAGATACTGGGACAGCTAAGCTCAGAATGGTACTCTCCCAGGACACCCGAGGCCAACTCTGTCCTTCCCTTGGCCAACAAACTGTTCGAATCTGCCCTGAGTCCTGGCCACACGTCTGAGCCTTACTTTGGAAGGCTTGGCATCTTCCAGCCACCATGCTGCTCATGGCTTTTGTGGATTCTGCCTTATATTTAGCTCCTTACGCAACTCTGAGACTGACCACCTGAGCCATGCTACCTAACCTCTCAAGGCTTCTGTTTCCCAATCTAAGGGAGACATGATCTTTAAACCTTCCAGCTCTGAATACACAGGTCCAACCACCTGCCTGTGTCCTATTTCCACATTCACAGTCCTCCCAATTTCGTATCAGCTCATTTTAAAAACATTACCATGGGACTGGGTTTGTGGGGTTGTAGAGCACTTGCCTAGCATGATGAGGCACTGGGTTTAATCCCGAGCACCACATTAAAAACCAAACAAACAAACAAACAAAAAGGTATTGTGTCCATCTACAACTAAAAGTATTTTTAAAAAATTATCATGTGTGAAATTTGATCAGAAAGTTTCTTGTCCACTAATACTGAAGCAGGAGGATCACGAGTTCAAGACGAGACTGGGCAATTTAATGAGACCCTTCCTCAAAATAAAAATTTTTTAAAGGTGTGGGGATATATCTCAGTGGCAGAACATTTGCCTAGCATGTAAGAGGCCCCAGGTTCAATCCCTAGGACTAGGAAAAAAAATTTCTTGGGGCTCAATGGTAGAGCACTTGCCTAGCATGTGTGAAGCACTGAGTTCCATCCTTAGCATCACATAAAAATAAATAAATAATTGTGTCCATCTACAACTAAAAAAAAAAAAAGAAGAAGAAGAATTTTAAAAAAAAAGTTTCTTGCCCATCTAAGTGTTATACAAGTTCTTGTCTGTTCCTTTGAGGGGTGCTGATATATAACCATGTATGGAAGCTGGATCACCTCTTCTGAGAGGGTCTCTCCAGCCAGGAAGGGTGAGGCATGGGCCGCAGAGCCTCCCAGACTGGAGTGGGGGGCAAGAGCACAGACACCCAGGACTGTACTCTGACATTCTCACGTCACTCCAGCAAGCTGGGTCCTGGAGTTGTGTGGAAATGGGTGACTATAGGGTGCTTACAGGATTGTTGAGCATTACTGAGATAGTGGGCCCACACTGGAGTTCAAACCATGTGAAAGGACCTGAAAGAGTTGAATTATTCCATTCTAAGAGTGGATGTGTTTCCTTTCCCCCAACAGGAGCCAGGGCCACAGTTGCCCTGACTAGCTCATTTTCTTTTCTGGTCAGATGGCAGGGACACTAGTTGGTGGCACTTGATCTGGAAGGGCAAGAAGGTGAGCTGTGCGGGGCTGGGGATGTGGCTCAAGCAGTAGCGCACTTGTCTGGCATGCGTGCAGCCCAGGTTCGATCCTCAGCACCACATACAAACAAAGATGTTGTGTCCACCAAAAACTAAAAAAAAAATAAATAAATATTAAAAATTCTCTCTCTCTCTTTAAAAAAAAAGAAAGAAAGAATTCCTTTTTAAAAAAAAAAAAAAGTGAGCTGTGGTGCTGAGTGGACAGCTCCTCCTGTCCTTGTCCAACCCTACCTGGGTGGACAGTATGTGTCTGCTGAGGGTGTGGCTTTATCTCAGGGTGACCACACTGTCCTCAGGATGAATAGAAAAGACACAGGAGAATCTGAGGGCTTCACCCAAGTCTATAGTTCAGAAAGTTTACAGTTCAGGCAGGGTGGCACACACCTGTAGTCCCAGCTACTAGGGAAGCTGAGGCAGGAGGGTCCCTTGATTTCAGGAGTTCAAGACCAGCCTGGGCAACATAGTGAGAGTATGTCTAAAAAAGATAAAAACAAAGAAGAGAAAGAAGGAGAGAGAGCTGTGGTGCTGGTCCCAGTCGTGGGAGTGGGGGTTTGGCTAGTTTTTGTGGCACAACTCCTGTGATCCCAGCTATTTGGGAGGTTGAGAGAGGAGGATCACAAGTTCGAGGCAACTTAGCAAAACCCTGTTTCAACAGAAAAAAAATAAAAGGGGCTGAGGATGTAGTTTAGTGGCAAAATGTCCATGGTTCAATTCCCAGTACAAGAAAAAAAAAAAAAGTGTGGCGGTAGTTGGTTTTGTCTGCCTGAGAGAGAGGGAGAGGAACAGGAGCTAGTGGGGGATGGGAAGTATCAAGGGCAGAAAGCCACACACCAACAAATAATCACAGAGAAATACTCAGAAAGAAAATGGGAGGGATGCACTGTGAGAGAAAGGCACAAAGACAATGACAATGACAGAATCTTAAAGAAGGGTGAACAGAGACCCAGGCTGTGTCCCCATCTGTTCAGGTGGTCATAACAAAACACCTTTGACTAGGTGGCTTCTAAACAAGAACAGTCCAGGAAGCTGGGAGTTCAAGATTCCTGAAGATTTGGTGTCTGGTGAGGTTGCTTCCTGGCTCATAGATGCATCCTCACTTTGACCTTACCTGCCAAAATGGCTGGTGGCCCTCCCTGGGTCCTGTTCTCTAAGGGTACTAATCCCACTGGAGAGTTTCACCCTCATGACCTATTCACCTCCCAAAAGCCCCACTCTTTTTTAATATTTATTTTTTAGTTTTAGGTGGACACAATATATTCATTTTATATTTATGTGGTGCTGAGGATCAAACCCACTTCCCCATGCATGCTAGGCGAGTGCTCTACCACTGAGCCACACACAGCCTCCAAAAGCCCCACTCTTAACACCAGCACACTGCCTTAGGATTTCAGCACGTGAATTTTGGGAGGACACAGACATTCAGACCAGAGCAGGCAGAAAGGGACATATAGAAAGAATAAGGCTGAGACCAAGAGTGATGCAGAAGAGTGAGCCAGGCAGAAACACCCGGAGAGAAAAGGACTCCAGGAGAGGAGAGACTGAGAGACAGAAGCACAGAAAGAACAGTGTTGGGAGATACCACCAGAGTCCAAGCTTGGAGGCAGGACGGGGAGGGGAGGGATGGAAGTCAGACAGGTGGGCACATAGTGTGATGAACAGCTCTGTCTCACAGGGTGGGAAAAATGGGACCCCGATCAGCAGACTCAGGGGTGGGGCAGTGATGGTACTGCTCACCATGGCCTCATGCCCACAGCCTACAAGGAGAAGATGAAGGAGCTGTCCGTGCTGTCACTCATCTGCTCCTGCTTCTACTCACAGCCTCACCCCAACACCATCTACCAGTATGGGGGTGAGTGGGCCCACGTTGTTGTTGGCCTGCTGGGCCAGGCCTGCCCACCTTGCCTTTCCTGCCTCCTCTGGACTCTCAAGCACCCTGGCATGGCTGGATTCTGCAGAGGGTGGCTTTGGGAGAAGGACCCAGGCCTGAGAGTCTTGCATGAGCATCTTCCCCCTTCCCTCAGCCCCTGATTGGCATGTTGCCCCACACAGGCCCCTCACTTTGCCCCCGTCCTCTGGCCGGCCCTCTTGATGCCCTGTCTGGTCTTGCCCTGCAGACATGGAGGTAAAGCAGCTGGATAAGCGGGCCTCTGGCCAGAGCTTCGAGGTCATCCTCAAGTCCCCTTCTGACCTGTCCCCAGAGAGCCCTGTGCTCTCCTCTCCCCCCAAGAGGAAGGACGCCTCCCTGGAGGAGCTGCAGAAGCGACTGGAGGCAGCTGAGGAGCGGAGGAAGGCAAGCAACTCTCTCGGCACAGGCTGCCCTGGGCCCTGCCTGGTCAGGGCATAGATCTGGGGCCCTGGAGGACTCATGATCCAAAAAGGGTCTTATCCAGGGCAGGGGAGTGTGAAGGAAGGGCCTGACATCTGAGAACCCTCAGTTGGAGCAGTCAGGGGAGCTAAATGGGCTCCAGGTTCCTTCCCCATCCCTTCCCCTACACCAGCACTTTTATGACTGAAACAGAGAGAAGGACTTGGTTTGGGAATGCAGCCCAAAAGCTCAAGTCCACTGGCTGTCCAGTGGAAAGTGGCTATCTTAGGCACAGTGACCAGGCTAAGCAGGACCCAAATCTACTGGTTAACCAAAAGTGGCTAGTGCAGGGATGAAGCCCTCTGCAGTCAATCAAAAGGCAAGAAGCATGTAATTATCCTTGGGAGCCTGGAGTCTGCCAAGGAGACCCCACCCAGGGTCACCAGGAGATGGTCTTTCTCCCAGCAGGAAGGCTAGGCAGTGTTGCTTGGGAGGGATCAACCCCAGGACAGGGCTTGTCTTGTACAGATGCTCTCAGCCCAGTGAATAGAGGGGCAGTTCTGGGCACAAGGGTGAACCACTTCAGTCCCCCAACAGTAACTTTCAGTGCCAAAGCCCGGAAAGTCCCAGGCAAACTGGGCGGTACAGTGTTGGCCCAAGCTCTTAGGATGTGTCCATGAACAACACGACAGTAGGACAAGGCGCGGGGTAGGGGCAGTCAGCTGAGAGCAGAGGAGGTACAAAGTCTGCCCTTTGCAGCAGAAGCTTTGCAGATCCCCTTCTCCCTGCCCGACCCAGGCCTGGAGATGGTCAGACTGTCCTCAGGACGGCGCCCACGGTCCAGCACCCGCAGGCCCGGGGCAGAGGAGCCACTCAGGGTTTGGCTGGCTGCCTAGCGCCAGGGAGGTGTGGCCAGGTGTGAACACAGTAGTATCCACAGGTCCTCAGGGAGCCCTTTGTGAGGGCTGAGGGTGGGTGCCAGGACGTGAGGGTGGGGGGTTCAGGACCAGCTGTCTTCAGATTGATGTTGGAAGGGCAGGGTCAGGGTTCCCAAGCCAGCCCCCATGCCACATCCATCC
>NW_026000026.1:670921-673648 GCF_001458135.2 Marmota marmota marmota
GACACAGGAGGCTCAGGTGCTGAAGCAGCTGGCGGAGCGGCGCGAGCACGAGCGCGAGGTGCTGCACAAGGCGCTGGAGGAGAACAACAACTTCAGCCGCCTGGCGGAGGAGAAGCTCAACTACAAGATGGAGCTCAGCAAGGAGATCCGCGAGGCGCACCTGGCGGCGCTGCGCGAGAGGCTGCGCGAGAAGGTGCGCACACCGTGGGGGGGGGCGGGGCAAGATGACGGAGGGCGGGAAGGTGGGGCGGGGCCGGGGTCCTCACGCAGGAGGGCGGGGCTGAGGGGCCCCTCCGGACTGCGAAGCACCACGCCCTGGCCGTCTGTTAGGTGCTTCCAAAGCGCACTGCCCCGCCGTTGCTTTTGTCTCCCGTGACACACTGTCCTGCTTGAGAAATACCTGAAAGTATTTCTGTTCCCCGAGTCAGAGAACACCCTGGGGTCCACTCCCTCTCAGGCCACGCTTTAAGGGTACCTCTTGTCTTCGCAGGAGCTGCATGCGGCGGAGGTGCGCCGGAACAAGGAGCAGCGGGAGGAGATGTCGGGCTAAGGGGCACTGGACACAGCGGTGACAAGAACGAGTTTTTTGTTTGTTTGTTTTTGTTTTGTTCAACTCTGCCTAGATGCAACTTTTGTTCCTGCTGCATCCCTCCCCGCCCCCGCACCCCCAGCCTCATGCTTCTCTTTCCGCACTCCGCACTCCCAGTTGTCCAGTCCTGATGGTGCGTCTGACCATGGGCTCTCCCCGGAGGAGCCACCAGGGTGTGAGACATGGTCCCTCAATTCAGATACAGGACCAGGTGTGGTTAGGTCCCCTCTCGGTGGCTCCCTTAGTGGATATGGTGGCAACCTTAATAAATCTAATGGCAGTGTCATGGGTCCTTGTTTTGGGTTGTCTGGTCACATGAAGGCATGTCCTTGTGCCAACTCCCCTCTGCCAGGAGACAAGGCAAGAACATCTTCCTGTCTTCCCATGGGTGAAGGTTCCACAAGGAGTAAATGGCAGAGGAGGAAAAAATTGGGCTGGGTCTATGGAGCCCCCTCTCTCTTGACACTTTAGCTAGCCCTGGAACCTGTGTGCAGCATAACTGTCTGGAACTGGTGGGAAGGTTCTGCAGCATTCCTTAATGTGGTGGCATAGGGTGTGGGCACCCTAGGTGAATCATAGAGCCTGTGGTCATGGCATAGGGTCCTGGGTTGGGTAGGCATGACCTGAGTCTGCTGGGTGCATGAGCATTCTTCTCTAAGTACTCACGAACAGACTGTTGTGATCTAGAGAGTTGTGGGCAGTGTGGATACTGTCTCCACCCACTCAGAAGTGCAGGCACTCAAAGATCCCAAGCCACGGCTCCTATCCCTCTGGGCTTTACAGATGCCCTGAAAGAACCTAGTCCTTAAAGCCCTTTGGAGTTTAGTGTCTTTCCCTGCTCTCTGCTCTGGTCCAATGATGCTCCTGGCCATTGGACTTTTAGGTTCCCCTCCAGGGAGGTGTGGCCAGGTGTGAACACAGTAGTATCCACAGGTCCTCAGGGAGCCCTTTGTGAGGGCTGAGGGTGGGTGCCAGGACGTGAGGGTGGGGGGTTCAGGACCAGCTGTCTTCAGATTGATGTTGGAAGGGCAGGGTCAGGGTTCCCAAGCCAGCCCCCATGCCACATCCATCCTCAAGATTCCTCACCAGAGGGTTGGAAGCCTGGTTCTAGGCCTCTTCTGCCAACACCCTCCTAGGTTGGGTCCCCTCTTCTTCAACAGCCCGCAATGCTCTCGTGCTGTTTGGGGATAGTCACCTGCCTATGTGCCACAGCTGCATCCCCTTCTTATCCATGACAACTCCACCCAGCAGCCAAGTGTGAGGGCAGGATCCTTCTTGGTGTGAAGTATGAGGACAATGACACAATTCTTTCACAACTCATAGCTAGGGTCCCAGAAGCCAGGTTGCAGCCTACAGGGGCCTTGGCTTTTATCAGACAGAAGACCTTTGGAGGACTGCAGGTGGTCATCCGGGCCCAGCTAGAGATGGGGGCACCCTTGTCTCAGAAAGTCCTCCAGAGGGAGCAACAAGCCAGGGTTGGAACCCAGTGGTATCCACATGTGGCTTTTGTGGGACTGAGAAGGGGAAGTGGAAAGGGAGCTAAGGTTGGATTTCCCTGGCAGGTAATAGCTATCTTGTAGCCAAAACCTAATGCAGCATGCACCTGTCTTATCCATGAGTGAGCTTAAAACTAATTGAACAAACACCTGTGTGTTTAGAAGTGGCTGACTGCCCACTCAGAGTGTGTCCTGCATCTGGAACAAGCACCACAGGGGGTGGCTTAAAACAAAGAAGCCTCATCTCTCCCAGCTCAAGTGGGCATCATGGCGAGGGTGGGATAAGAGATGGGATGACTTGAGCCATCAGTGCAACCTGACCCTGATCATGCAGAGGGCACTGCAGGGCAGGGAGTGGGCACTTAAGTCACTGTCTCTCCATGAGGCCGTTCCACCTAAGCCTTCACTCCCCTCCATAGCCCCCAGTCCTCCAGCTGTGGCACTCTGCTGACACTTCCTGTGGGTTTCTACCATCTTATCAACCTGAGCCCTAAGTGCCTGGCTCAGGTGCTCATTGCTTTCTGGAGGCTGGAGATGCAGCCAGTGATAGACTGAAGCCTTTGCCAAGGCCAAGAGTTCAATTCCCACTACCAGAATCCCTCACAAGACCAAAATCTGTTTTTTTTTTTTTTTTTTTTTTTT
>NW_026000026.1:675857-678731 GCF_001458135.2 Marmota marmota marmota
TTTTTTTTTTTTTTTTAACAACTAATAATTTATTAAAACAGTTTACTTAGGCATCTGCAATGGTGACTTCCACCTCCACTCCTGGCTGGTGGAAGTAATCTGCTCAACAATCGCAGAAGGGCTGTGCAAGTCAATGAGTCCTTATGGATTCTCATCTGCAGACAATCCTGTCTTGGAGCCTTCACCACAAGGTGTTTTTCTTGTGGTGCTTCTCAAAGTGTTGGTAGGCATGCAAACAGGTCCCCTCACTTTGAGATTCTTCTCCTTTGAGCCTCTGATCAAGTCAGCACACACTTTCTCAAGTGATTTCACATTGCCGCTGGTGAGGGTAATTCTAATTTGGTGAACTGCCATCTCTGGTTCCATGGGTGTCTTTAAATGCCATGGCTGTGGCAGTTTCTTGGCGAGCGAACAGCAGAGTCAGGAGCAGAAGCGGGCAGCATGGTGCTCTGTTGTACCCACAACTGTGTAGCTCTCAAAAAAGCTGGCCTAAGGGCTGGGGATATAGCTCAATTGGTAGAGTGCTTTCCTTGTGTGCACAAGGCCCTGGGTTCAATGCCCAGGAAAAAAAAAAAAAAATTGTTGGCCTTAAGCTTGTGATCCTCCTTCCTCAGCCTCCCAAGCAGCTGGGATCACAGATGTGCACTTCTGTGCCCAGCTAAACCACTAAATTTGAAGCAATCTGTTGGAGCAATAATAGAAAGCTAGGAAAATAAGTACTCTAGGGGAGACATTCAGAAACCATGCAAACACTATTTCACCTCAAACTTTTGCTACTTAACTTTAGCAACTATCAGTGGATTCATACCTGTCACAAATAAAGGTGACTGCTTCCTTCTACATTTATTGACTTGTTTTTTCCCCCCAGTATTGGAGATGGAACCCAGTAACTCACACGTGATATTTTTCTTAATTGGAATTCAGGAAGAATTGTGCTATTTTCCCACTTACTTGGGGACCACTCACACCCACATGGCAGACTGGCAATGCCCCGTATTGTGGCCATAATCCAGCAGTCAGCACTTACTAATGCTCACATAGTCAGAGCTCTGGCCAGTGAGACCCTTCTGGCTAGTTCTAATGCCTGTTCCACCAAGGCCCATCTTTTTTTGGAGCAAGTCCCTATCTGGGGGTGGGGGGCACTCACTTAACACTGGCTTAGTCTGCTGCAGCAGAAATACCCATATGGGTGGCTTATAAACAAATTTCTCACAGTTCTGGAAGCTGAAGCCCAAGGCACCAGCCAAAACTGGTATCTGGAAAAGTCTGACTGTTGGCTCAGTGTTGTGTCCTTGTGTGTGGGAAGGGGCACATGGCCTCTCAGTGGTCCCAAAGACCCCACTTCCTATGGCCATCATCTTGAGGGTTAGAACTCTGAAGCAGGAGCACTTAGTGGCACTGCTGATGAAATAAATCCATCCCAAGAGCACTTTCAGTCCCCTCTGCCACAGGGATCATTTCTGGCCTTGTAGGAAACAAAAGTCCAGCTCCATGGCAGGATGGAACAGAGAGCAGAACCTAATTCACCCTTATCCTATAGTGGTCTGGTCTTATTTCCCTCTCATGCCTCCCTGGAAGCTGAGGTGGGCCAGAGTGATAAACAGGGGGACTGGGAGCCAATGCCCGCTCTGGCCAGCTCCCTAGCCTGTCCAGCAGCAGGTGCCAAAATTGCATGAAGTCAACAGCTGTAACACCATTTGTGTCTGTCCCTGCAGGCCTGATCTTGTCCTCAGGGCCACTTCCACCACTCCCCTTTAATCTCATTGGCATTTACTTCTACAACGACAAACACGGAATATTACCAGATAATAACCAAAATAACTGCACGGACAAAAGTTCAACAATTTAACATATATATGTTTTCAATACATATATTTACAATACATACTTACAAATTCGAAGTATACGTATATTTTTATATATATTCACAGTTAGCTTTATCTTATTTACTTATTTTTATGTGGTGCTGAGGGTCGTTAATTTTTGACGACTTTCCTTCACTGGCTCGAGTAGGTAGATGTTACTCCTCAGACTGAAGCACTACTCTCCTTGTTATGATGTCCCGCAATTAAGTCTGCTGGACACGTCCCACCCCGGCAGCGCTTCTCCTGAAGGGGGCGCGACCATCCCACGCAGGCGTCTGCTTCCTGTTCTCACTTCACCTCGGGGACCCTGCCGCCTTTCACCCACTCCCAGACCCCAGAGAGCCCGGGGCACAGGCAGCACAGGGGCACGGAGGCGCCACCGGCCTCATCCCCCGGGGCGAGCGTCAACTGCTCCCCAGGGCCGACTGCGCCCGCGCGGGGGAAGGAGCCCAGCAGGCGCCGAGGGACGCCTCCCTCCCCAGCGCGGCACCGCGCCGCTCTTGCCGTCGCGGAGAAGGGAAGGAGCGGCGCCGGGGCGTGCTCACCGGCTCGCGGAGACCTCCCGCTCCCCCGACCTTCCGGGCCCGTGAGCGCGCCTCTCGCGCCGGCAGACGCAGAAACCCAAAACCCGAAAATGTGCAGGTCCGACGCGGGCGGTGTGCGGGCGAGGCTCCCCCTCCGCCCGGGCCGCCAGGCGGCGGGACCCAGTCCCCCCCGCCCCACGCTGCCTCGAAGGCGGGACCCCCGCGCGCGTCGCGGCCTCCATTGCGCACTGCTGGGGCTGGGTCGCAGATGCGAGGGAGCTGCCGCGTCCCCGTCATACACCGGCAGCCTTCCCGGCGCCGTCCCCCCGCGGACCGTCTTCCCCTGACGCGTCCGCCAAGCACACGGCGCCATAGGGTGCCCGCGGAGCGCAAGCCAGCGACGCGAGGGCCTACAGCAGGCCGCAAGCGCACGCGCGTCAGGGGCCTCCGGGCCTTTTCTCACAGCACCTCCCGCCTCCGCGGCG
>NW_026000026.1:679894-732845 GCF_001458135.2 Marmota marmota marmota
CAGTGGGGACCGTGTGACCAGGAACCCACCCATGGGGACCCAGCAGTGGGGACTGTGTGACCAGGAACCTTCCAGGACCGGGCAGTGGAAGCCCCATTCATAGAGACCCAGTGGTGAGAACTGAATCAGTGTGGCTCATGGTTAGTAGCTGTTAGTTCACCTAGTCGATGGTTGCTGACTCTTCAAACACTGTTTTGTCCTACTCAGTTAAAATGAGCTGGTTAAATAAAAACTACCTATAACAAGATCAGCAAACTCCCTGCTCAGAATTTGTTTCTAAAGGCTTTGGGAGACATCCCTGAGGGATTTGTGTGCCTGCCTTGAGCACTTGCAAAACCAAATGCAGACAGTGCCTTGGAATAAACTGCTGTGTCTGGGCTGTGAAAGGAGGTGGCGGCAGGTAGCACAGGACTGCCTTTGGGTGTGAGCAGCTGGCTGGTGCCTGTCTACCTGACACTGGATGCCTCCAGAGCTCACTGCTGATAGCTTTTGAAGAAGCTGGAAACTTCACATGTTTTGAACTAATTAAAATGTTTCAAAACACTGAGGATCAAAGGAATTATGCCTGTGGACCGGTGGTCATACCCTCTGCTCTCCATGGTGTCATTTCCTTTTTTTTTGAGGTTGTCTTTTTTGTTTGTTTGTTTTGGGTACCGGGGATTGAACCTAACCAATCTACATCCATCCCTTTTTATTTTTTATTTCGGGACAGGGTTTTGTTAAGTTGCCCACACTGGCCTCCAACTTGTGAGACTCCTGCCTCAGCCTCCTAGTTGGAATCACAGGTGTGCACCATTATGCCTGGCTTGTTTTTTTTGTGACGGGGTTTGCTGTGTTGCCTAAGATGGGCTCACACTTGTCATCCTCTTGCCTCAGATTCCCAAGTAGCTGGGATTATAGGTGTGCAACTGNCCAGGAACCCACCCATGGGGACCCAGCAGTGGGGACTGTGTGTCCAGGAACCCACCAGTGGGGACCGTGTGACCAGGAACCCACCCATGGGGACCCAGCAGTGGGGACTGTGTGACCAGGAACCTTCCAGGACCGGGCAGTGGAAGCCCCATTCATAGAGACCCAGTGGTGAGAACTGAATCAGTGTGGCTCATGGTTAGTAGCTGTTAGTTCACCTAGTCGATGGTTGCTGACTCTTCAAACACTGTTTTGTCCTACTCAGTTAAAATGAGCTGGTTAAATAAAAACTACCTATAACAAGATCAGCAAACTCCCTGCTCAGAATTTGTTTCTAAAGGCTTTGGGAAGACATCCCTGAGGGATTTGTGTGCCTGCCTTGAGCACTTGCAAAACCAAATGCAGACAGAGCCTTGGAATAAACTGCTGTGTCTGGGCTGTGAAAGGAGGTGGCGGCAGGTAGCACAGGACTGCCTTTGGGTGTGAGCAGCTGGCTGGTGCCTGTCTACCTGACACTGGATGCCTCCAGAGCTCACTGCTGATAGCTTTTGAAGAAGCTGGAAACTTCACATGTTTTGAACTAATTAAAATGTTTCAAAACACTGAGGATCAAAGGAATTATGCCTGTGGACCGGTGGTCATACCCTCTGCTCTCCATGGTGTCATTTCCTTTTTTTTTGAGGTTGTTTTTTTGTTTGTTTGTTTTGGGTACCGGGGATTGAACCTAACCAATCTACATCCATCCCTTTTTATTTTTTATTTCGGGACAGGGTTTTGTTAAGTTGCCCACACTGGCCTCCAACTTGTGAGACTCCTGCCTCAGCCTCCTAGTTGGAATCACAGGTGTGCACCATTATGCCTGGCTTGTTTTTTTTGTGACGGGGTTTGCTGTGTTGCCTAAGATGGGCTCACACTTGTCATCCTCTTGCCTCAGATTCCCAAGTAGCTGGGATTATAGGTGTGCAACTGTACCTCTGCTTCAAAGGAAAATAGTTTTGATTTGCCAGAAGAAAGTCAAATCTTGGAATGGGATGTATTGGCCAACCGAACACTAGCACTTTTATCTTGTTTTTGTACTTACACCCAAGCATCCCGTGTCTGTCCCCCACCCCAGTAGCTGGGGATTGCACCCAGGGCCTTGTGCTGGCTAGGTAAAAGCTCTGCTCATTCATTCTTTTGTATCTGGCTCCTTTATTTGGTATAACGTTTTCAGAGTACCCATATACTAGTAGATATCAGAATTTCATTCGGTTTTGAGGCTGAGTAACTGTGCCGTCTTCTTTTTCTTCGTTCCTGTGTGTGTTTGGGCGTTTCTACTTTTGGCTGTTGTGAGGGCTGTGTTACAAACACTGGTATATAAGTATCTGAACAAAGTCCCTGCTTTCAGTTGCATATCTCCTAGTTACTCTGTGTAACTTTGTTGGTGGGAGCAGAGATGAACCCAGGATCTGAGGCCTGCTGCATGCCACATGTTAGGCAAGCACTCCAGCACTGAGTTGTACCCCACCCTGTTTTCTCTTTGGCTGTCTGAGCTTTTCATCCGCAAATCCAGTGTCATGAAGATGTTGCCCTGAGTTTCCCTCTAATTGTTTTATGGTTTTACTCTTAGGTTTGATCATTTCGAGCTAATTTTTGAGTGTAATGTAAGGTGGTGTGAATTCAGCTTTTATTCTTTCGCATGTGGATGAACAGTCATCCACACCTCAGTTTGAAAGACTGTCCCCATTCCCTATTAAATGGTGTTGGCAGCCTTGCTGGAAATCAGTTGACCATATATGCAAGGGTGCAAGTGTCTTTTGCTAGTTTCAGTTTTAAGAAGATTATATTATTTTTAAAAATATTTTTTAGTTTCAGGTGGACACAATATCTTTATGTTTTATGTGGTGCTGAGGATTGAATCCAGTGCCTCATGCATGCTAGGTGAGCACACTACCACTGAGCCATAGCCGTAGCCTCAGCCCTTAAGAAGATTTTAAAGTGGTAAATCAGCATCCTGGTTTTTGTGTACAGTTGCATGAATTGTTTCATGAGTAGATTCGTGAAGCTATTCTGTGATTAAAGTAGAGAGAGACAGCACCCTGGAAGCCTCCCTGGACCTCCCGTTTGGTCATGTTTGCTGTGGGCTGCACCTGTCCCTGCATTTGTGTGGCCTTGCCTAATAGGAGTCCTGGGGTCCTCTCCTGTGGCACCTCCTATGGGGTTGTCTTTTCTACCCACTTGGTCCTTAGAGATTTATCCAGGTTGTTGATAAATCCATAGTTTATTTCCTGCTGCTTGGTGTTCTCTCTTGTGATACTCTCACCTCCTGAAGGACCTTTAGGTTGTTTTCAGCTTTTGACAGGAGTAATGCTGTCATAAGAAATTGTGTACAGGTTTTCAAGTAGATGTAAGTTTTTTTTTGGGGGGGAGGGTACCGGGGATTGAACTTGGGGGCGCATTCAACCACTGAACCACATCCCCAGCCCTATGTTGTATTTTATTTAGAGACAGGGTCTCACAGAATTTCTTAGCACCTAGCCATTGCTGAGGCTGGCTTTGAACTCTTGATCCTCCTGACTCAGCCTCCCAAGCCACTGAAATTACAGGTGTGCGCCACCATACCCTGGACCCATCCTTATTTTTTCTTTGGTTAAGTTTCTAGTCAAATCTTTTGCCACTTTTAAAAATGGATGCTGTGTAAAAAACCAATAACAACAAAAAATGGGTGCTGAGTCAGGTGTGGTGGTGCACGTCTGTAATCCAGGAAACATTTGGAAAAATCCAGGAAGGCTGAGGCAGGAGGATCACAAGTTCCAGGTCATCCTGGGCAACTTAGCAAGACCCTGTCTCAAAATAAAAAGGACTGGGGATGTGTCTCAGTGGTAAAGCACCCCTGCGTTCAATCCCTGGTACAAATGAATAAATAAGAAAGTAAAAATAAAATAAAGTCGGTGCTGTATTAGTGTTATTTATATATCTCAGATGCAGGTTCTTTATCAGACATATGATTTGCAAATAATTCCTTCCAGTCTGTAGCCTGACTTTTATTCCCCTTTATATTCTTTATTATTTCTATTGTAATATACCTACTTAACTCCACACCCCACCCCCCAATACTGGGGATCAAACCAGGGGCACACTATCACTGAACTGCATCTCTAGCCCATTAAAAAAAAAAAAATTGAGACAGAGTCTCACTAAGTTGTTCAGACTGACCTTCAACTTGGGATCCTGCTGCCTCAGTTTCCTGAGGAGCTGAAATCATAGGTATGTACCTTCTGGCTATATACTTAATTTTAAAAAATTAGTAGCTAATCTCTTAGGGTTGTTGTAGGCTCCTAGCACAATTGAGCTGAAGGTATGGTAGGGTTCCCAAAGCCCTTCTTCTCCTCTGCTCTGATTGACATCCCTAGAGTGGGCTATTGCTGTAGCCCATGAGCCTGCTGACCATGCTGTCCCCCAAAAGCTCCCTCCCATGTGGACACCCTGTGGGTTTGATGGATGTGTAGTGACATCACTGCTGTAGGCAGAGAGCCCCCTGCCCCCAAGCCCTGTGTTCCCCTCTCTCCCCCAGGCCGGTGAAAGTGGATCTTTCTTTTTTGGGGGAAGGGGAGTTACCAGGGATAGAACTCAGGGGCCCTCAACCACTGAGCCACACCCCCAGCCCTATTTTGTATTTTATTAGAGACAGGGTCTCACTGAGTTGCTTATAGCACTTTGCTAAATTGTTGAGGCTGACTTTGAACTCATGTGACCCTCCTGGCTCCGCTTCCCAGGCTGCTGGGATTATGGGCACGTGCCACTGCGCCCAGCCTTGAACACAGGTCTTTCTACTGTCTCCGTGGTTCTGTCTTTTCCAGAGTGAGGCAGCATGGAATCCTGGTGGGGCCTCCTCTGCCCTCTCTCGATTCAGTAAATGCATGTACATTTCCACCGTGTCCTTTAGCACATTGGTAGCTCATTCCTTTTTATCTCTGAGACCTGATCTGATGTCTGGAACATGAACAAGTTGTCTCTTCTGTGGAGGGGAGAAGCAGGGGTCCACATATATTCTCCCTCCCTTTGGGTCCTGGCTATTGTGTGCCTCCTGTGTTGAAAATCCCATCAGGCAGTGTTACAATTGTTGCATCCAGGGTTACAGGTGTTTAGAGAACTCAAGAGGCAAATGGTTTATTGTATTGATTACTTGGGTTACTCTTCCCTCATTCCTGAGGTTCCAGGCCCCTCTTCATTGGTCCTGATTTCTTTTCTGAACTTCCATTGCTCTCTCTTGGAGAGCAGATGATGGTGACCAGTTGTTTTAATTTTCCTTTACCTGGAAATACCTTTATTTTGTCTTCATTCCTGAAAGATCTCACTGGTATAAAATCCCCCCCCCTTTCTTCATTACTCCTCTCTCTTTCCTCATCACTCCTCTCTATCTCCTCTTTTCTCTCTCTGTTCTGTGGCTTGATCCCAGGACCTTGCACATGCTAGACACTGAGCTACATCCCTAGCCCTTCTTATGTTTTTTATTTTTATTTTTTTAAAATATTTTTTTGTTATAGTTGGGTACAATACCTATTTTTTATTAATTTATTTTTATGTGGTGCTAAGGATCGAACCCAGGGCCTCACATGTGCTAGGTGAGCACTCTACCGCTAAGCCACAACCCTAGCCCCTATATCTTTTATTTTGAGACAGGGCCTTGCTAAGCTTCCCAGGCTGGTCTTCAACTTGCTGTCCTCCTGCCTCAGCCTCCTGAGTTGCTGGGATTAGAGGTGTGCTCCACCACACCTGAAAACAGTTATTTTAATACATTAAAAATACTGTTCCCTGTGGGGCTGGGGTTGTGGCTCAGTAGTAGAGTGCTTGCCTAGCATGCATGAGGCCCTGGGTTTGATCCTCAGCACCACATAAATATAAAATAAAGATGTGTCCACCTAAAACTAAAAAAAAATAAATATTTTTTAAAAAATACTGTTCCCTGGGCTGGAGTTATAGCTCAGTGGTAGAGTACTTGCCTAGCGTATGTGAGACACTGGGTTCGATTCTCAGCATCACATATAAATAAGTAAAATAAAGGTCCATCAACAACTAAAAAAATATTTAATCAACAACAAAACACCATTCCCTGCCTTCCAGCCCTTGTGATTTATGAGGACTACTCCATGTTGTTTGAGTTGTCCTGTATGGTAATGCATACTTTTTTTTATCTGTTTCAAGATTTTTCAATGTTGTTTTTGGTTTCTGGCTTGATTATAATGTGGGCGTGTCCATTGGAAGTGTACTGAGTGTTTCAAATGGGCACGTTTATGTCTTTCTAAGTTTGGAAAGTGTTCAGTACTTTGTCCTCTCCCTGGAACTCCAGTGTCACAGTGCTCAGCCTCATGGCTGCTGCTTAACCCTGAGGCTCTGTTTCCTATGTGTTCTAGTATTCTCTGCTGCTCAGGTTTTTTTTTTTTTTTGTACCAGGGATTGAACCCAGGGGCACTTAACCACTGAGCCATATCCCCAATCCTTCTTACATTTTATTTAGAGACAGGGTCGCTAAGTTGCAAGTTTCTTAAGGCCTCACTGAGTTGCTGCAGCTGGCTTCTAATTCATAGTCCTCCTGCCTTAGCTTCCCAGCTGCTGGGATCACAGGTGTGCACTGCCACACCTGACTGGATGTTTTCTTCTGTCTCATGTTCTCTTTCTCCATCCTCTCATCTACATGCTGCTATAGTACCCATCCAGTGATCTTTTATTTTACTTTGGCCACTGCTTATTTTTCAGTGCTGGGGATGGAACCCAAGGTCTCGCATGTGCTGTGCAGTTGCTCTGTACTGAACTGCATGCCCAGCCCTGGTTACTCTACTCGTTGATTCTCAGTTTGGTGGGTGAAAACTTGGGAGTGCTTGCTTACCCTTGGATGTGATGTGGCACCTGCCTGTCTCTTGTTGACTCTAACATAAACCTCAGAGTGAGCAGCTCTTGAGTGTTTTCCCATGAGAGGTGATAGGGCTTTCCTGGCCTCTGTGTGCTAAGCAGTTCTGGATCACACCCTGGACACTTGGGTGTTCTGCCATGAGGTCAAGGCTGTGACCCCACCTCCCCGAAGGTTCAGATGCTCTCACTGCAGCAGGAGCTCCACCTGAGCCTGGAGTGCATGTTTGCAGGCCATCTGTGGCCATACTCGGGTCAGTCAGTCAGTTTTCAGAGTCTGCAGTGCCCCATCTGAGGCCTGGTCCAAGGTTGGGATGACCCAGGCTTTCCCCCGTGGCTGTGTGTAACCAGTCTCACCTTCCTCCTGTCTACTGTGCCACTCTGACTTCGGGACCCCTTCCTTGTCCTCTGCTAGAAACTTAGGACTGTCATGTGTGCCACCACATCTTGTTACTGAGTCTGTCCTATGCCTGAGGGAGAGCGTACAGTGTGGGCACTCATGCCCTGGGGACTGTTGCCCTTAATGTGACAGGGCTTCCCTTTCCTGGGAGTTTTGGTGCTTGCCAGGCCTCTGCCATCATTTCAGGGTTCAGGTAGGGACTTGGGTTTTGCCTGAGGGCGAGACTGGTGAAGACAAAAGATAGTAATGGTAGAATAATGAAAAGCAGGTCATCCCTCTTTCTTTCTGTCCCATATGGGTTTCCCTTTTCACAGCCACAGAGATTACTTATCAGGTGGCTTCTGTCTGTACCTGTGCTCAGTCTTATGGTTTGGGCTGCCCTTGAGATCAGCCAGAGATAGAAGGGAGAATAGCAGCTGGATACCCTGCATTAGAGAATTCACACCTGGAATTCTGGTCTCCCTCCCTGTCCTTTGGGGGAGTGTGGCTCCTGTAGGGGAAAAAGAGTGGCTTTTGCCCCTGCCAACCTCAGACCCTGCAGAGTTCCTGCATTGCTACTGCTGCTTGTCAGAGTAGCAGCTAGGAGCTTGGAGGAGGATCTTTGGAGAAGCAGAGAGGCTGTTTGCTGGGTGTTCTTTTGAGCAGACCTGGAGACCACCCTGCCACCTGTGTTCTGCCTTGTCCAGGATTGGGAACCTGGAAGAGTGACGCTGCAGTCCGAGCGTCCTCTCCTCAGAGCCATGGCTACGCCAGATGTGAGTGTCCACATGGAAGAGGTGGTGGTTGTGACGACCCCAGACACTGCAGCCGACGGCAGTGGTGTGGAGGAGGTGAAGACGGTGCTGGTGACCACGAACCTGGCCCCTCACGGGTAAGGCCTAGCCCTGTGCCTGCTGAGGGTGGTGGGGGCTGGGCGGGGCTGCCTGGAGGTTTCTTTGAATGTGGTGGTTCTCAGCCTGGACTCAGCCTTTCTTTAAGTGCCAGCTATAGAATGAACAGCATTGAATGTGAGGATCAGTGAAAGCTTGGGTGGCACAGTAGCTCCTTGGTGTAGCCACCATGTTCCCAGAAATACCTGGCATTTCTCTTGAGTAGTGGAACAGTGGGGACAGCTGGAGACTTTTTTTTAAAGAGGTGAAGGTGAAGCGCCAGTGTCTGCCTTGACATTCCTCATGAGACTGAGTACTTTCCCACTTCTTGGATCAGAGGTCTGCCTTGAGCATTAGCATCCGAGTGAGTGCTGGCTTCCGTTTGCCACCCACAGGCAGGGTTGTTAGGACGGGTAGATGGCTCCTGCCTGACTGGGGATGAGGCAAGCAGGGTAGTCAGCCTGGAGAGGGCTGCTGAGCCCCATGCTCTTCCCACCAGAGGGCCTAACTCCCAGGCTAAGGCTCACCTGGCCTAGCTCGCGTGTGTATCCTGCTGCCTGGGCCTCCCAGGGGGTGTGGACATGCTTTTGTCTCTTCACTCTCTGTAGCTTGTTTTTGCAGTGCTGAGGAGTGAACATGGGGTCTTGTGTGTGCCAGATAAGCTCTTCACCATAGAACCTCTCAGAGGGAGGCTCTAGACCACTCCCTTTTGCTTCGTGCTGCTTGTGTGAGTGGCTTGCTGGCAGCTTTGTGGTGGGGCTGGCCTCAGTCCGCTTTCCTCCTCCAGCATTGGGCACCGTGCATCCATCTCCCTCCTGGGGCAGAGTGGAGGCTGGTGCCGCAGTTGAGCAGGATTGGCCCCAGAACTCGTGAGTCCTGGGTGCATGATCCTCCCTGTTCTGTGGGTGTGGCCAAGGCCCTGGCAGGCTTCTGGGAGGGCCTTCCTGCAGAGTTACCCGTGAGGTTCTCCTTTGATCTTTGTCAGCACCTTGGCACATAGCTTAGAGGTGTCCTGCACATGCTCTGCTGCTTCCTCCCCAGCCTGACCCAGAGCAGTGCCCATGTCTCCTCACCTAGATTGTGAGTGGCTTGATAAGAGAGTGTCAGAAGTGGCACTGGGTCAGGGAAACCTGTGTGGCTTCCTTCTAGCACCTTGGGGCTGCTGTGGGGAGCCCATTGCCACACCTTCCAGCTTCAGCACTTCTCACCCAGGAACTTGGGGAAGGAGCCTCCAGGGAGGGCCAGCTCTACATGGGAAGTCTCCAGCTGCTGGGGATGATGCCATGTAGCCCACATCAGGGGCCTTCAATATTATTATCTGTAGGCCTTTCTTCTTGGGCTGTTATCTTCTTATACAGTTGTGAACTTAAAGAGCTGTGTCCCCTGTGAATATCCTGCACTCTCTGTAAGTTCTGTGTGCAAGAGAATGGTCATCTGGCTGCTGGTGACAGTGACTGACCCCTGGGGCTCTCCTGAATGTGTGCTTCAGCTGGCACAGGCCCTCAGAATTAAGGTGTTGTGTTTGTTTCCTTTATTTCCTGTCCTCATTAGAGAAAGTGGCTGCTGTGGACCGGCTTTGCTCTGTCAACACCCAAGTTCAGGTCCTTTTCTATGTTGGTCACTTTTGTTGTGTAAGGAACCACCTCAAACTTGGTGGCTTAGGACACAGATATGGATTCTTGCAGTTGGACAAGGACTGCTGCTTTCTGTGGTCTGGCTGCCTGACTGCCCCATGGTGAGCTGGGGTGTTCCTGGAGCCTCAGTCACTATCTGGTTGACAGGCTGGTGTTCTGGTGGCTGTCGTGATGGCTCACCTCTGCCTGCCAGCCTCTTGTCCTCCATCTGGTGGCCTGGACTTCTTTCCCAGGTGTTTTTCTTTCTCTTTCTCCTATACATCCCATTGCTGAAGCTTGTTACACAGCTGTGCCCAGGTTCAGGGTGGACTAAGGCTGCCTCTGGATGGGAGAGTTGCAGGATGCTGTGGCTGCTTCTGTAGTCTGCCACCATCCTCTGCACAGCCACTCCATTCCCCAGGACTCAGCAGGGTCTTCTCTAGCTGTGGCACCTGGCTTCAGTTCCATAGCCTTGCAGGCCACCTCAGGTCTAGGTGCAGTTGAAACATCTCTTGATCCAGAGATTCTTGAACTGAAACTATAGTTGCTTCCCCTTCCCACACCTAGCATGCAGGGTCAGGCAGGCCACACACCAGGTAGACAGTCCTGCTCAAAAGCTACATGGTGAGATCTTTGAGAATGGCCTGTCTTTTGGGGCAGAGCCTTTCGCCACACATGGCCTTGAAAGTCCTTGAACCAAGGCCCTCAGCCCCATTGTGGTGGCATTTGCTCAGATGCTGTTTACTTGGATAGTTGTTGTCAAGTGAGAAATGGGAGATGTGAAATAGTTTGACCCCTGGACTCCCTGTAAATTCTGTGTGCAAGAGAATGGTCATCTGGCAGCACTGCAGCTTGGGAGCCCTTTCTGCACTGTCTGGAGGTGTTCTCCCTGAGAATCTCCCATTTTTAGGCACGTGTTCCACCTTCTGAGTTGCCTCGGTGCAGGGTTTTATTTCTGCACCACGTCACAGCAGCTACAGATGCCTCTGCCCCTTCTTGCTTCTGCTGATGGTTCTGTGCCACTCACAAGACTTGAGCATCCACCCTGCACGTCCCTGCATTAGATACTTTTCCTGCATAGTAAATCACTACAAAACTTAGTGGCTTGGCCAGGCGTAGTGGCATACCTGTGATCCTAGTTGCTCAGGAGGCCAAGGTGGGAGGACCGCATCCTCAAGGCCAGCCTGGCAACTTAGTGAGACGCTGTCTCAAATTAAAAAGTAAAATGAGCTGTGGAGTGTGGCTCACTGTTTATCTAGCGCATCTGAGGTCCTGGGCCTAATTCCCAGTACTACTAAAGAAAAAAAAAACAACTTGATGGTTTAAAGTAACTAGTGTCTGTCATTTTTTATGGCTTGGTGAGTTGGTCTAGGCCTGGCTACTGGATGTCTGAGTGGCCTCACTGGGACACTTGCCTGAAGTGCCTTCATAGTATAGTAGCAGGAGTGGGGACTACAAAGCCTCTCATGTCCCCTTGTTCAAAGCTGGTCAAAATTTGTTCTTAGTCAAGTCGGGTGAGGAGCAGGAGCTGTTCATTCGATGCTGTTCATTCTCCATCATATCTCTTGATGGAGATGGAAGAGCCATGAGGATCAGAGGCCTTTCCCGGCTGTGGTCCTCTGGTGCCAGATTGCTCTGTTCTGCCTTGATCTTTTCTATAGGTTAGGAGGGGTCCTCTGTGTGCATCTCCTGGGGAGGCACCACATGGCCTCTGAGGCAGGTTGACCTACATGAAGCTCTTCTTTTTTAGTGGGACTTACCTATTTTCTATTAGATTTGCTTTTTTTCGCTTTTGCAACTGGGGATTGAATGCAGGGGTGCTCTACCACTGAACTACCCCCTGCCCTTGTTATGTTTTATCTTGAGACAGGGTTTTACTGAGTTGCCCAGGCTAGTCTGGAACATGTACCCTCCTGCCTCAGCCTCCTGAGTCCTGGAGAAGACAGGTGTATGTGGATTTGCCCCTGTGTGTGTGTGTGTGTGTGTGTGTGTGTAAGAAGATGGAGCAGAGCTAGTTGGCTGCATTGTGGACACTGCTCTCTTTCCTGGCGGGTGTTCAGGGAGAACTTAGGAGTGCTCCACCTCTAGAGCCTGGCAGGCCTGTCCATCAACCTGCTATAAGCACCCTTGCTGCAGAGAATGGAGCGGCTCTGCATGGTAAGCCCAGAGTGGGCATGTGTACTGTAATGGACATTTTTCAAGTGAAGAGTGAACCAGAATGCCTATTAATTAGCATCTTACCCAGGGGCCATGGAGGAGTCCTGAGGGCTGTCCTGTGGAAGGCCTCATCCTGTCTGTAGGTGTACCTCTGCCTCTGTTGGCACCAAACCTGGTTTCCTCTGCCATCTCCATCTAATGCTTACTCTTTATTTGCTTGAGGCCCAGGGTATGTTTCCTAGTGACCCCCAGTAGCCTGATAGAAGCTTCCTGCCTTTCTTCCCTCTCCGACTGCCTCTGAGGAATGTGTTCCGCCATCTGCCATGCAGGGCACATGTTCCTATTTGGCCATGTCCTACCCCTGGCTCAGGAACACTGCTTCCTTTTCTGAGTTCCTGCAGCCTTTTTGGAGTTCCGGTGTTTCCAGTAAATATTATTCTTCATATTGGAGTCACTCTTGTGTGAGTATGTCGTGCTGGGGTGGAACCAGGGCCTTGGACATGCTAGCTGGGCACGTGCTCCACCACTGGACTACATCTCCAGCTGGAGTCATTCTTTTTAAAAAAAAAAAAAAAAGATGTTGACGGACCTTTATTTTATTCACTTATTTATGTGCGGTGCTGAGAATCGAACCCAGCGCCTCACACATGCTAAGCAAGCGCTCTACCCCTGAGCCACAACCACAGCCCCTGGAGTCATTCTTAACTGCCCTGAAAGCAAGTTTCAAATTTGTATTTTAATCAACTCCCATTTCTGCCCTGGTTTGTGGTGAAAATAAAACCCCTGAGCCCACTCAGGCTTCATCTAGCCTATCCACATTGCCTCCCCAAGGCTTCAGAAACCAGAGGACTTTCTGCCCCAGACCCTTCTGCAAGGACTGTTTGAGTCCCATTGTTGTGAGTGTGTGAACTGATTCCTGAGGTGGGATGTTGGGTCCAGGGCATGTGCTTTCTAGCTGTAGGCATAACCCCTCACAGGTTTTCCTTTGCAGTGCTGGGCCATTGCTGTGCCACATCCTTGCATCAGTGGTGCTGGTCTGCCTCCTCTCAACCTTCCCCATGTACCAATTGGCCATGCTTCCATGCCAGGACTGTCTGGGAAGGAAGCATCTCTTGTTCCTTGTTTGCACTTCTTAGGAGTAACGAGAGGTCTTTTTGCAGATTCTCCAAGGCTCTGGTTGAGGCCTCCAACCTCTGCCAGGCTGTAGGGCTGACTGTGGCTCCTCTGTGTGGTAGGGAACCAGCCATTTATCTTACCTATATTGTGGACATTTCTTTTAAGTTCTCTCTTTTATTTTTTTCATACCAGGGATTGAACCCAGGGATGCTCAACTGCTAAGCCACATCCCCATCCCTTTTTGTTTTTTATTTTGAGACAGAATTTCCCTAAGTTGTATATGGCCTTGCTAAGTTGCTGGAGTTGGCTTTGAACTTGTGATTCTCCTGCCTCATTCTCCAGAGCTGCTGGGATTATAGTCATGTGCCAGTGCAACCAGTTTACCTTTACTTTTGATTTGTCCATAATTTATTTTGGGTATAAGATGAAAGTTGACTGTGGTAATTTTTTTTTTCTCTTCCAAAAATTTTATATTTTGTGGGCTGTAGCCTCTTTGGAGTTCAGGTGAGAGTGGCTTGTTGGTAGAGGCCCTGGTTCAATTCCCAGCACTGCAGATAAAAAAAAAAGAGAGAGAGAAAAGAAAAGAAATTATATTTTCTGATAATTTGTATAACTGCATGGGATCATTATGATGGAAATAAAAACTTTAGTAAAGAAAGAAATGGAGGTTTAGAATTCCTGCTTTGAGCATTTATACTTCCATAAATCCATTAGGCTGGCCTTGCTTTCCAGCGCTGTTCTGGGCATTAGCGTAAGGAGAGCAGAACACTAGGTGTGTGTCCTTGTGGGGGCAGCAGGCAACACCTCTTAGCACACTGGCCCAGACCTGGCAGCAATGCATCTCTGGAGGAGGCCGAGCTGTTGGCACAAGTGTCCTGAGCACATGTGCTCCAGGTATGCTGGGGCTGTAGGTCATGCTTGGTGCTCTCATGGTCCCTTTCCTTTTTTAAATATTTTTTTAGTTGTTGACAGACCTTTATTTTATTTATTTTTTAAAATATTTTTTAGTTGTAGTTGGACACAATTCCTTTATTTTAATGTGGTGCTGAGGATCGAACGCAGCGCCTTGCATGTGCTAGGCAAGTGCTCTACCGCTGAGCCATAACCCCAGCCCTATTTTATTTATTTTTTATGCAGTACTGAGAGTCGAACCCAGTGCCTCACATGCCGGGCAAGTGCGCTTCCACTGAGCCCCAGCCCCAGCCCCAGCCCCTGACGGTCTCTTTTTTCTCTCTCCCACCCCCCCACTGCTCACCAGGGGTGACCTGGCAGAAGACAATGTGGACACAGAAAACGCAGCTGCTGCTGCCGCCGCAGCCTTCACAGCCTCCTCGCAGCTCAAGGAGGCCGTGTTAGGTAGGGAGCCACGTAAGGTGGGCAGCCACGACAGTGGGGAGCTGGCCTTCTGCCTCCTTTGCAGATGCAGGATGGAACAGCCGGCAACTGAAATGGGTAGTACCCAGGGCTCGTGAAGCCCTTTGTGGGCTGGGTGGGGCCCTAGGTCCTCCTGGGTGTGGCCAGGCATATGTAATGAACCCTTTCCCTGCTTGTGGCTGGTGGGAGGGCAGGGGGGGTCACCTGTGTCTTGCAGCACTCTCCTTTGGGGATTCTCTGTGCCTGTTGCTGATCCTGGCAGTGAGTGGCAGTAGATGGTCTTTTAGCACCTGTGGGACTTGGTGTTACCAGATAAAAAGCCCTCAGTTTCTAAGGTCTGGTTTCCCTAACAAGGTTCCAACTAAAGCTTGATTCATCCCCGTAGGTGACTCTTGAGTCCAGCCACAGTTACTGGGGTTCCTGAACACTGCTGTAGTCTGATGTGCTCTGTAGATCCTTCTGGAGTGCTGATGGGCTGATGAGGACCCTGCCTTTTTGGCTCACTTGGGTCTTCCTGGATTTAGTGTGGGTTTCCAGGTTGACAACCAGTGCTTTCTGCATTGTAAGAAGTACTTTGGAGAGGTCACAACTGATTTTGTGTTTCTGCCCTTCCCTGTCCATGTGCCTGTGAGAAGTGAAGATGGCTGAAGAGGGGGAAAGCTTGGAGGCTGAGATTGTGTATCCCATTACCTGCGGAGACAGCAGAGCCAACCTGATTTGGAGGAAGTTCGTTTGCCCTGGCATCAATGTGAAATGTGTTCAGGTGAGAGCCACCACAGACATTTGCTGGACCCCTATTCCGGGATCCTGTGCCTGGGAGGAGGAGGAAGAAGCTAGGAGCCAGCCTCAAGGACAGGATTGCAGCTGTGGGCACAATGGGGAATGCCTCCAGCAGGAGTAGTTCTCATTTCTGGAGGGATGCAGGTGGAAGGCAGCACTGTGTGCAGTGTATGGTCCTGTGGTGGAGACCAGTTGAGAATGGCTTTGTTTGGCAGACTGAGGTGTGTGCTTTAAAGAGACTCATTCACTGGCAGGGGAAGATGATGAGAAAGGCATTCTCCTCTGGCATTCTGCTTGTCCCTTTCCCAGATGCACCTTATGTTGAAAACAGTTAAAATGTTCATTAAGATTTTCACGAAGCAGAGCCAGGTGTGGTGACACACAGCTGTAGTGTCAGCTCCTTGGGAGGCTGATGCAGGAGGATTGCTTGAGCATAGGAGTTCAAGTCCAGTCTAGGTAACATAGACATTCTTAAAAAAAAAAAAAAAAAAAAAAAGTCGTCTGGGCATAGTGATACATACCTGTGATCCCAGCAGCCCAGGAGGCTGATACAGGAGGTTCGTGAATTCAAAGCCAGCCTTAGCAACTCAGCAAGACCCTGTCTGTAAATAAAATATTTAAAAATCTGGGGATGTGGCTCAGTGGTTAAGTACCCTTGCGTTCAATCCCTGACAAAAAACAAACAAAAACAAAACAAAGTCAAAGATATATATTGTATATGTATGTATATTGAACTCGGGGCACTTGAACACTGAGCCACATCCCCAGACCTATTTTGTGCTTTATTTAGAGACAGGGTCTCATTGAGTTGCTTAGTGCTTCACCATTGCTGAGGCTGGCTTTGAACTTGCGATCCTCCTGTCTCAGCTTCCCAAGCAGCTGGGATTATAGGTATGTGCCATAGCACCCAGCCCCCAAAGATATTTTTAAAAAGCATCTTCCAGATGTGTCTTTACACGTGACTGAAAGGGAGAAGTTGTCAGGACCCAGGCCTGAGTTAGGGCAGAGTCCAGCTTTTGTTGGAGAGCCTTGCGTGGGGTGGGTTTCTCAATCTTGCAGGCTGGGTGAGAAGACCAGACTGTCCTCCACTCCCAAGGGATGTGGGGGCTTGATCCCTCTAGAGCCATCTGCCAGAGAGTTCTGCTGAGTATGTCCTTCCAGCCTCACCTTGCCCACAGCAAGGAGGCACTGTCTCCAGGCTGGGCACCAGAGGCAAAGGGTGGCCTGCTGCCATTCACACATGGTCTGTGTGGCCCAGTGGCTTCTGGCTGACAGTCCTCAGGATTTGATAGAGGCAGATGAAAAGCCCTGTTTGCAGGAAAGCATCCTTATATCAGGCTTTAAGTAATTTCCACAACATGCTAAGAAAAGGAGCAGCTCACAGTGTAACAAACCAAAACACTGGACACAAGAAGTGGTCACCCCGAGCAAGTGCCTTCAGAGAGGCTCCAGCAGGGGTTGGGACCCACAGAGGTTTCAGCTTGTTCTGTAATATTGGGTATCGAATCTAGGGCCTCATATGAGATATGTTAGACTGAGCTAACCTCTGGCCCTAAGTGTCGGAATTTTAAGACACAGAACATAAAATAATTGTTTAATTTATTTCAAGAAATAAAGAGAAGCTTGAATACAGTAAAGAATAAACAAATTTGATGAAAGCACAACTAGAAATGAAGAATAGAATTAGAATTAAATACTTGGTTGATTGGCATCAGAGCAGATTAGACATAACTAAAGAGATGACTGGTGAACTGGAAGACACAACCAAAGAATTCAGCCAGAGTATTCTCCACAGAAGAAAGAAGGTGGAAAATAGAAGCAGGAGAAAATCCACCATGTCTGTTTGCAAAGAGGGTGTGAGTGCCTCATGGCCATGGGAGGGTGTCAGTCCACAGTTCAAGGGACCTCACAAAGTCCACAGTGGATTAAAAAAAAAATTTCACTGCCTCCACCCAGGACAATTTAACCTACAGGTAAATAACAGTGAGCTGGAGTGCAGGTTAGTGGCAGAACACTTGCCTCATATACTGGGTTTAATCCCTAACTCAGCAAAAAAATTTAAAAATGGGGCCATGGGCTTTCACTGAAGTAGGAGCTGGGCATGATGACCACACCTGTAACCCAGCAACTTGGGAAGCTGAGCAGGAGGAATGCAAGTTCAAGGCCAACCTGGACAACTTAGCAAGACCCTGTCTCAAAAGGAAAAAGTGCTCGAGTTGCAGCTCAGTGGTAGAGCACTCCTGAGTTCAATCCCCAGTGCTGCAAAAGAAAACCAAAAGCAAACAGCTCAAGTAGGACAGAAATCTGTGAGTCTCTATTTACTGCAATGTACTCCATGTCATTTTCTCGCACACAGTAAGTGCACAGGGTGGAGTGGAGTGCTCATGTTAGAATGCCAGACATGAAGGAGTGACAACTGGGAATGCCAACGCTCAGTCCATCCTCATGGACCACTTGCAAAAATGGAGGGCAGTAGCTGCAGTGGGAAAGCCTGCCAGACACCGCCACGTCCAGGTGAGGGATGTCTGCCTCACCCGCATCGGGATGTATGGGCAGGAGTTTTTGACTGCCCCTGAGAAGATCCAGACACAAATCGAGGCACCTGACCTATATGCTTGGCAATGAGAAGGCTCAGAAAGACCAAGAAAGGCTGGGGAGCTGCTCCATCATGAGGAGCCTGCAGAGATGCTGTGGCCATATGCATCAGTCCTGGGTCAAGTGACCATCAGGGAAGCGCAGTCACTGGTCTGAACATGGATTGCAGACTAGGTGGTGGTACCCCTGAGAGCTGCCCTCTGGCTATGCTGAAGTACCTTATTTATAGGGAACACATGCAAATGGTCTGGGGTCCAGCATCAAAGGCCTAGAAGAGGGTGTACGTCCATGCACACGCCTGGATGAGGGGAGCATGGAGGGCCAGTCAGTTGCAGAAAGCCTGCTGCAAGGACAGCAGAGCTTCTTGGATTGTCCTTACAGTTAATAAACAGAAAAAATAAATAGGCTGTAACATAACATCACAGTCATGTTGAAATGAGAGAAGCACAGGGATGGAGAAGACCCTCAAGATGGCTGGCAGCAGACCTTTGCCCTGAAGGAAGAGTCCAAAAGCAGTGGGGCAGAAGCCAGAGGTGGTAGGCTGGGTGCTCCCTGTGTCAAGGGAGAACAGGTGCCTATGGCGAAGTCATCTCTGGAAATTCATTTTCAGGCATAACTGAGTTGCTACCAACAGATCCTCACTGAAGGATGTTCTGAATGTGTTTCAGGCAGAGGAAAGAGATCCCAGATGGAAGTGTCCACTGTTCAAGGGACCTTCATGTGAGAGACATGTCCTGGTATCCTGGGAGGGTCTAAAGATAAGCACTGGCCACACAGCAGTGCTCAGGAAGCCCTGAGCTCTGATGGCCTAGGCATAGCATACAGGGCCACAGGAGAGGACAGAGCTGCAGAGAAGAACCTGGAACCAGAGAGAGCAGCCATCCCAAAGGAGGGCAAGAAGGGAAAGGGACCTCTAGAGCCCATGAGGCTGGTGGACCAAAGCCTGGAGCAAAATCAGGCCAGGTGGGCACTGTCCAGCACAGCCTCAGGCAGGAGAAGGCTGGTGGCAGATCCAGGCTCGCAGAGGCCATGCCTGCCTCTGAGGATTTAAGGCAGCATAATGTGGCTGAGGGGTCTTTCCATCCTGATGGGCTGCATGGAGGTGGCCTTCTCAACTGCAGCCTCAGGTATCGAGAGAGGAGTGCAGAACTCATGGGGTGTGGAGCACCATCCCCACCAGCACTGCCTGCCCAGGCACTCTGCTTGGGTGGCAGGTGCCAGGATAAGGCAGCCCCAGGACCCAGCAACTCCTCCATCCCCAGTTTGCTTGTTTTCTAAGGAAACAACTTTTTTTTTTTTTTTTTAAACACTCTCTGCCAAGTTTTATTAAAGAAAAATTTTACATATTTCACTTTTCACCAGTCTGTTCTGGCATGCTTCTAATGATATCAGAATCACTGGATCAATGATAGTGTGCACACACTGTAGTATTTTCCACATGCTGTGCCCAGTTCAATATTGGGCCACTGTAGTGATGGACACCAGTTTTGGCCAACATGGCAAAGTATTCTATTTCAAATTTCCTCAAAGCTGGACAGTTGTTGGCGAGGATGACCAATTTCGCTTTGCCCTGTCTGATCATCTTCAGAGTTTGCTTGTACCTCAGTACGTACTTTCCACTTTTCATAACAAGCTGCAGCCGAGAGTTCATTGACTCCAGAGACTTTTGCATCTTTTTTGCGGCCACCATCTTCCTGCCATAGAGCTAGAAAGAGGAAACAACATTTTTTTTTTTAAAGAGAGACAGAGAATTTTTTTTTTTTTTTTAATATTTATTTTTTAGTTTTCGGCAGACACAACATCTTTCTTTGTATGTGGTGCTGAGGATCGAACCCAGGGCCTTACACGTGCTAGGTGAGCGCTCTACTGTTGAGCCACAACCCCAGCCCCAGGAAACAACATTCTATTTTCATCCTTTGGTTCTAATAATTGCTTACTTACTAGGATTGAATAGGATATTTTACCTTCTCAGCAGGGAGGACGGTCCCCTGACTTTGAAATGGTCATGTGTGAGCCTCATGCAGGATGGGGTGCTGTTTCTTGCTCTGTGGCCTGGCCTGGCAGCAGGGGTCATTCGTAGTGCTTGTGATTTTTTATTAACGTTACATTTTTATGATGTAAGGTGTGTATATTATTTTTAAGGTTTGCTCAGACTGTCTGGAGGAAGAGTGCGCCACAGGCTTTTTTGCATTTGGTCAGCTCAGCCCTCCCCATTCCCAGACACATTGCACTTGTGGGCAGCAGCATGCCAAGTATGCGTACAGGACTGGGCCTACTCCACTGGAGCACTCTGTGGCAAGGCTGGGGCTTCAGAGCCTCAAAGAGGCTCTCCTGCCTACCATGAACCCTGGTGCAGGCTCCAGCAGCAGAGCAGAGCAGGGGAGGACAGGCTGTAGCCCTCTCAGACCAGAGTCCAGGCTGAGTTGACCCTGACCTCTTTGCTTTCTGCAGTATGACGAGCATGTGATTAGCCCCAAGGAGTTTGTGCACCTGGCGGGGAAGTCCACTCTGAAGGACTGGAAAAGAGCCATCCGGATGAATGGTATCATGCTCAGGTGGGTACCTGTAGGTGCACATGGGGGTGGCTCACAGCCCTTGCTTTTCCCCTTTGGTTCTGGATTTTTGAAAAGCTGTGTGTTAGATGTGGTGGGTGCATATAGCTCTTTCCGCTCTGCTCACGCCTTACAGAGTATGGGTCCACTCAGCAGGGACACTGTCAGACTTTTAGCATTGTTTTTGTTTGTTTTTTGCCAGGTCTCATTTTATTTTTCACCCATTCTTCACTTGGGGCCTCTGGTGACTGTCACTGTTAAAAAGTTAAGGGCTATCCTGGTGTCTGCCTCAGGTAGGCACCCAGGTCAAGCTCAGCATGGTCTTCTATATCAGCCTTATTTCTTTTTGTCCTCATTTAAAAAAAAATTTCTAGGGGCATTAAAATCATACATAGTGGTGGGATTCCTGATGCCATGTTTATGTGTGCACATAACACAATTGGTCAGGCTTGTTCCCCAGCAACTTCCTTTCCCTGCCCTCCTCCCTCCCTTCTCCCCTTCTCCCCTCCCATATATATATATATATATGTGTGTGTGTGTGTATGTGTATATGTATATGTGTATATGTATATTTACTTGTAGATGGACACAATACCTTTATTTTGTTTATTTTCTTTAATGTGGTGCCAGGGATCGAATCCAGTGCCTCATGATGCTAGGCAAGTGCTCTACCACTAAACCACAATCCCAGCCCCTCTCCCCTCCCTTTTTGTCTTACTTTTGCCGCAGTCTCATGCGGACTACACAGATAGCTGGTAAACCTTGCTGGCTTGCGTTCTTTGTGACCTGTGAGCCATAACTGGTCTGTGTACCTGGAGGTGTGGGTGTTGCAGAGAGGGGGCCCCCAGCCAGTATCCACCTTGCCTCCTGGGAAGATGCCCTTCTCTGTGCAGAGTGAGAGTTTGGCTTCGGGGCCTGTCACCAGCCCCAGAACATTCCCCACACCTCTCAGCCAGTCCCACCCAGGAGCCTCTGGTTTTCTCGAACATGGTGGGTGGGCTAGGGAGGCGTGTTGTGAGCTGTACATGTGTCTAAGGCCAGGTCTGCCCAAAGGCTCAGCATGGTGGGAGCCCCTGACCTTGTTTACAGTCGTGGCAGGCTTGCTGAGAAATGCCAGACCAGGTCTGGGACCTGGGAAGGCAGGTCCTCAGGATGTGCAGTGGTCATGAGCACTCTCCTGCAGTTGCTGGCCTCCTTTCCTGTCTGCCTTTTGAAGGCCCAGGCCTCTCCTGAGAGAGTGGCTCCCATGTCTCTGACTCAGAACTGGCCACAGGTGATGCAGTGGACTAAGCCATCTCCCCTGGGTCTTCAGTTACAGCATGGACTGGGCACCTCCAGATGTCTGCCGGCCAGTGCATATGTCTCCTTCCTATGGACAGGGCCCTGAATGGGGGGCAGAGCCCTGCATCTGCAGCACGTTCTCATTGGAACTTCACAACTTTATGTGCCCGGGAGAGTGCGGTTCCCCTCCCACCTCAAGAGACCCTGGCAGTTTAGCTGGACGGCCCAAGTCAGGGTGGGGAATGAATTGTATTGGGCTGGGTCTCACCTGGGTTCTTGGTCCTCTTCACAGGAAGATCATGGACTCAGGGGAGCTGGACTTCTACCAGCATGACAAGGTCTGCTCCAACACCTGCCGCAGCACAAAGATAGACCTCTCGGGGGCCCGTGTGTCCCTGAGCAGCCCCACGGCCACAGAGTACCTCCCACTCACACCTGCTGCAGCGGATGGTAGGTAGAGGAATAGGAGGAAGGTCTCACAGACTGACCTCCTCTGGCTGCCTTGGTGCCTCCTGCCCCTCCCTCTCTCACAAAGGAAGTCTGGTGATTGCTAGGTTTATGGAACCGGAGATGGTCACCTTTGTCTTGACAGGAGTGTGTGGAATCCTGAAGGGACTGCCTGTGTCCCGGCCTCCTCCCTCTCCCAGCCCTTCCCACATTTGGAACAGTGCCCCTCAGTGCTTGTGGCTTTTAGAGCAGCTTGTAGCTCTCTCTTCTGGCAGCTTGGATGCTGGTGATGATCTGGATTGTTCTTCCATAGGGATAAGGTGTTCCTGGGATTCCTTTCAGCTTCTTTTTTTGAAAAATATTTTTAGTTGTAGTTGGGCACAGTACCTTTATTTTATTTATTTATTTATTTTTATGTGTTGCTGAGGACTGAACCCAGCGCCTCGCACATGCTAGGGGAGTGCTCTACTGCTGAGCCACAACCCCAGACCTTTCTTCCAACTTCTTCTTCTTCTTCTTCTTCTTTTTTTTTTTTAATATGGACACAATATCTTTATTTATTTAATTTATTTATATTTTATGTGGTGCTCAGGATGAAACCCAGTACCTCACAAATGTGAGGCAAGCGCTCTGCCAATGAGCTGTAACCCTGGCCCCTTCTTCCAGCTTCTTGAAGGAGAAGTGTTCTTTTTTCTTTCTTTGATGGTGGTGCGGGGTGCTTGGGGATTGAACCAGGCCTCTCAGCTACATCCCCACCCCAAGCCCTTTTTATTTTATTCTGAGATTTTTTTTTTTTTTCTTCATTCCTTTTTTTTTTTTTTTTTTGTTCTGGAGATTGAATACAGGGCATATCACTGAGCTGTCCTTTTTATTTTTAGACAGTGTCTTGTTAAGTTGCTGAGGCTGGCCTAAAACTTGTGATTCTCCTATCTCAGCCTCCCAAGTTGCTGGGATGACAGGCATAGCCTCCGTGCCTGATTTGAGAAAGTCTTCTTAAACCAAGGCTGTATCAAGGTTGGGTCCTGAGTCCCCATCGTGTTACCTAGCAATGTCTGGCAGTGCTTTCTTTCTAGCACTGTCTCTTGCTATGCCTAAGTTGTCACTCCATGGCATTGGGTGGAGTAAGCTCCTGTGTGATGGGGTGGTCCTGTCATTCATTCCAGATGGGCTGATGGTAGGGGCTTCAGTGGTCCCTGGTTGGAGGAGAATGGGGCCCATGGTGGCCTGAGGCCTTGTTGTTCCCCACATCCTTCTCTGTGTTCTGCCTGGTAGGTGGGCTGAGTCCTGAGCAGCATAGGGACGTTGCCTGTGGTGGTCGGGAGCTGGCTATTGTCAGCCTTTCCTTGGTTAGTGGCTACAGTTTGCAACATTCTGAGGGTACCTTCTGCTTAGCCCTTTCCTGGACCACAGCTCCAGGCCAGATGTTTGAAGTCTGGCAAGCATGAGGAGGCATGCAGTCAGCATCCTAGGCAGCATACCCAGGGCTTGGCTCAGACTCTCTGCCCTGCCTTATTAAAGTGGGCTGTGGGTGATCAGCCAGGATAGGTGGGCACCCCTTTACTTAGGTCTGTTCCACCCAAGAAAGGCACAGTCAGGGACAAGGTATATCTGGGCTGCTTTAGCCTGAATCTCTGAGAACCTTTGGCTTGTCTCTGGGTAGTCAGAGAAAGGTGGTACACCTGCCCAAGCCATGACAAGTGTTGGCTCATGCCTCACTTGATTCCAACACATCTTTGATGAGGGCAGAGCTGGCATAGGCTGGAAAGTTACCAAAACATCTGTCTGTTTCCGGGTCTGCTTCTTAGCCAGGCCTGGGCATGAAGCCTGTTGGAAACTCCAGGACGCAAATACAAACTACAGACAGTTACGGTTTGTAGCTACTGGAAATGTACTTGGGACAAGCCAGAATAGATGACTTGTCTTTCTTGATTTAGAAAAGTAGAAATATGATTGATTCATGTTAAGATCATGGTGGCATAATGAAAGATAGACAGTGGTAAAAAGAAAGCTAGGGTGACTGGTTCCACACCCATCTGTGGGGCCACATGGGCAGGAATCTCCACCAGCCCCTGCATCGAATCACACAGTGATGGGTGGAGGGCTGTTTCCTGTTCTTTGTCCTGTGTGTGTGTTCAAAGAAGTCATTCAAGTAACCCGGACATAAGGCAGGGAGTCCTTTGGTTGCTCTAGTCAGGCACAGCCTCGGGAGGGAGGCAGGACCTCCAGGTGTGGGAGCTGCCCCACGTCACACTCACCACGGCTCCACTCTGCTCGTAGTGAATGGCTCTCCTGCCACCATCACCATAGAGACATGTGAGGACCCCAGCGACTGGACCACAGCCATTGGAGGTATGTCCCTGTAGGCTTTCACAAGTGCACATAGTGGGGAAGCTGTCATCCGTACTCTGGCCATCATTGTCCCAGCGGGGGCGGGGGGTGGTGGTGGTGGTGGTGGTTAAGACAGAGCTCAGCCACTGGCCCGTTAGACATGTGCTGTAACATGCCCTGACCTCCCTGGGCAGTGTCCTTATGGCTGTCCAGGGCAGCAGTGCTCTTACTACTCACCCAACCTCTTCCTGCTCACTCGACCTCTTCTTCCCCAACAGATGACACATTTGCCTTCTGGCGGGGGCTAAAGGATGCTGGCCTGCTGGACGAGGTCATTCAAGAATTCCAGCAGGAACTGGAGGAAACTATGAAAGGCCTGCAGCAGAGGGTGCAGGACCCTCCCCTGCAGCTCCGAGGTAAGGGAGATTGAGCTGCCCCCTTGCTGGCTCCCCCAGGCCCTGCTGTGTAGCTGGGACAGAGGCCTGCTGTGCTGAGGGGACTGGGGCGGGGTGTGTGCAGCCTGTGTTCTAGACATCTGTGGAGCTGGCTCCTGCCAATGCAGCCCTGAGGAGCTGGCCTCTGAATGGGCTGGATGGGGCCTGGGTGTTCACCAAGTGCCTGCATTGCTCCTTTCAGATGCTGTCCTCCTCAACAACATTGTACAGAACTTTGGCATGCTGGACCTAGTAAAGAAGGTGCTGGCCAGCCACAAGTGTCAAATGGACCGCTCTCGGGAGCAGTATGCCCGGGACCTGGCAGGTACACCAGCAACAGATGGGGGGATCGGGGTGTCCACGGCTACCTCTGGGCTTCTCTCTGTCATAGCTGTGCATGTGAGCTTTTCCTCTGGGGCCTGGCAAGTGAGGACATAGGCATCATACAGGAGTCAGTAAAACTCAACAGCCATGGTCCTTAGACCTCCAGGCTGGAGGCAGAGGTCACAGCGACTACCGACCCCCCTGCAAGGCCAAGTGGCTATTTAAGAGAAGTGGAGAGAAAAGGAAGGGCCACCCTGCCACCAGCAGATGCGCCTTGTGTCCTTTGCATCTGCTCCCAGCTCCTGCTCTTGTGGTCCTTTGTGTGTGCACTGCACATGAGTGTGAATAGGCTTACTTGGCCCCAAGGGCAGCTTTGCCTGCAGAGACTGCCTGGCACACGGCTTTCACCTGGGAGCAGTGGCCCTGGTTGTCCCCTCTGCTGGCCTCACCTTAGGCAGGGGGCCCTGGGTGTCTGGTGCTGGTGGCTCCTGGGCTACCTTGTGGTGACATCTGTGTCCCTGCAGCCCTGGAGCAGCAGTGTGACGAGCATCGGCGCCGTGCCCGGGAACTGAAGCACAAATCCCAGCACCTCAGCAATGTGCTCATGACACTCACACCTGTGCCCCTGCCACCCCCTGCCAAGCGGCCTCGGCTTGCACGCGCCACGTCTGGACCAGCTGCTGTGGCCTCGCAGGTGCTCACCCAGTCCGCGCAGATTGCCCTCGGCCCAGGCGTGCCTGTGCCCCAGCTGGCCAGTGTGCCACTTGGTAAAGTGGTATCCACGCTACCCTCGGCTGTCCTGGGCAAGGGCTCTCCTCAGGCTCCACCAGCCAGCTCGCCAGCCTCGCCGCTGCTCGGTGGCTACACAGTCCTGGCCTCCTCAGGCTCCAGCTTCCCCAACACAGTGGAGATCCACCCGGACGCATCCAGCCTCACAGTCCTAAGTACAGCAGCCATGCAGGACGGCAGCACTGTGCTGAAGGTGGTCAGTCCGCTACAACTGCTCACGCTTCCCAGCCTGGGCCCCACCCTGCAGAATGTGGCTCAGGCGTCACCTGCAGGCAGCACAATAGTGACAGTGCCCACTGCCACGGCCCCAGGGCCTGAGGAACACACAACCACCATTGAGGTGGCTGCTGTGGCAGAGGACCATGAGCAGAAGTAGCCAGGAGCCCAGGCCTCTTGCAGGGTATGTCCTGGGAGGGTGAGGCCCCTCAGGGCAGGTGGAGCTGGCTGCCTCTCCTCAGGCCGCTGCAGGCAGAGGCCATGGGGCTGGCTCAGCACAGGCAGGTCTAGTGGGCTGAACCAAAGAGAGGCATCACTAGGCAAATGAGAAGACAGATGCCAGCAACCTGGAAGATGGGTCTTCAAGTCCAAACTTCCTCCCCTTTTCTCTTGGGAAATAGACTTTCCACCTGTTGCTTGTTGATACTGTTTACACATTGGGCCTTGAGCAGGAGCCAGGGGAACAGTGGCTAGGAGGAGTGCATCTGGGTGCAGCCAGGTGCAGGCAGTAGAGCCAGGACGGCAGGTGCCTGAGACCCTGAAGGTGCTGGTAGTGCCAGAGCCCGCCAAGTCACTGAGGTCCTGGTGCCCACGCGCCGTCTCGGGGACGTTACTAACACATGTCTTGGGAACTGTACCCAAGTGTGGAAACCCATGGATCCTATGGATTTGGTTTCTTCCCACAGTTTTCTGTAGGGTTAGTGTGGCCACGCCCCACTCCTCTGCCTGTGTGGGAATGTGCACCCTGGGGGCCAAGATGCAGGCCCCGGGCAGCACCTGCCCCCACCCCAGGTGCTTAGATGGGGCACCCAGGCATACCAGGCAGGGTCAGGAGCCATTGATCACGTGCTACAGGTGTTTTTAAGTGAATTGCTTAGTAGGTTTCCAGGAAGAATCAAATTTGTAGCATTTTCAACCAAAACAATGCTGAGTGCCTAGGCTTCCCAAGGCAGCTCTGGTATGGGCCTGGAGCACTTGTGTATGCACCTGGCCAGGTGCTGGAGTTCCTGGGCAGTGCCCCTCCCCAAGATGAGGCTCTTTGTGGGGTTTGTATAGGGGTGTTCCTTCAGACTTGGTGGTGCTGAGATGGCCCCTGTGTGCAGTCAGCTGATGGGACCCCCAGAGCATAGAGCAGGCCAGTTGGGGGACGTGGGGCCCAAGATATTCCAGGAAGGGCTGTCTGTTGACAGTTTGCAGATCAGGGTTTGGGATCTCGAGGAAGACCAGGCAGGGGGCTATCCTCCAGGCCAGAGCCTCTGGAGCTAGACATTTCAGGAAGTGGGATAATCCCTGGGGCCAGTTATCCACAGACCCTTCTGGTGGTTGTTGGCCAAGAACCCCACAGCAGGAGAAGGCTGCAGTCCCTCTTTGCTGCTTTGAAAGGAACTAGCTGTCCCTCTCTCTGTCCATCCATCCCACTAAATGCCCAGACCCAACCTTTACACCTTTGTTTTGACCAGGGCCCCACGTCAAGCTACTGTTCTGTTTCTTATTTTCTTTCTGTTACATCCTTGTTTGCTGTTAGGAATCAGCTGGTTTTGGCGTGATGTTTATCTATTTGTGTACATACTCCTTTTTTTAAACTCATTTTTATTTGAGTTTCAAGTTCTGTGACATGGGGCAGCATGACCTTGTGGGCCTCAGGAGGATGCAGGTGTGGGCATGGCCCAGCAGCTCAGACAATGTAAGACATGGTGTCACTGGTGGGGACCTATGGGGCTTCCCTTGGCCGGCATCTGCCATGCTCTCTGCCTGCCTTTCCGGCTATAGAGCATTTTCCCTCTGTAAGATTCAGATGGGACTGTTTCAGCCCCTGCCTCTCCGTCCACGGAGGCACTGGAAGGTTCAGTTACCTTCAGAGCCATATACATAAGCCCCAGACCAACTTAGAATTAATTCCCTTCCCTTTCTCATGGTGCCCCAGACTGCCCTCAGCCATCTGCCACCAGCCCCTCGCACAGGAACCCACCTCCACTGTGGGTGGAGGGCTTGCTCACCCCCCTGGCTCCTGCAGGGCCTGCTGGTTGCTCGGGGGTGGGGGGGTGTTTGGGCCTCCCACTGCTCCTCAAGGCTGGCCAGGGTCTATCCAGTGGCTGCCTTCAGTTTAGTTTTCTGAGGAAATGGGACTGGATTTGGTTTTTGCAGAGGGCGTGAGCTCAGTGCATGCCCAGAGGCACCTGGGGAAGGGCATTGCTTGAGTTTCACTTTCTATGTTTTGCAAGTATCTGCTTGGTACTTTGACATAAAATAAAAACCTTTTTCATTAATTCTGTGTCTGGCTCTGGGAATGGCAGGCTGTGGAGGGAATGAGTTTATGAAAATGCCCCCACCCCCATGGTGGACAGGGCCATCCTATCTTGGGCTCCTCACAGATACCTGCTGAGTCCTTTCCACATGTGGTCAGGGGTTCTTGAGTCCAGCATTTTCATAACAACACCAGGCGCCATTTTGGTGTCACCCTTCCTGGGGAGTGGGGTGGGTTTTCTGCAGGTCTGACAGGGACCAGGACAGTCTCTGTGCCAGTGTCTGCTGCTGCCTCAGAGGATAGCTTTTGAGCAGCAGGGCTGTGCTGAACACAGCAAGGGTCCTGCTGGAGAAGCCATGCCTCATCCAGGGCTTCCACCAGGGGCCCTTCAAGCTGGTCATCTCCTTGCCCTTTGTCCAGTGCCCCCGCACCTCCCTGGCCCTGTGTCCCAGGGCTCCACAGGTTCACACCCCACCACCACCCAGAAAATCCCTGTGTGGAGAGGCCAGTGTTGTGGGATACAGGAGAGCATGTGCTCTGAAAGTGCGCAGTCCCTCAGGGTCCCAATCCAAAGACCTGTGCTCCAGACCTGGAGCTCCTCTGCACGCACATGTCTGCAGCAGCAAAGTGCTGGGCACAGTGGCACATGTCTGATCCCAGCTGCTGGGGGGGGGTGGTGCTGGGGCCAGGACCAGAACTCAGTGGCAGAACACATGCCCGGTGTGCGTGAGGCTTTGGGTTCATTCCCAGCACCACAGAAAAGGTGTGTACATAAAAAGTAAATAAAAGGCTGGGGATGCAGCCAGTGGTGAACCGTCCCTTGGTTCAATCTCCAGTACCAAAAAAGCTAATGAACATGCTGTGGCCTTGGTGGCCTCCCTCCCCATAACACCTCTAGGCACCTTGGATTCAGTGGGTCCAAGACAGACGTGCTGCTTTACTTTCTACCCTGAATCTGCTCCCTCTTGTGGCTCGTCTCTGGGGAGGGCAGCACCACTGGCCCAGCTTCAGGCCCCCTCTCTGCCAGTGCCCTTGGAGATGCACCCTGCTCTGCCTCTTTCAGGCTAAGATGACCTCTCCCTGCTCCACCCTCTAGCTCACACTCCCCACTGCCCATTCTCCTTGTTGTGGCCTCTCTTTGTCATTCAAATGCTGACCCTGCCAGGACTCCCCTCTTCTCTGGAGAGGGCTGTACCCTTAGTAGTGCCCTGTGATATCTACTTCTGATACTCAGGGTTCACAGCTGCAGAATGTGAATGTATAAGCTCAGAAGAGTTGGCTCTGGGCTTGTTCCTACCAAGGGGACGTCCCTGGGGGTCACTTCAGCAATGGCCACTCAAGGTCAAGGACACAGGAGTGGAGGACTCAGCAGTAGCTGCCTGTCTCACCAGGGCTTCAGAGCCATAGAAGACAGAGTCCCCATGGGGCCGGCACTGAGTGAGGGTCCACTGTCTGGGTGGACCACATTCTACTTGTCCATGCCCTCTCAAAGGACACCTAGGCTGTCACCAGGTTTTGGCTGCTGGGAATAAAGCTGCTGTAAACAACCATGTGCAGGTTTTTGTGTGGCTGTGGTCTTCAGCTCCTTGGAGTAAATGCCAAGGAATGTGACTGCTGGCTTGCAATCTGCCTTCCAGAGTGACCGCACTATGGTGTACCCTCCCAGAGGCAGATGCCATGCAGTGGCACTCCCAGGAGTGGGGGCCGTGTGTCAGGTGTGGAGGGGTGCTCCTGCTGCTGCTCTGCTCTGCATCCCCAGTGACCTTTGTGGAAGCCTCTGTGTGCTACTCTGCACACTTCTTTGTGGAGGCCTCTGTGTGCTTGCTGCTCTGCACACCTCTGGGAGGCTCCTGTTCAGGCGGGCCTTTTGCCCACCAGTTTCGTTTATATATATGTTATAGTCGGACACAATACATATTTATTTATTTGTTTATATGTGGTGCTAAGGATCGAACCCAGGGCCTCGCACGTGCTAGGTGAGTACTCTATCACTGAGCCCCAGCCCCAGTCCCCAGTTTCATTTTCTTATTGCTGACTTGTTTTGTTCTGGGTTGCAGGTTTTTGTTTTTAATCTTGAGATGGGGTCTCCCTGTACCGCCAGGCTGACCTCAGACTCCTGATCAAATGATCCTCCTGCTTTTATCGTTGAGTTTTAAGTTTTAGGAGGTTGGTTGGTTGGTTGGTTTTAATTCATGTGTTTTGTATATTAGTACTTTATCAGCTATGTCTTTTGCAAGCATTTTCTTCCAGGCTGTGGCTTGTCCTCATTCTCTTATGAAAGATGTCCTCATCTTTCACAGGGAAAAATGAAGTCCCATCCCTTTTTTGTGATTCTGAGGATCAAACCCATGTCCTTGCATTTGCTAGGCAGGCTTTGCCACTGAGCTAACCCCAGCCCTCTTCTTGGAGCTTTCCAGTTTGGCGTCTCACACTTGGCTCCATGGCCCATCCTGAGTGATCTCGTGGAAGGCCAGGTTTGTGCCTATGTCCTCGCCATTGTGTTTTTTGTTTTTTAATATTTTTTTTTTTTAGTTATAGGTGGACACAATATCTGTATTTTATTTCTATGTGGTGCTGAGGATCAAATCCAGTTCCTCATGGATGGTAGGCGAGCACTCTACCTCTGAGCCACAACCCCAGCCTGCCATTGTGGTTTTTGTATGTGGATGTCCACTTGTCCAGCACTCTTTTGCTAAAAAAAAAGAGTTTTTTTTTTTTTTTCTATTGCATTTCTTTTGCTCCTTTGTCAAAGATCAGTCAACTGTATTATGTGGGTCTGTTCCGGGAGTCTCTGTTCTACTTGACCATGTATTTATGGTCATGTATTTATCTATTCTTTTACCATACTGTTTTGATCACTAGAGCTTTATATTAAGTCTCAAAGTTGAGTAGCTTCTGTCCTCTGTCTTTTGTCTCTATAAAGCCTATGATCACTTTATTGGCATTCTCAAGACAATTTGCTGGGATTGCCTCAAATCTATAGATTAACATGAGTGCTTTATACATTTGATAGGATACTAGCCTTATGCGGTGGTCATGCCTATCATCCCAGCAGCTCAGGAGGCCGAGGCAGGAGGATTGCAAGTTCAAAGCCAGCCTGGGCAACTAAGTGAGGCCCTAAGCAACTTAGCAAGACCCTGTCTCACAATTAAAAAAAAAAAAAAAAAAAAGGCATGGGGGAGGCTGGGGATGTGGCTCAATGGTTAAGTGCCCCTGGGTTCAATCCCTGGTACCAAAGGAAAAGTTAGGACACTAGCTATCAGTGATCAGTGCAACTTCTTGCTTAGGTTTTCAAGTAAGTGTAAACACATTTAGTGGGTTGAGCAGTCAGTCAGGAGATGGTGGCTCATGGTTCTGTACACACGGAGAAGTAGAATGGAAGGTTCAGAGTTATTACATGCAGTAAAGATGGTATTTCGGGAATTTTTTTTTTTTTTTTTTTAATTCTGGAGGTTGAACACAGGCACATTTTACTACTGAGCTATATCCCCAGCCCTTTTTTTTAGGAAAAAAAAAAATTCTTTTAATTGTGAGACAGGATCTTGCTAAGTTGCCCAGGCTGGAGTAGACTTTATGACCCTCCTGCCTCAGTCTTCTGAGTTGCTGGGATCACAGGTGTGCATTACAGGTGTGCCTGGCTCAGGAAACTGATTGCAGATCCCAGTTCAAGAAGTAAAAAACATTCTTTTTTGGTGGATTTCCTCCTTCATTAAGCAGTGTCTCTTCTTTGATTTATCTTGTGTTATTTGGTTTTGCCCTAAATTCTAGTTTGATGTTAATATTGCTATGCTAGCATTTATTTATTCATTTTTGATTGATAGATGCCTTTCATATTTTTTTTCTTTTTTAGTTGTTTTTTATTGTATCTATGGTAAGTCACAAGTACTGTATTCTCTTTATTTATTTGTTTTGTGGTACAGAGGAGCAACACCCAGCGCTTCACCACTGAACTACATCTACAACCCTGTTAAAATTTTTTTTTTTTTTTTTTTTTTTAATTTGAGTCAGGGTCTCAATAAATTGCCCAGGCTGGCCTCAAATTTGGGAATCCTCCTGCCTCAGCCTCCTGAGTAGCTGGGATTACAGGCATGGATCACTGTACCTGGCTTTTCTTTTTAAATCCATCTTGTGATCTTTAGTCTATTACTAGGATAATTTAATCCTTTTACATTTATTGCAGTTATTGGTTTATTTGGATGCATGTCTTTCATTAAGTTGTTCCATAGGCTGAAGTATTTCTGCAGAATTTTCTCTCTCATGTGCCTGTCCATGCAGTGCTGGGGGTCAAACCCAGGGCCTCACACATGCTGGGCCAGTGCTCTACCGCTAAGCTACACCCCTAGACCAGGAATTTTCTTGACTTGTTTTTTTCTGCGTTGGTCTCTGCCTTTTCTTTCTTTTTTTTTTTCTAAAGTGCTGATGACTCCTTTTTTTTTTTTTTTTTTTTTTTTTAATTTTTATTTATTTTTATTGTTTAATTTTCGGCGGACACAACATCTTTGTGTGTATGTGGTGCTGAGGATCGAACCCGGGCCGCACGCATACCAAGCGAGCGCGCTACCGCTTGAGCCACATCCCCAGCCCTGCTGATGACTCTTGACTTTCTTCTTTCATGTGATGGCTTTAAAAAATTTACCAGGTATGGTGGTGCCTCCCTGTTAATAAGTAAATAAATAAATAAAATGTTCATGAAGTCTATGGCACGCCTCCCACAAAAGTTGGGGGTCTAATTCCCCACCCCTTGGTTTTGGACCAGCCTGGTGACTCTTTTTTTTTTTTTTTTTTGGTACTGGAGATTAGACCCCCAAGCCACACTGAGCCACATCCTGTGCCCCTTTTATTTTATTTATTTATTAGTACCAGGAATTGAACTCAGGGGCACTCAACCACTGAGCCATATCCCCAGCCCTATTTTGTATTTTATTTAGAGACAGGGTCTCACTGAATTGCTCAGTGCTTCACCATTGCTAAGGCTGTCTTTGAACTTGTGATCCTCCTGCCTCAGCCTCCAGAACCTCTGGGATTACAGGCATGTGCCACTATGCCTGGCTTATTTTTAATTTTTGATACAGGGTCTCACTAAGTTGCTTAGGGTTTCACTAAATTGCTGAGACTGGCTTTGAACTTGTGATCCTCCTGCCTCAGCCTCCGTAGGTGCTGGCATTACAGGAGTGTGCCACCACACCTGGCCTTGGGACTCACTTTTGAGGACTAGAATGTGGCAGCAATCAGGTTGGACTGGGAGAAGATGGTGGAGTTTCCATTCACCCTTTCTCCCCTGCCCACCATTTTGGACTTCAGCTGTTATGTTGGGTGATCTCGTAGAAGTGGAGGTAGGTGCTTAAGGAGCCTCAGGTGCCTCCTACTGCAGAATCCACCTCTCTGGCTGAGGATCTGGGTATCATAAGACCAGCTGACTTTTGAGTCTGTGCCTGTGTCTTTTGTGGCCATCATGGAGGGTTGTTTTATGTCTGGGTTTTGGGTCACTTGTCATAGTCATACTGACTGGAACTTGCTGTCTTAATCAACTTTCCTTCTGAGCCCAGGTCCTGCTCATTGTTTGGTACCTGAGGGGATGCTCCGTGGTGTGTGGTGCTGGACCCTCTCTGTGCAGAGGGGTTGGCATGGGGCAGTTCCATCTGGGCCGGTTGGTTATATGTGCAGCTCCTGCACCATGAGGGTAGAGTGGGTGTGTGCAAGTTCTGATCGCTGCCTCTGGCCTGGGTGGATGCCTTGCTTGGTGGGCAGGGTGGGCTGCCCAAGGCCCTGCCAGATCCATCTGGCTCCAGCTCCTGACTCCATGAGGGATGGGGTAGGTGGCACCTTGGGCTCCCCAAGCAACCGGAGGCCAATATCGGCTTGAGGCTGGCCTGCTGCACTCCTGGTGCACTGTTCCTTCTTGATATCTGGGTGAGCAGGAAGTGCATAGCCACACATGCACACACACAAATTGTGCTGTGGTGAAACGTACGTTCAGTGAAACACAGCACTCCGGAGGACCGTGGCTGAGTCTCGGCGATGGACAGAGAACTGTGGCCCTGGCTGAGGTAGGGCATTCCCTCCTTCCCCTTCCCAACCACTCCCGACTCTGCCACCATGACCTGGTTCACAGCTGCTCCTTAGCGTCGTGTCATGCAACCATACATCGAAAATGTCTGTGTGTTGTTGGGCTCAGTGGCCAGGTCTGCATCTCAGCTACCAAGGAGGCTGAGGCAGGAGGATTGTAAGTGCCAGGCAGGTTGGTAACTTAGCAAGATCCTGTCTCAAAATAAAAAAGTAAAAAGGGCTGGGGTGTAGCACAGTGGCAGAGCACCCCTGGGTTCAGCCCCCAGCACCATGAAGGAAAGAAAAGGAAAGAGAAAGTGCGGGTGTGTTTCATCTCCTTGGGCAGGTGTGGTAGGCATGCAGTTGTTTAGTCATGAGGTCAATGTTCATTTGATTTTGCCAGAAACTTCCAAACTGGTTTCTGAGCTGGCTGCAGCATCTGGTGCCTCCTCCATGCCTGGGAGGGTCCACCTTCATCCAGGTACACAGCCTCACCTCAGGAGCTCTGGTTTGTGTCTCCAAAGGACTTCATGTGGAGTGTCTTTTTGTGCTTTTGGTCATTTTTATATTTTTTATGTGAGGTGTGTCTCAAATATTTTGTTCATTTTTAGAAACCAGCCTTTAATTTTTGAATTTTAAAAATTTGAAACAATCTCAGGCAAGGAGTTAGCTCAGAGGCAGAGCTTGTGCAGCATAGCAAGGCCCTGGGTTCTATCCCTAGCACCCAAAAAAACCAAACAAAGCAAAACAAAAAACCAAAACCTGCTCTGGATTCCTTAGGTCTGTTTATTTTTAATATATCTCCTCTGTTGATAGTTTACCTTTTCATTTTTATCACTGATGTCCTTTAAAGTGCAGGAGTTCTGATATTTGTGGAAACAATTTACCAATTTTTCCATCAGTGCTTCCATGTCCTTTCAGAGAAGGGGCTGCCTCCCCATGCTGTGAGGAGCTCTGGTTCCCACATCTCACTCCATGTTCAGTTGGCCCTGGGAGCCCTTGAGCTGGGGTGCAGGTCAGGCCTGGCTCCCCCCGTCCCCGCCAGCTTCAGCTCAGTGGTCCCAGCACCATTGTTGAAGACACTCTTCTGCTTGGCCCTCGAGGAGATTCTAGCTGCACACCTGGGTCTGGGCTGGCTCCCCACACTGGCAACTGTGTTCCATCCAGCTTCTACAAGCTTGGGGTCACCCAGGCAGCCACACTGGCCACGAGGAGCTACACAGTTCTTCCTGTCCTCTGCACACTGGCCAATCCCCAGTCACAAACACAGGCCCTAGAGGTGCCTGGTATGCACAGGGAGTGGCAGTGGAGCAGACACCCTGGAAGGTAACAGGCAGGTGTCACAGTGAGGGCTGAGGCCAGAGGCCAGGAGTATGGACTTGACCCTCTGGGTTCCCAGAGCAAGCCACGTCTAGGTGTCAAGGAGGAGCAGCACACAGGGAGGCTGTGGGGGAAGGGAGGGTGGACTGTGTCCCCTACCTGACTTCTTCTTCTGGCCATGCCATCCCACAAAGCACGAGGGGAGCCAGGCTCTGCAGGACCAAGTGTCCAGGAATTTGGAATGGTCACCCCCCCAGCCCCAACAAAAGGGATCCCCCATGGCCTTGTTGGGCCTGCAGCCGCAGGCTGATGTGGTGGGATACTCCTGCCCACCCCTCTCCTTATACTGAGCGCATCCCCTCTCCCAGTCATTCTAGAGAGTTGGCCATGGAGTGGAGCACTCAGAATGACAAGGCAAGATGCCACCTGGGGGCATGGACCCTTGGGGACACCCATGACATGCTCTTAGGAGGGTTTTAATCAAGCTATGAGTCTGATGGGGGTGGGGCAGCCCAGGCTGGGCACTGTGGGTGGGGACTAGCAGGGAAGTACAGCCCCCCCCTCTACTGGGGACTGATTTGACGCATGCAGTTTGGGGAGGAGTGAGGTTGGGTTGGAGGCCCTGCAGAGATGCTGAGGGGGCAGGGCAAGGGGGCATCTGGGAGCACCCAGGGCCTAGGTGCTTCCTTGGCAATGTCTGTCTGGTACAGATGCAGCCCCTCCCCTGATCCCAGGAGGAGGGGATCTGTGTCTTTCCCTGGCTTAAGCCAGGATCCCTGGGTGCTGACAAAATCTAGACATTGCCATACCACAGCCACCACACTTGGCCACCTGGTCACTCCTAGATGAGCTTCTGCCAGAGCAGAAGTTCCTGGGTGGGGGGAGGGGGACAGGTATTGGGTGCTGCTTAAGTGTCACAGCCAGAGCTGCTTAGAGCAAAAGATGCCCCTCAGAAAAGCTGGGCCTTGCCCCCAGACCACAGGAGACCTGGGCTGAATTTCCTCCATGGCTCCTAGCACTGGCAGAGGGCAAAGCCAGGCTAGGCACCGTGGACTCTGGGAACACATGGTTCAGGAGATGAAGCTGAGTGGGGGATGGGAACGCACTTTGTTTCTTTTTAATTTGATTTTTTTCCCATACTAGGAATTAAACCCAGGGTTTCACATGTGCTAGCCAGGAGATAGGCAGGTGCTACACCACTGAGCTACACTCCCAGCACCTCCTCTTTTTTTTCAGTACCAGAGATTGAACCCAGGGGTGTTAACCCCTGAGCCACATCTCTAGCCCTTTTTTATATTTTGTTTAGAGTCAGGGTTTTGTTAAGTTGCTTAGGGCTTGGCTAAATTGCTGAAACTGGCTTTGAACTCATAATCCTCCTGTCTTAGCTTCCCGAGCTGCTGGGATTACAGGTGTGCACCACAGTGGCCAATTTCTAGTTCCTTTGTGGTGCGTGCAGTATTGGATCACATGCTTTGCCTACTTTTCTCTTAGGCTGGATATTTTTCTGAATTTTTGAGATCTTTAAAATACTAAATCTTTAGATCTTTAAAATACTAAAGAACTGAGAATCTCACTGTGACATGAGCTAGGCTTGCTTTGCTCTTGTGTGGCTGGACCTGTCAGCAGCACACAGGTAGATGTTTAACAGCTGGCTCTATGAGAAGGAAAGAATTATTGAACACTGTCCCTCATAGTCTGCTCGGAGTACAGAGTCCCTTAGTCCTGAGTGGGAAGGAGTATGCCCAACATGCTGGCCGCAGGGATGGGCCCTCCTTCGGAAGGCCAGTCCTATACAAGACTACTGACTGGCAGACACGTTCTGCCTAGGTTTCTTCCAGGGTCTCTGTGGTGGTTGCGTTTCCTGTTTTAATCTTCTGTCTGTCACTATTTGCATCAAGGCCTTCCCCACTCTGCTGTTTTTGTTTCAGGATGTGACGATTGTTAACCAGGCTTGAACAATCTGACTTCCCCTGTGGTCTGAAGCGCTGCCACTCTTCACAGGTGACACTGGCATGTGCTTGGGTTGGCTTCAGGGCTCTCTGCTAAGCCCTGAAATCTGCTGATGTGCTTGTGCTCATGCTCTTCCTTCAGGGGTTTGCAGTGGCACATGCTCGGAATACTCTTTCTAGTGATTGTCCTGCCTATTCTTGTTTATGAGATGCTTTCCCAAAAGAATCTTACAACCAGTGTGTCTACTATGTCCCATTTCCTTTGGCACTTCATTGTAATTTGCATTATTCAGACAGATTTAGGGTTAGGTCTTCCTGTGTGAGAACAGAGCCCTCTTGCTGTCTCAGCAGTGCCCCATGATCCCCAGGAGTACCCGAAGATCTTCTTGCATGTTTTTCAACTTCATTTCTCGTGCTGCTCCTGTTTGGGAATCTCTTTCTCGTCCTCTTTTCTGATATCTGTGTGTTCAGAGGCTCCTGGTTATTGGTGTGTGCCCAGCGGTAGAGCTTCTGCTTGACACTTGCCTGGCGGGAGGGAGATTGGAGACAGATGTGCCTTATTGTTTGAGGGACCACAGAGCTGCAGTAGCTATCAACTGCCGTGTAACAAGTCACCCAAACCTAGTGCTTAAAACCACAATAAACATTTATGATCTCGCTGCTGGAAGTGACAAGGTGTGGTTCCGGCTTGGCGTCTACTGAGGCTGCAGTCAGGCTGTTGGCCAGGGCTGGAGGTTGGCAGGAGCCTCAGTTCTCCCCGATATAGCTCCCCTCTGGGAGGAGTGGTCCTGGGGTGTCCCCCAACATGTGTGGTCAGAGAGAGCAGGGAGGGAGGAAGTTGGCAGTCTTTTTTGATACCCAGCCAGTTTTGTACCAGGCTCCCTGGTTGCTCAGGTTGGCCTTTGCAGTGGGCGAGATCAGGATCCTGCGCCCACAGTTTCCTGGCTCAGCTGGGGATCAGCTGGCTGTGTAGCCTTTGGGGTGACTGCTGCGCTCAGCTGATGGTGGCCCTTCTCCACAAGGCCAGGAGGTTAGGCACAGCTCAAAAGAGGTTGTGTAATGCTCCTGGCTCTTCAAGTCATAGCTTGGACCTCTTCATTTGTTTTAGGGGGTTGGATGTAGTCACTAGAGCCTCAGAGGGATGTTTCCTTTTAGGAAAGGGCCCCTCCCCCTGCAGAACTCTCAGCCCGTTCCCCCTCCCCAGTACTCCGTCCTAGCCAGAGTGCACTTGTGCGGGCTCCGGGCTCCGGGCTCCGGGGTCTGCAAGAAAGTGCTCCTCACCTCCACTAGGAATACCTTTTAAACCCCAAATGGGCATGGCACCATTAGCCATCTGCCCAGGTTGAAACTCCTCCTCCGTACACCCAAGGCCACAGAAGAATGTGTGTGTGAGGCTGGGGCCAAGAAGGGCTGACCCCAGGGCACCCCAGGACTCTTCCTACTTTCATCCGCAGTCCAGGGAGCTCCACCAAGGCTGGGAGGGGAGGTGTCACTCGAGGGCGGGGCAGGGGCGGGGGCGGGGCGGGCAGGGGTCAGTGAGGTAATTTCCGTGATCAGGCATCTGAGGTTTGAGCCGCCCCAGGGGCAGAATCGAAAGTGATCACTGCTGGAGGTTGGTGCTGGTGAGTGCAGGGTAAACCCCTGGTGGTAGCTGGAGCCGAGACGGGAGGGCCTGCTGGGGAGGGGAGGGATGCCAGCGCCCAGTGAGTCCCCGGGAGTGAGCCAGCTGCCTGGAAGGCCCCCCGACCCCACCCACAGCAGCACAACCAGGCTCCCTTGCACCTCCTGCTGGATCCAGCACCTGGTGGGGGTCTTGGCTCAGTTGGGCTCAGAAATTTCCACTTGGGTGCAGGGGTTTTTCAGACCCTGGGTGGCTGCCCTAGTCATTTTCCTTTCTTTATTCTTATTATTTATTTTTTAGTTGTAGTTGGACACAGTATTTTATTTATTTATTTTTATGTGGTGCTGAGGATCGAACCCAGGGCCTCACACGTGCTAGGCGAGCGCTCTACCACTGAGCCACAACCACAGCCCCAGTCATTTTTTTTTTTTTTTAAACATGGTCTTTGTATTACCCCAAAGATTCCTGGCCAGCAGAGTGTGCAAGGAGCTGTCACCTCCCTCGTCCCAGCTGGGGTGGCCCCAGCTAAAACTCTGGGTCCTGGGCAGCCCCCTCTCCTGGCATCCCTGTAGGAACTCTGTTATCTGTCCTACCTGGGAAGGGTTGGTCCTCTGCAGGGCTGTGTCCTCCCCACCCTGGGTCCCCACTGCCAAGACTAGGGGTGCAGTCACCCTAAGAGACACTGTGGACTCTCAGAAAAGAGGTATAGTGTGTGTAAAGGAGACGGAAACCTGGGAGTCCCAGGCCTCACTGGGCCCAGCTTCTGTAGCCTCCAGGGTTCTCCTGCGTCCCCAGCTGTCACTTCTGCTTCTCTTGAGCAAGCTGGAGACCCTTCAGGAGGAAGGGGTTTGGTGGGTCAGGCCAGTAGCCTTAGCTTCTCCATCAGTCAAGGCCACTGCCAACAGTTCTCTCTGTGGGTTGGGTTAGGCAGGATTCTTCACCCTGGCCTGGGGGAATGTGTGGGTGACCCTCTGACCTCTGCCTGACTTGGGCCTCCTGTCCCAGTGGGCCAGGGAGTCTTGAATGCCGCCCTGAAGAGCCTGGTCAGCTTCAGACATGGCATCCCAGGGGCGTGGTCCGTTGCCCACCAGCCCTCTGGCCACCAAGGGGCCATCTCTAGCCAGGCTCTACGCCCAAGTGGACCTCTATCTGGGTTGCCCTCGCTGTGCCCAGCGCCTCAACGAGACCACCTATGTGCTGCAGAAGGTGGAGCATGGCTGCCCCCGGGAGATTCTGCTGGCCCGCTGCAAGTGCACTGCCAAGAGTAAGGTCTGGCGCAGGGTGGGCCGCAGGCCCACCTTCCCAAGGCCTCTGTACTACAAAGTCTGTCGCTACTACAGCCCAGAGCTGGGCTGCCGGCGCCACCGGAACCAGTGCACCTTCGCCCACAGCCGTGAGGAGGCACTGGTCTGGACTTTCGAACGCAAGCACAACGTCTCCCGTCTGTGGCTGAAGGCTGCCTTGCAGGGCGAGAGGGCTCAGGGTGGGCCACCTGGGGCGGCTGACACCATCTGTGCAGAGTTCGGAGGCCACTTCCAACTTCTGTGTGCCCACTGCTTTAGGCGCTGCCCCCCACACCTTAGCCCTATGGACCCCCAGGGACGGTGCCCCGAGCATGGAACCTGCCACTCACTCCTCGCCCATGTCAGCACCGAGGGCCGCAAGCGGCAGTTTGTAGAGGTGCGGCCGCAGCCCCAGAATTGCCCCCTGCTGAACTACTGCATGTTCGTAGGGCGTGGGCAGCCGTGCCGCCATGGTGCTGCCCGCTGCCAGTATGCACACAGTGCTGTGGAGATGGCCGTGTGGAAGGCCGAGCGGCTGGATGGGCTCCGGCGGGAGGACCTGCTCACTCACCCTGCCCTTCGGGAGGCACAGTGTACAGCGCCCCAGGGCCAGCCCCCTGGGGTCCAGCTGTACTGTCACACCTGCCTGGTCACCTGCCACACTCAGGAAGCCTTTGAGAACCACTGCTCCTCCCTGGAGCATGCACAGATGGTGGCCTACGACCAGGCTGTGCCCTGGGAGTACCGCAGCCCACCCATGGGGTTGTCTACATTTGAGCTTTGCCCAAGGTAAGGACAGCTGGGTGGGAACGTAAGGTGGGGGACGAATCCCCACCAGCCAGCACCAGGAAATGCAAGACTCATGGTCCTGGGGCTCCCTGCACCTGCCTCATCCTCTCCCAGTGGGTCAGCACTACCTGGCCTCTGAGGACCTGGGTAAGGAAAGTCCCTTTCTTGGAGCTGCGTGACAGGCCTTGTCCTAGGGGCATGGGAGTAGACAGCAGGCAAGGTCCGTGCGTGCCCTGGCCTGGAATCCATCCTGCTTCCCATACAGGCTAGAGTGGGCGTGGGAGGCCTGCCTTTCAGCTCACCTTTCGGCTGCACCTCCGTGTAGCCCTGATGACCTCCCTGCCCCCAGGCCTGACCTCTGTGAATATGGGGACATCTGCACCAAGGCACACTCAGCCCAGGAACTGCAAGAGTGGGTCCAGCGGGCACAGGCCCTGCGGCTGCGGGAGCAAGAAGCCTGGAAGGACGGGTTGATGCCCTACCGGGCGCGGCTGCTGGCTGAGTACCAGCACAGCAGCAGCGAGGTCCTGGTGGTAAGTGGGGGCTGTGCCAGGGGTAGGGGATAGGTTCAGGCTGCCCTGCTAAAGGCCAGGTCTTCCCTGCAGCTGGCTGAGACCGTCCCTGGAGTGTCTATTACTTGCCACCAGCCCCTAGTGCATCAGGCCCAGGAGAAGAAGACCCAGCACAGCTGGACGTTCACTGTCCACTCTGAGGTGAGGGCTTAGCACAGATCCAAGGCCTCAGGCCTTGTGGGCCAGTCTATCCCTGGGTGAAGGATGCCCCAGGAGGTGAGTACCAGAGATGGGTAGATGTCAGAAGCCTGGGATCTGGACCTGGGCAGGCTCCTTAGTTCTCTGCCTCGGTTTCCTTACCTACAGACAGGGCATCTCAAGAGCCCCCACCCTGAGGGTCCCTCTGCAGCGTTCATGGGTTAGCAGTGTCTGGTGCCCCGAGAGGGAGGGTGGGGTGGGCCCAGGCTGCCCATCCTGCCTATGCTCACATCCACAGGGCCTAAGGCACGTCCCATGACCCCCACCATGCAGAGGAGACCAGGGAGGTTAATCAGGCGTAGGTTCTACACCCAGAGAGTGGCTGGAACTGCCTCTTGGGAGGGAAGGAGACTGGGATGATGCCCAGAGGGTTGGGTCAGGGCCTGGGGGTGCACCTCACATCCAGTCTCTTCTCCTAGGACCCTCTGCTCCACGTGGCCCTGCTCAAGCAGGAGCCTGGAGCAGACTTCTCGTTGGTGGCCCCCTCCCTCCCACGGGGCCAGCTGTATGCGCAGGGGCAACACTTCCGTGTGCGTGACACCTCAGCTGAATTCCAGGTGGAGGTGCATGTGCAGGCTGCCTCCTTTGGTACCTTTGAGCAGTGGGTGGTCTTCGACTTTGGCCGCCGGCCAGTTCTGCTTCAGAAGCTGGGGTTGCGGCTGGGCCAAGCACAGAGCCTAGGATTCTGTGGAAGGCCAGCACCTACCTTCCTCGAGGAGCGGGGCCGCTGGCACACAGGCAACCGCCACGTGGTTCCTTGCGTGCCACACACAGCTGAACAAGCAGCCCTGGTGGCCAAGTACAAGGCACCGGCCCTGGCCTTGGAGTTCAGTCACAGCAGCCTGGCCTCAGGCCCCATCTCTCGTAGCAACTATCGGCAGAAGATGCACAACTTCCTCTATGAGGAGGAGGCTGCTCAGCAGCGGCTGGTGGCTAGGTGAGGCAGGCAGCAGGCGGGTGGGCAGCTGGGAATCTGAATGTGAAGCCAGGTCTACAGCTGTGGCCTGGGAGCTCACCACCAGGTGCTCCCACCAGGCTGACCATGCAGGTCCAGGTGTCCCTGAAGGCGGCTCTGCAGACACCAGCACTGGGCATGCTCTTCGCACCACAGGGAGCCCTCTACGCCGAAGTCCCTGTCCCCTCCTCTCTGATGCCAGATACAGACCAGGGCTTCCTGCTGAGTCGGGCAGTGAGCACGGCCCTCATAGCTCCTGTGCCCGCACCTAATGACACAGTGTTCGAAGTGCAGCTGGAGACACGGGCCAGCTCAGAGCAAGCTCTGTGGCTACTGCTGCCAGCACACTGCTGTGTGGCCCTAGAGCTAAAGCCTGAGGACAACCCCCTCTTAGAAGTGCAGTTCCAGATTGACCCAATGCCGTTCCGCCTCTGGCACCAGGCAGTGGACACACTGCCCAAGGAGCACCTGGTGGTACCGGACCTGCCCAACTGCACTGTGCCCCATCCCAGGCCCATCCCATCCTCACTGTGTGGAAACCACAAGCAGAAGATGGCTGTGAGGCTCATTGCAGGCAGCAGCCCAGGAGGCATGAAGCCTGTTCCCCCTCTACTCATCTATGGGCCCTTTGGCACTGGCAAAACCTACACACTAGCCATGGCCTCTCTGGAGGTGGTTCGGCAGTCCCACACCAAGGTACTCATCTGCACACACACCAACAGGTGAGCCCAGGCCTGCCCAGTATCCAGTCCTCTGTGGGGACTCTCCTGAGGGCCAGCTGCCCTGGGGTGATGGGTCTGTTGTTGGCTGAGGGACCGGAGAGCCACCAAGAGGTCAGGTACCATAGAAGGGGAGGTGGGTGGCAGTGGTTGGCTTGCTCAGCTTTACATGGCAAGGCCCTTGATTGATTGTGTTTTCTATAGAAACACAGATTTCTCAATAGGGAAGTTCCCCTCTGGTTGATGTGGTTTTCTTGGTTCTCTAACAGAGTACACTGGCAGGTTTCTGGGTCTTCCTCAGCCCGGCATCAGGAGGGAGGACGCACAGGACAGGGCCACATACCCTGGGCCAATCTTCTGGGCTTAGTGTGGGGATCACTGGGTCTTGGCAGTGTCTGGGGGGCTAGTGGGGCCAGGTATGTCTCACCTGGAAGGTGCCAACAGCCTTTCCTTTGCCTCTTGACCCTTGGACTCTGCCCCTGAGAGTTAGGGTACCAGTTCTTGCTGCCCACTGCTGACAGAGCCCAGGAGCCATGCTCAGGTCAGGCCAGCCTCTGGTCACCCTGGGTTGCTGCAGGCCATGGCCAGCTCCTTCACCTTCCTCCCTGCTTTGCCTTAAACCGCTCCCCCTCTGAGCCCTCCCTGACCCTGCAGGAGCTTCTGCTCCTCCCATTCCTTTCTGTCAGGCTCTGACCTTCCTGCATCTTTGCCATGTGTCTGTTCCCTCTGGGGATGCCAGCATGCCTAGCAGGACTCTGTCCACCTCCTTCCAGGACCTCCAGGTGGGTCCAGGTACATGGGGCATTTTAGCAGACAGTGGGAACAGCTGCATGCCTTGTGCCCCCATAGTGCTGCAGACATCTACATCCGGGAGTATTTCCACGCCTATGTCAGCAGAGACCACCCTGAGGCAGCTCCGCTCCGGGTGATGTATACAGACCGCCCGCCCAGCCAGACCGACCCGGCTACGCTGCGGTACTGCTGCCTGACAGAGGACGGCCGGGCCTTCCGCCCACCCACCAGGGCAGAGCTGGCACATCACCGCCTGGTGGTCACCACCACCTCCCAGGCCCGAAAGCTGCAGGTGCCGGTCGGCTTCTTCTCCCACATCCTCATCGATGAGGCTGCCCAGATGCTGGAGTGCGAGGCCCTCACCCCACTGGCCTATGCCTCACCCCACACCCGTGTGGTGCTGGCGGGGGACCACATGCAGGTTACGCCCAGGCTCTTCAGTGTGCCCAGGGCTAGGGCGGCCAGGCACACACTGCTCTACCGCCTCTTCCTGCACTACCAGCAGGAGGCCCACAGCGTTGCCCAGAAGAGCCGCCTCATCTTCCACGAGAACTACCGCTGCACCGCAGCCATCATCAGCTTCGTCTCACGCCACTTCTACACGACCAAGGGCAACCCCATCCAGGCCAGCGGCAAGGTCCCACGCCACCCCCAGCACTACCCGCTCATGTTCTGCCATGTGGCGGGTACCCCTGAGCAGGACCTGTCCAGGACGTCTTGGATCAACGCAGCGGAGGTCGCTCAGGTGGTGGAGAAAGTGCAGGAGGTCTACAACACCTGGCCCCGCTGCTGGGGTGGCCGGGAGCAGAGACACATCTGTGCTGTTTCCCATGGCGCCCAGGTGAGCCCAGCCTCTGGCCTCCTTGGAAGTTTACCACCTGAAATTCCAGAATGGCTGCTGCTTGGCGGCTGAGGGTGCCCAGGTCTCTGGGGCCCATCGCTGGCGGGGCACCGACCCCTCATGCTCTGGCCTATTGTCTCCAGGTCGCTGCCCTGAGGCAGGAGCTGAGGAGAAGGAACCTGGGCGAGGTGTCTGTGGGCAGCTTTGAGATCCTGCCAGGTGGGTGGTCAGTGGCACGGGCAAGGGGCACCTGGCTGTGGGGCAGTTTCTGGCCTGCTCCTCAGTCTTGCTCCAGTGGGGGGTGCAGCTGAAGATGGAGGTCGGTCCACTGTCCTGCCTAGCGGCTTGACCCATGTGTCCCCTGCAGGGCGGGAGTTCCGGGTGGTGGTACTGAGCACTGTGCACAACTGCCTCAGCCTGCTCGGCCCCAGGGCACCGGCCTCCGAGTTCTTCACGGAGGCCCGTGTACTGAACACGATCATGACCCGAGCCCAGTCCCAACTGGTGGCCGTGGGGGATGCAGTGGCCCTCTGCTCCTTTGGAGCCTGCAGCAAGCTCTGGAGGAGCTTCATCCACGAGTGTGTGGAACACCGCAGCATCTGTCCCGAGAGCCTGTCGCTAGAGCAGATCGAGCAGAGTGTGGCTCAGAGGCAGCATTGGGCCCCTGTGGCCCCCAGAGCAGAGGCAGCTGGGGCAGCAGTGGCCAGGGACACTGACACAGAAGAGACAGCTGGGGGCCCAGCCACAGAGCACGTGGCTGTGGCAAGGGTTCTGCCCGAGCCCGTGGCCAAGGGGCGTGAGGTCGCTGTGAAGGTGGAGGCAGGGGACGCAGCCCCTGGGGATGCAGCAGCAGGGCGGACCCTGGAGGGCAGGAGGCCTGCAGACCCTGAGGACTGGGAATCTGACTTCTGGCCTTCCCACGGGGAGCTCGACGCCGAGGATGCCATCCTGCAGGAGCTCCTGGATGAGAGCCGACAGGTGACAGTGACCGTTGGGGAGGATGGGTTGCTGGACACCGTAGCCAGACCCAAGTCTCCACAGCAGGCCCAGCAGTACACCAACCTGCCCCCAGCCATGCTGTGGGAGCTACTGCACTCAGAGCCCGAGCTGTACCGCCACTGCACGTTCCTGAAGGAGACCTTCCAGCGGGCGTCCGCCATGCCGCTAAGCAATGCAGCCTCCAGCCCCATCCAGATCAGGGGCCGTCTGAACTGTGGGATGGCCTTTACAGGGGATGAGGTGCTGGTGCAGGTCCTGGACCAGGAGGCTGGTGATGGGGACATGACAGGACGGCTGCAGGGCCGTGTGGTGGGTGTGCTGAAGAGGAGGAGGCATGCGCTGGCCTTTGTGTGCCAGATGGACAAGTGGGATCCCCGGATCATGATCCCTGTGGACAGCTCTGTGACCAAGATCTTTGTGGCTGAGCTGAAGGATCCGCTGCACATCCCCATTCACCGCCTGCTCCAGGGCCGGGTGCAGCGTGTGGGGCACAAGACCCTCTCGGCTGAGGCTCGGCACACCCAGCTCTTCTGGGTCCACATCGTCCTGTGGCGTGAGCGTTTCTACTACCCACTGGGCATAATCCTGGATGTGCTGCCCGAGGCCACCACCTGGGAGCAGGGCCTCCGCATCCTGGACCTGGAGCATGGCCTCAGGACCCCCATGCCTGACCCAGCCTCCATCACCAAGGTGCTGGAGAGATACCAAATGGAGCTGGACTCTGCTGCTGGTGACCGAGAAGACTGTCGCAGCCTCCTGACCTTCACTGTGGACCCCCAGGGTGCCTGTCACCTAGATGATGCCCTCAGTGTCCGGGACCTGGGCACCAGGTGTGAGGTAGCTGTGCACATCACTGATGTGGCCAGCTTTGTGCCCAGGGATGGGACCCTGGACGTGGAGGCCCGCCGGCAGGGCATTGCATTCTATGCTCCCGATAGAGAGCCAGTGCTCACACTGCCAGTCAGCATCTGCCAGGAAGTGCTCAGCCTCCTGCCAGGCCGGGACCGCCTGGCTGTCTCCCTCTTCCTCACCATGGAGAAGGGCAGTGGCCAGCTCCAGAGCCTGCGCTTTGCCCCCTCTGTGATATGCTCTGACCACCAGCTGTCCTATGAGGAGGCTGAGGCGATGATCAAGGGATACCCAGGCGCCGGCCTGCAGCTGCCAGCCCACCTGGGCTCAGTGGAGGCCTGTGTCGCAGCCGCCTGCTACTTCTCCCGGGTGCTGCGCCGACACCGCCTGCAGACTGCCTGTGACTACGAGCCCCCGCAGGAGGACAGTGAGCTGGGCTTCCGCGCAGCCCACATCATGGTCAAAGAGTACATGATCCAGTTTAACAGACTGGTGGCTCAGTTCCTGGTGCAGTGTGAGCACACGAGGACGGTCACGCCCCTGAGGTGGCAGCCCACACCTAGCAGTCTCCAGCTTAAAGCCATTCGTGAGCGGCATGGAGAGTTGGTAGCCCTGTCACCACGCCTCCAGCACTATCTGCATGACTATAGCACCCCGGGCATGCAGTTGCATGTCCTGGCCTCCCTCTGGAAGCATGTCCAGCTCGCTGCCCGTGCTCAGGACTACGACAGGATGGTGGACCTCATTGCCACGGATGACATGCACCCTTCTCTGGCTCCTGCAGGCCTTGCCTTCCGAAAGGCCCTAGGTCGCTCGGTGTTTGGCCGCTCCAGCCAGGGTGAGCAGCAACTGGCCAGCCACTACTCACTGCAGGTGGACTGGTACACATGGGCCACATCGCCCATCCGCAGGTACCTGGACTTGGTGGTGCAAAGGCTGCTGCTGCTGGCGCTGGGCCATGGGGGGCCTGAGTACTCCACCAGGGACATCGATGGACTCTGCCAGGACTTTGGCAGCCAGTATGCATGTTCCCGGAGCTATCAGCGGCGGGCCCGAAGCCTGCACCTGGCCACCCAGCTCAAGGCCCAACCCCAAAATAAGCTGGGCTTTGTGGTGGATGTGGAGATGGGCACCCACTGCTTCAAGCTCCTCTTCCCAGTCAACCAAGAGACGCTGCCTGATCCCTACCCTGTCCACTATAGCTCCCTGCAGCTGGCTGACCACCCCTGCAGCCTGGAGAGCCGGCCAGGCCTGCGGCTGCTATGGCGACGCCGCGTCTACTCGGTGCAGAGGTCCCGGCCATCCTCCCCACTGCCTGGCACCTCGCACGACCCATACACCCGGGTCGTGGGTGTAGCCCTATGGAAGCAGCTGTTGGTGCTGATGGAGGAGCAGCGCTGGCCGGAGGCAGCTGCCCTCATCCAGGAGCAGGGCCAGGAGGAGTCCCCAGGGCGGGAGCCTGTACACGTGCGCCAGAGCCCCTGTGGCCATTTCATAGAGGTTGTCCGGGAGCTGGGCAGCGGGGACACCCTGCAGGTACAGCTCAGCACCAGCCTGCAGCGTGGCTTTCTGGCACCAGCCCTGCAGCTGTGGACTGTGGTGCCCGGCCTCAGCCTCTGCCTGGAGCACGTGGAGCGGCCTGGTGACTGCTTCTCTGGGCGTGTGCTCCAGGCCTCGCAAGACTGGTACCGCGACGAGGATGAGTACTCCCGCGTGTGGGAGCCACTCTGCAGCCTGGAGTCGGCCACCAATGCAGTTGCAGAGAACAGCTCCATCACGCTGCAGCATGTGTGCATTAACTGGGACGCGGAGCGCACCCCCCAAGGGCAGCTGCGGGGCACCTTCCTCCTGGACGCTGCCTTCCTCTGGGAGAGCTGCATCCATGTCAACTTCAGCTGCTGCTACCTCTGCATCCGGCTCGAGGGGCTCCAGGCCCCTTCTGCCAGGCCCAGCAGCCTCAGGTCCATCCTGAGCATCGATTCCCCTGGGTATGCCTGGGTAGCGCACGGGCTGACTGAGGACTTGGACCAGGAGGGCCAGGAAGACCGGCAGGAGGCCTTTAAGCGGGTGCACTTCTTCATCCACCAAATGGCCATGGAGAAGGTTCCAGAAGAGGTGCTGAGGCCTGGCACTCGATTCACTGTGGAGGTGATGCCCAAGCAGCTTCCTGACCTGTGAGTGGTTTCGACCAGGCTTGCCCTGTGAGGCCAGGGCAGGTGTGGAAGGTGAGCACGGTCTCTTCCTGGGTGGGGGTCCTCTTGACTTCCCTGTGTCCCTCTCACTCCCAGGCGCAAGGAGGAAGCCGTGCGTGGGCTGAAGAAGGCATCCCCCCTGGTGGTCAGCATTGCTCTGGGCCGGTCCAGCCCCAAGCCCCACCCCAGCTCACCCTCCTGCCCCCTCCCTGCCCTGCATGGGTGCTTAGGGAGGCCTGGTCCCCAGCTCCCAGTGGCTGCCAGCAGGCTCCTGGAGCTAGAGGCCTATGACATCCCCGGAGGTCACCACAAGTTGAATTCTAGCCAGAACGAGGCCGTCAGGAAGGCTCTGGAGAAGCCCTTCACAGTCATCCAGGGCCCACCAGGTGGGCCCACATGCAAGGGGAGCAGGGCTGCCCTGGGTAGGCTGGGCCATGGGCCACGGGGATCCTGGGAAATAGGGTGGGCTCTGCTTACCCTGTGCTCTGACTGAAGGTACAGGGAAGACCGTGGTGGGCCTCCACATCATGTTCTGGCTGCATCAATCACACCAGGAGCAGGAGTCCACCAGCAGTAGCCCTGGTGGGGCAGGGCAGCCGAGGGGCCCACACATCTTATACTGTGGCCCCTCCAACAAGTCAGTGGATGTAATGGCAGGTGTGCTGGGTACAGTGCATGGGGTGGCCAGGGGCTGCCTGCACAGAGGAACAGCCTAAGCTCACACCCCACCCACCCCCAGGACTACTCCTGAGCAGGAGAGCAGAGCTGCGGCCCCTGCGAGTGTACAGTGAGAAGTCCGAGGCCACTGAGTTCCCAATTCCAGGTGTGGGCCGCAGAGGCCTGCTCAACAAGGCCCACCAGGAGGGGAGGCCAAACCAGACCCTCAGGTGCGGCCTGTCTGTCCTTCTGAGCATGGGTGGAGGCTGGGCCTGAGCTGGCCCTACAGTGGACTGCAGTTTACTGAGGCTCTACCCTGCAGGAGCATCACCCTGCACCACCGAATCCGACAGGCTTCCAACCCATTTGCACCAGAGATCAGGGCATTTGACACCCGGCTGCAGAGAGAGGAAGTCTTCTCTAGGGAGGACCTTGCCTCGTAAGTGGTGGGCTGGGAGGTAAGCCTCCTGCTGGGGCGTCAGAATGACAGGCTGTGGCCCACACAGGTACAGGAGCATCCTGGGGAAGGCGCGGAAGTTTGAGCTAGACCAGCACTCCATCATTCTGTGCACATGCTCCTGTGCAGCCTCAGCCAGCCTCCAAAAGCTGGACATCCGGCAGATCCTCGTGGACGAAGCGGGCATGGCCACTGAGCCGGAGACCCTCATCCCCTTGGTGCGCTTCTCCAAAGCTGAGAAGGTGAGGGACAGTCAGTGGAGAGCCTGTGCCCTGGGCTGGAGGCCGAGGTGTGAAGGACAGCACTGAGCAGGATCTGGAATGGCCCACAGGCTGGGGTACCTCTGGGCCAGGTCAGGACCATGCCCCTTGTGCCTCCAGGTGGTCCTGCTCGGGGACCACAAGCAGCTACGGCCTGTGGTCAAGGACAAGCAACTGCAAAACCTGGGGATGGATCGGTCTCTCTTTGAGCGGTACCACAGGGACGCCTTCCTCCTGGACACACAGTACCGCATGCACCAGGCCATCTGCACCTTCCCCTCCATGGAGTTCTATGGGAGGAAACTGAGGGCCTGGCAGGGCCTGAGGCGACCAGCCAGCATTCTGGGCTATGCTGGCAAGGAGAGCTGCTCTATCATTTTTGGCTATGTGCAGGGCCAGGAGCAGAGCCTGCTGGTGTCCACAGATGAAGGAAATGAGAACTCCAAGGCCAACCTGGAAGAGGTGGCAGAGGTGGTAAGCATGAGAGAGACCCTCCCTGGTGCCCCCGTGGGTCAGGACTGGGGTGTCTTCCTGGAGGAGGAAGAGGAGGAGGAGGAGGAGGAGGAGGAAGAGGAATGAGGGAAGACTTCCTGGAGGAGGAGTTGGGGTTAAGAAGGGCTCACTGGATGAGGGGAAGGAGGAGGAAGTGTCAGAGAGGCCTTCTAGGAGGAAGAGGGGCCAAGGGAACTTGAGGGAAGCTCATGTGCCCTGGGCCCAGATGGCACCATGGTCCAGCTCCACCTGCCACTTTGTCCGCTCAGGTTCGGATCACCAAGCAGCTGACCCTGGACCGGACAGTAGACCCCCAGGATATTGCTATCCTCACACCTTACAATGCACAGGCTGTAGCCATCAGCAAGGGCCTTGAGAGGGAGGGTGTCACTGGAGTAACTGTGTCCTCCATCACCAAGAGCCAGGGTGAGGTTGGATTTGGGGGAACCCACACCTGGGGGTCAGAGTGCAATGGGTGTGGGGAGCACCTGCAAGCTCACCTCTCACCCCAGGGAGTGAGTGGCGCTATGTGCTGGTGAGCACCGTCCGCACGTGCCCCAGGAGTGATGTGGACCAGCGACCGACCAAGAGCTGGCTCAAAAAGTTCCTGGGCTTCGTGGTGGACCCCAACCAAGTTAACGTGGCCATCACCCGGGCCCAGGAGGGGCTCTGCCTGATTGGTGAGGGTGTGGGGGCCCAGGAGAGGACTGGGGCTGCTCCCTGTGGGCACTCAGATGGGCTGGAGCTGCTTTCCTCTCCCCTCAGGAGACCACATCCTGCTGTCCTGCTGCCCTCTCTGGCGCCGTCTCCTGGACTTCTGTGCAGCCCAGCAGAGCCTCGTGCCTGCTAGCCAGGTGCAGGTCCGAAGGAGGCCAGCAATGTCTTCCTAAAGAGTCCCTCTCTGCCTAGCTCAGGATATGCTGGTGGAGAGCATGGCCCTCGCCCTACAGTGGACTGGGGCCCAGGGCAGGTGGCCGTGTCAACTTGCCACCGTGGCTGCTGGGAAGGCCCAGGTGGCTGGCAGCAGCTGGTGTTGACCTCTTCCTGGGGGTGATCTTCCTGTTTGTGCCTGAACTTGGAAGGAGAAGAGGGACTGGAGTGAGCCCCTCTCTCTCTCTGCTGTGCTGCTCTCCCGGGATGGGACTTTGGGTGATAGGACAGCCTCTCGGCAGCCGACCACTGAGGCCATATTGGCAGGAGACACCCCTGTCACCGGGAGGCCTCAGGTAGGAAGGAGACCTCTTTGAGGCTGCATTTTGACCTTCAGACCCTCTGGGATCACCCTGGCATGGCATTTGCCTTCTTTTCTAGTTTTAAATACACCAAAGCCAGCGTCTTCTACTGGGACCACAGGCAGGGCCAGGACCTCCCTTGGAGAGGGGCCATTTCTCTGCCCTCACTGCCACTGTCCTGTAGAGACATCTGCCTGTTGGGGGAGGGCAGTCAAGCCAGACGGCATACAACACTCCTGCGGGTGGGTGGGCCAAGGGCCAAGAGCAAGGTGCCCCAGACACTCTGGGCTGCCTCCACCCCAGCCACACTTGTCCAGGCCCAGAGCCCTCAGGACAACCTGCCTGGGAGCCCCTTTCTCTGCAGGGTTGAGTGGGTGCAGTCTCCCTGCTTGAGCTTGCCCCCCCGACCCACCC
>NW_026000026.1:733768-764345 GCF_001458135.2 Marmota marmota marmota
ACCTGGAAGCAGCTCTCCTTCGTTCACCCCTTCTCCTGAGTCTTGAGGTGCCTCCAGCAAGTCAGCGGTCCAAGGAGGTCCAAGAGACCTCCCCTGGCCTCTGCAGAGCCTTCTGTGGGAGGAGTGCCTGTCTACTGATGTTTTTTACATACCAAGTTTCTATATTGCAATTTTCAACCTTTTCTCAGATTCCACCTCATGATTAAATTTTTTTTAAATATATTTTTTATTGTTGATGGAACTTTATTTTATTCATTTATATGTGGTGCTGAGAATTGAACCCAGGGCCTCACACGTGCCAGGCAAGTGCTTTGCCACTGAGCCCAGCCCCAGCCCCTCATGATTAAATATTAATGGTGTTATAAAGACCCCTCTGAAAGCTGCTCTCACTTCTGGGTACTTTGAGGTTGGGCAGGGGCAAAAAGTGTTGTCCTTCATCTTCCTTAGGAGGTGGCTGTGGAGGTCACCAGGGGTTCTCAGTGGACAGATACTGGACCTGGGAGCAAGTGGAGAGGATGGCAGCACCCAGCTTTATGACCAAGGGCACCAGCTGTACTGCCTGAGGTCATCTGTGCAGGGACAGTGGAGGAGGGGGACCAAGTTGGCAAGGATGGGGAGCCTTGTCCAGAGCTGCATGGCCAGCCTCATGCTCGGTCCCCAGACTGGGCTGACCCAAAGTAGCCCATGAGGCCAGGGGCCAGGTCCCTGCAGCTGTGGTCTGCATAGCACCCTGCCTTGTCTGAAGTTGCTCCTCAGGCCATGGGCACCCCCAAGCAGACCTGGGCTGTGACAGCATCCTGCTTGTTTGTGGCTGGCTCTCCCTGGCCTCCCCTGCACCCTCTGTACTGCTCTCCCTTGCCAGCAGAGAGATCAGATGGGTGGGATGTGGCAGAGAGAAGCTGGAGGGAAAATAGGTCCCCTGGAGGGAGGTGCCGTGGGAGGTGCTGCATAGAGAACACTTCTAGGGCAGCTGTAAAAGAATTGCAGAAGCCGGGCACAGTGCCTAGGCCTGTACTCCCAGCAACCGGGGAGGCTGAGGCAAGAGGATCACAAGTTTGAGGCAAGTCTCAGTAATTTAGTGAGGCCTTCAGCAACTTAGCAACTCTGTTTCAAAAATAAATAAATAAAATAAGAAAGGCTGGGAATGTGGCTCAGTGGTTAAGTGCCCCTGGGTTCAATCCCTAATACGACAACAACAACAACAAAAAAAACTATTGCAGAGTTTTGGGGTATCTCCTGAGATTGGTAGGTGCCCCCAGGCAGAGGCAATTGGACCTCACCAGCCATGAGTTGGGCTTCTGGGGGAAGGGGTCTTGAAGACCAGGGGGAAGCCAGGACTGGACCACTGCCAGCAACAAGGGTTTAAGGAGACCATGTTGGGGTGAGATAGGCGCTCGGCTCCTGCCAGATACAAAGGTGGGAATCCCCATGGAGTGAGTCTGCGGGAGGGAGCAGCCCAGGCGGGTGTACCCAGGGGCAGGACCTACTCAGGGTGGCTCTGCTCTGAGCTGCTGCCTCTGGGCCTGCTGGAAGCATGAGGCTGGGCCAGAGTGGAGGCCCAGGGCAGAGGGGCCAGAGATGCCAGGACCCGGGCAGCCCTCCAGTGGGCATGCCAGAGTACTGGACCCAAAGACACTTCCCTTGGCCAGCCCCTACCCAGGCCTCCCCTCTCCAGTGGGTTGGGTGCGACACAGCACAAACCCCAGTCCTCACTCCACAAGCAGCACAGGAGCAGTGGCATGCTGACCCTGGACATTTGGGATGGCCTATCCCGTAGGACGGCCAGAGGCAAGTCCCCAAAGCCACATGATGCCAGAGTGACAGGCATGGAGGGCTCACAGGAACCATGGGTGGGCCTGCAGCTGGAGAGCCCTGGGAAGGGAGCTGGGCTGCTGAGGCCTTTCTGACCCCACTGGGAGCTGCCCATCCTTTGCAGCAAACCATCCCTTTGCCAATGGAAAAAGGGGTCCCTGTCCTTTACCATTCTAGCCCCTGCCAGACCTGAGAGCACTGATGTGCATGGTGGGTGGGAAACTGGACATGTGTGTGCTCGTGTGGCTCTGGTCCCTGCAGTCCGCCCCCGCCTCGCCTGGGTGCAAGGTGCACCCTGTGGCCCTGGAGGTGACCAGGCCTGCATCCACGTCTCCTGAGTCAAGTGGGCTGTGTTTGAGACCATCTTCTGGCTGCACCAAGGTCACACGACCAGGCTGGAGAACATGGACTCTCGAGGCTCCTCGGGTAACATAGGGGTCTGGTCACCTGCATAGGGAGAGACCACCAGCAGCTGGCAAGGAGGGTTGGTGGGCAGAGGAATGGCCACCCCACAGGAGCTATGGTACTGGCTAGCATCTTGGGGAGGCTCCTGGTCAGGCTCCCTTGCCAGGACCCTCACCCACTTCGGGATGGGGGTACCGACGAACTTCAGCTTTTCTTGGGGAGAATATAAGACGTTTATCTTTTATTTTAAAAATAAAATATGGGCTGGGGATGTAGCTCTGTTGGCAGAGTGCTTTCCTCGAATGCACAAGGCCCTGGGTTCAATCCCCAGCACCACAGAAAATAAATAAATAAAATAAAATGTCCTCTTGGTCTCAGGCACCCTGGCTCCAAGGAAGCTGCAGTACTAGAGTGGGGGCTATGACTGCCCCCGTGGTGTCCAGACAGGACCCCAGGGTGTCACCCTCTCACGCAGCCCCAGCCTGCCAGGCAGGTGAGAAAGCAGAGACTGGTGTGGTGGTGGGGATGGCAGCCAGGTGCCAGGGGCTGGCACTTGTTGCTCCAGTGGCCATCTGTCCTGGAGGTCCAGACTGGGGCTCCCCTGGAAAGACAGGAGGACTAAGGGGGTCCTGGGGCTTGTGGGGTGCTGGACCATCAGGAAAACACTCATGGCTGCTGCTGCCTTAAAACCTAAGCCGGCTTGTTTAATTCTCTGTGTATACTCCTCTTTATTAGTGGATAAATATTAGAAAATCATCTCTCAGAAGGTGCGGTCAGGGGTGAGCTGGGCTTGCCCAGCCGACTGGGGGCAGGCCCTCCCGGGGGCCCTGGAGTGGTCTGCAGGGTAAGGCTGTCCCGCCATGGTTCATACACCAGTGTGTAGCTCTCTGCCCTCTTGACAGTGAACTTGTAGGTGCGGTTGGGCAGCAGGTTGTGGACATCGAAGGTGCAGGTGGCCACAGGGATGATGCCACACTGCGTGCATTCCTGCTGCGTCCGTGGCTCCAGCAGCTTGAAGCGCAGCTCAAACTGCTCTGGCACCGCTGGCTGGATGGTGACAAACCAGCGCAGGCTGACCCAGTCCTGGTGGGCCACTGACTCCTTTCGGTCAAACATGACTGGCATCTTGGTGCTCAGCATGAGCCGGATGTGTGGAATCTTTGTGGCCCCAATGTCGGATACCAGGCGGTGCTTGGTGTGCAGGCGCCCTGGCACCATCATGGCCAGGAAGTTGTCCATGACAGCCGACAAGTCTGCCAGCCGCTGCTCCACAAGCCCCCAGCCAGCCAGGAAGGGCCGCGGGTCTGGGGACTCGAGCAAGGCATCCAGCTCTGCACGGCCACGGTCCAGCTGCTCCAGCAGGTCTCCCAGCAGCAGCAACTGGATCTTGGTCTGTGCTGTGCCCACCTTCTTCATGCGCTGGAACTTCCAGGGGTCAATGAGCTGGAACACGGTGTTGGGCAGCACCAGTGGGTTCTGGTCACCCAGGGCCAGGTGCTTGGGGAGGAGCTCAATGTAGTAGGAGCACTTCTTCAGCAACTGCATGCGGGCATGGAGGCGCTTGAGCAGATGGGGGCTCAGGTCCGAGGTCAGGAAGTCACGAAGCACATTGCGGTGCTCCATATAGGCCCTCCAAGCTTCTGGCTCCAGCAGCTGCTCATCCTCCCCCTCTTCCACCTCCTCCGTGTCCAGGAAGGACTGCGGACTGTCCAGCCTCATCTTGTCCAGGCCCAGGCCCGTGACCTTGAAGTTCATGGTCTGCAGCTGGGGGTAAGGGCTGGCATGAGCTGCAACAGTCAGGCTGGCTTAGCCGCCCACCCAGGCCCTCTGCCCTCTGCCCCACACTGGGCTTCTGCCCTTCCCAGGGGCACAGCTTTTTGAGAAAAGGCTATCTCAAGGGCCTGACAGGAAGTCTGTGTAGCTGGACAAAAGTGGACGTTGGGGGCAGAAAACCTCTTACCAAGGGGGCAGTTAGTTGTCCTTTGAAGTGAAGAGTCAAGTCAGGGCTGAGAGAGTAGGCTGGGGTCAGAATGGCCCAGGCGAAACCCCTGCCACTGACCAGCTGTGGGTCTGGTATGAGCTCAGTTCCTCATCTGACACAGGGAAGGTGCCCTAGGGCTGTAGAGAGGACTCAGTGACCCTGAGCAGTCCCTGACTCTCTCTTGGGGCATTTGTGGTGCATTCTCACCTACTGGTTCTCCCTGAGGTTGCAGAGCAGAGGAGCAGGTCTCAACGAGGAGAGTGCTCTGAGGAATCAGCACTGTGTTAGTCCTAGTACTGAGTATTCCCGTACTGAGGCTGGTGGCACAGAAAAAGACCCACAGAAGGATAGGTCCTGTCACCAGCTTTCACAGATGGGAAGCCTGAGGCTAAGAATCTTGGTAGTTTAGTCTCCTTCCAGGTCTTAAAAAAATTTATATATTTATTTTGAGATGGGGTCTCATTATGTTGCCCAGGTTGGCCTTGAACTCCTGGGTTTAAAGTATCCTCCTGCCTCAGCCTCCCCAGTAGCTGGAACTACAGGTACTGCTCCTGGCTGCTTCCATGATATGAACCATCAGCCCCAGAGTCTGCCCTCTGCTCCTCCCAGCTCAGGTTCCAGCTCTGTGTTGGTGGGGCTGGTGTACCCCAAGGCTGGGTGCTGCCACAGGCTGGCCCTGCTGCCAAAGCTCTCTGGAGAAGAGGCCAATATCCCTGGCTACCTTCAGCTCCCAGCAACCCCTGAGCTGGGCCAGTGGCTTCAGCTGGCATCCCTGATGGCATAGCCTTCTGGGGTGAATGGATTACCTAGGAGCGAAGTGACCCAAGGCCATACAGGTCTGTGGTCAGAGTGTGACCCGAGACAGCCTCAGTCCTTAAAGGCCTACCTTGCTCTTCCTGGAGCAAAAGAGCCAGAACAGACCCCTGGAGACACAGGGAGGGTTTCTGGGGTGAGGTGCAAGCTGAGATCAGGACCCCAGGAGTCCTGGCTGGAACCCTGCTCTGGCTGCAGGCCAGCACACCTCACCACCTCCGTGCACAGCAGCCTCCCAGCTGGAAGGCTGCATAGGGCTGCCCATGAACTCTAGGAAGGGGCATCCCCAGACCTATCCTTCCCCACCATCCTGACCCCATTACGCCCCTGGCCACAGGCCACTTCCCTTAAACAGACTACCGGCACCCCAGGCATCTCCACCCTTGCGCACTCCCCTCGCTTCCCGGCCCCCCGTGCCCACCTCCCGAGTCCCGCACCTACCCCTCGTTTCCCAGAGCCCTCCTCTCCAAGTGCCGCTGCCTCCCCAGCCTGCGCCTGGCTTGCCGGCTGAGCGAAGCCCTGCTGCCGACTGTCAAAGCCCTCCGCGCCGCCTCGGCCCCGCCCGCCAGCGGGTTGCCATGGGGACTGCAGGTCATTGTGACACCCCGCGCGACGGGATGCCTGCGACGTGTCGTGAGGGTTGAGCGTAGACGCCGCGGGCGAGGGTGTTCAGCGCCCTGCGGACAGAGAGCAGCGGCCCTCAGCCCCGCCCCGTGGCCCCGTGTGCAACGAAAGCCAGGCTTGGCGCGGGGGTGCCGCGAACGCGGAGCCTGAGGCCTACCGCCTTCAGCTCGTGTCACTGCTCACTGCCCTCGGGGGGGATCAGCACTGGCACCTGCGGACCCTTTTTGGTACGGGGAAGGGCACCTGCAGGAGGTCCCAGCCCTAGCACCGCCCTGGGGGTCTCCGAGGAATTCGGTCAAGGTGACCAGGAATTGGTGACGGGGTCACCTTAGCCAGCCGTCAGCAGGGCCAGGGGTGACCACTTCTCCCACGCAGGCTGCCTCTCCACAGGGTTTGCCCAAGCTTAGNCCTCCCCCCTCTAGCCTTCAGACCTGTGGGATCACCACCCATCCCCCTATTGCTGGGAAGACAGCCTGGGTTCTTTTCTGGCAATGGTCTCAGACACCCAAAGGTGCACTTCGCCACTTACTGCCCCCACATAGGAGCAACCCCTTCCAGGATAAGACTTTGTCCCCAACTCCTCTTACCCTGTTCTGTGGCCACAGCCCTTCAGCTCCAGCTGACTGTCCATTGGTTTGCTGTGACCTCCCAGCCTAAGGATGGAAGCCCAGGAACTGACTGGACAGGGGTGGTGGGTGCTGATCTGTCCTTGCCAGGACACTAAAGAAGTCAGAGCAGGGGTCATTGTTGATTTAGAGATTCAAGGGAGATCTAGATTATTTGAAGAAAAGGCACTGCCAGAGGGGGGTGACTGCCTCTGGGAAGGGGAAGTGGGTGAAAATCAGCAGGAGGAAGACCCTCTAACCCCAGGCCTGCAGCTCTCCCCTAGAGGAGGAATGTGGGGACAGAAACCCCTCCTCTCAGGCATGTCCTGATTTCTGCCCTCTCCTTGTCCCCCTCCCTTTTAAAATATTTTTTAGCTTTAGGTGGACACAGTATTTTATTTTATTTTTATGTGGTGCTGAGGATGGAACCCAGTGCCTCACACAGGCTAGGCAAGTGCTCTACCACTGAGCCACAACCCCAGCTCTCCAAACCCTTTTTGCTATTCCTAATTTCCCATCTAAATTTTTCCCTAATTTCCCATCTACTTTTTAATCAGCTTTTCATTTGAGATATGTGGATTGAGATATGTGGTTAGTAGGGACTAACAAATCCCACGTACATGTACCCAGTGTCCACAGAAGGAGACCTTTTGGAAAGCTGTAACACAGGATCACACTGGGACACTGATATTGACTGACACAGGGAGATCCACCAAAGGAACTCCTTGGTGACTCACCCACCCTTCCTTAGCCCTGCAACCACTAACTATGATTGTGTCATTTTAAGAATGCTGTATAGGGGCTGGGGTTGAAACTCAGTGGCAGAGTCTTGCCTAGCACACACACAAGGCCCTGGACTGAGTCACAGTACCTGCAGCCTTTGGGGTTAGCCTCTGAGGTTCAGCGTAGTTCCTGACTGTTGGGACTATCCTGTGCACTAACAGTTGCTCTGTCTCATTGCTGAGTGGTGTTCTGTGGCCGGGATGGCCCAGTTTGCTTACAGTCTTGTCTGACCTTGGGTGGGCAGTGAGCTGATGCTGGTGGAAAGTTTCCCTGGGAGCAGTGAGGTTCCACTCCTGGGGAAGGGGGAGCACACCCCACCCATAAAGACCCTTGAAGCTGTGCCCTCTGGATATGGATGGAACTCTGAGCTCCTGCAGCCAGCCTCAGCCTGACACCCAGGATGCTGCCCCTCACACCAGCACACTGATGATGAGCAGCTTTTGCCCCCTCCAGGGACCTCCACTCTCGAGGGCAGCAGGGCAGGAGCTCCAGCCTCTCTCTTGTTGCACTTGCAGGGCGTGGCAGGGCAGTGCCGCTCCCTCCCGCTGGGCCTGCGGAGCACGACTGGGGCCGGCGCCTGCCGCGGCACCGCCCACTCAATCACCTGGAGCCTGTCCTCTGCTGCAGCCCCGCCCAGCTGCTCTCAGCACAACCGGACATCACAGCGGTCCTAGGGAGGGGCTACGGGTGCTGCCCTTCGCCCCACCCGTCATTTATCCAATCTAGGAAGTGCCGCAGTCCGGCTGCAGCAGAATAACCAGGGGGGGTGACGAATAACTTGTGTACGTTGATACAGCAGGAGTAGGAGCCGTTTATTGCAGGACAGGAGCAGTATTTATACATTCCACACAGCTTATCTAATTAACATAAACTAGATACAGCAGTCAACCAATCAGGAATCTCCACACTTAATGGCTCGATTTTGTTACTTCTCAAACCACTCCCTCTGGCATTTTGCCAGGCACCATCCAGACTTGTTTACAGACTCTAACAAGGAAGCAGGCGGGGAGCTGTGTGCCTTGTTTAGGGACCCTCTGGAGTGACCCTGTCTGTCATTCTATACCAGGTGCCAGCTAGGGACTTGCGCAGGAAGTCCGCCCAGCTGTCCCACCGGCCCTTCCAGTTTCTCCTTCGCACTCTGATGGCTTCGGCACTCGGCCTCCTCTGCTGGGGGTTCTTCAGCCGGGTGTGCTGACCCTAAGGCTGCCCCATGCACCTCCAGCGTCAGCCGAGCCCGACGCCCCCCAAGGGCGCGGAGCCCTTCCTCAGGAAGCGTCTGGCCTTCCTGACGTTCTGGGACAAGATCTGGAGGCGGGTGAGCCAGAGGACAGCATCCCCGGGCCCCGGGGCCCTGACGCCGCCGTCGCCGGCCCAGAGCCGTAGCCCCCCGCCAGCCCAGCGACCGAGCCCCCGGCTAGCCCAGCGCCCTAACCCGCCGCCGGCTCAGCGACCGAGCCCCCCACAGAGCCCTGAGTTGCGCTCTGCGCCCCCCGCGCAGCTCTTTCATGCGCTCTACGACTTCACCGCGCGGTGCGCGGAGGAGCTGAGCGTCACTCGCGGGGACAGGCTCTACGCCCTCAAGGAGGAGGGCGACTATATCTTCGCCCGAAGGCTCTCCAGCCCGCGCAGCACCGGGCTGGTGCCCATCAACTACGTTGCCAAAGCCACCCCTGAGATGCTCTCAGACCAACCGTGAGTACTTGGGCCTGAGCCCCAGAGCCTGTATAGGTCTGGGGAGCGGAGTAAGACAGGATTTTAAGTGGGAATGTATGCATGTTCTCTGACCCTCCATGAGGTACCTGTTGCACCAGGATGAGCAGGCAGGTGAGCTGGCCACTGTGAAACAGATTAACTGCACTTCTTAGAGGGAAGCACAGGAGTAGCAGGTCCAGGTGATGGACAACAGGTCAGGTGCTGAGCATGGCAGCACTCCAGGACCCTGCCCTCATGCAGGGATCCACTTCACGAGTGTTCACTGAGTGGCCCCTGCTTAGAGGGCAGGGCTTGGGCTCTGATATGTGCCAGTTGATTCAGGCCTCACTCCATTCCAGGAGCTCTTTGGAGGGCTTCAGGTTCCAGGCGTCCATGCAGGGACCCCTGGTACTGTAAGGGCACTATACCACCTGTCCACATTCTCCAAACCACCCAAGTGGGATCCAGACATGCCCTGGCTTGTTTAGGAAGAAGGTGCAAGGGGGAATGGATGAATTCCTGGGGTCCCCAGGACTGGTAAAGACCACCAGTGGCAAGTGGCCAGTGTGGATACCTGGTTGTTTGCACAACACTCTGGGATTTGGAGGGCAGGTGCCCTCCTGGTTGGGTCCTCAGAGAAGCCCAGGCTGAGGGTTCACTGGGCTGCATAGCCTCCTGGGTTGCAGGCAGAGACTAAGCACTCCTGTGTCCAGCTCCAAACAGGGCCTATATGAGGGACACAGTGCTGTGGTGTCAAGTATTGGACCCAGGTCCTAGGGTGTGGTTCCTGCCTGCCTTTCCCCTAAATGCAGTTGGTCAGCCCAGATTTTGTGGCTATTGCAGTCTCCATTATCACGATGTGGCAAGCTCTGGCCCAGTCTGGGGATCCTGGGAGGTTTAGATACCTCCTTCAGCACCAGCAGGTGGGGAGGGTGTTTCATCAGGCACATGCTGGGATGAACAGGTGGAGAACTGGTGGGAAGCAGGTCCTGCTGGGCCTTGGGCAGCTTCCCCTGCTCCTAGGCTCAGCTAGTCTGAGCCCTGGGCCTGGTCTCTGCAAACCAAGTTGTGTCAGCATTGCTCAGGGCCACCTCCAGCCTTCTGGGGGGCCCTTAGTGTTCAGTCTCCTGGGAGATTTCATGTGACAGGTGAAGCTGGAGTCACAGGAAGGTGCCTGATGAGGGGCTCCAGCCCTCACCCATGCCAAGGAGGCAGGTCCCAGGTCTCCCTGTTCTGAAGGGAGAGGGTTCACAGTCAGTGGATATGGAAGACAGATCCTGTGAACAGCTCCTGGAGGCTGCTGGCACGGCAGGCAGGCAGGGAAGGGCGCCTGGTGGGCAGGGCTGCTCTTGGGGAGAGCTAATGATTGCCTGAGCCTGGAGATGAAAGGCCTGACCACACTTGTGGCATCATTACTCTAGCACCTGGCTCTGTGTCCCAGGGAGAGACCTTTACCTCTCAGGGTGCACAGGGGAGTCTCAACTGCATTTGCCAGGGTCGTGACGCAGGCTCCTGGAGAAGGCTGGGGACATGTTGGGGAGACCCCCTTTCTCCTGTACCCCACATCCTTCTGTTCTGTAAAGGAATGACAGAGGCCCTTCACCCACAGAAGGTCTTGCTGGCCTGCTGGTGGACCTCCAAGGCAGGGGCTGTATTCAGGAAGCATTCAGTGGAGCCAGCCAGTCTTGTGGGCGGTACCTTTGGCTTCTCAAATGAGTTTGTGGTCTTCTCAGAGCCTGCTGCATGGCCAGTCTCAGGAGGGTCCAGCCCAAATTCCAGCCTTGTCCTTGATTCTGTGCCCTTCCCTCTGACTTCAGCCCAGCCCCTTGCCTTGGCCAAGCCAGTTCCCTCACCCATGGCCCCCCAGGGTAGGGGTGCAGGCTCCTCTGGTCCCATGTGGGCTGCTCTGAGTCGCACGACGGGTCGTCCAGGATCCCTTCTGACCCTACTCTCTGGGTGGTCTCAGAGCTGGCCCCCATGCCCCTTGCTCACTGTGCTTCCTGCATCTGGGTGAATGAGATCCCGTGCTCACAGGACTGTTCCCACGTGGCTGTGCTCCCGCGGGGCAGGGCAGCATGCTTCTCTTGGCTGGGTCCCTGGAAGGTCCCAGAAGTAGGAGGTCGAGGTGGGAAGCTGAGCCAGGTGTGGATCCCCACCTGGACCCTGGACAGCAGAGACACCCAATGGGGAGGGGGGCTGGGAGCTACTTCTCCCTCCCAAGGATGTCACTGGCTCCCAGGAATGAGGGGACCACACGGCGTGACTTAAACGACTTAGGAGATGGCCCCTGACCTCTAAACTCGAGTTTGTGGACTCCTGTGTCTAGAAATCTGAGGAGTGGGCTGGGATTGTAGCTCAGTAGTAGAGCACTCACCTAGCATGTGTGAGGCACCACATATGAATTAATTAAAGTCCACCAACAACCAAAATAAATGAATAAATAAGTAAATCGAGGAGTGGGTGCCAGGGAGCCCCTGTCCCCTGGTGTTCACAGAGGCCCAAACACCTACCTGGCTCAGAGGGGAGCGTTCTACGGACAGAGGTCAGGTAGCTCTGGGCCACCTTCCCTGGGCAGGACCTTGAGAGTGCCAGATGCCATGAGCTTCTCCTAAATCCCTCACTGTTCTGTCTCCTGACCTGCGCAACCTGGCTCAAGTCACCTGCTCTAGGGGCTCCCAGTCCCCATTAAGCCACCTCCCAAGGCACCATGCCCCGTCAGATGGCACCCATGGTCCTCTCCGGTCATACTGGCAGCCCAGAGGGTGCTACTGGGGCAGTTTGTTGGGGACCTGTTCCTGTGAACCCCCACAGGGGATCATCAAAGTTTCAAGTTTGGTGCGTTCAGCCTGTGGCCAGGGCTGATGGTTAGCCTGTGGCAGGGACTAATGGTCACTTGATGGGCAGGGAATTGGAGGTCATTTGTAGCAGAGTTAACTGAGAGCTAGTGGTCCAGGTGAGTGAACAGTCTCTCCTGTGGGAGTCAGTGTTCAGTTCACCTGTGGTGGCTGAGTTAGCCCCGTGCCAGCCTTAGTGGTCCCCTTTCCAGCTCTGAGGACTCTTGAGGTCAAGCAGGGGACAGGGGCTGGTGGAGACCCTGAGTTGGGACCCCAGATTGGGCACTGGTTGTACCTTGTCCCCAAGAGATGTCAGGACAACTGTGGCCTGAGGCCTGGCTGGGGTCACACGGTGTTGGACTTGCAGTGACCTTGCCCACTGCTTGCAGCTGGTACTTCTGTGAGATCAACAGGACCCAGGCCCAGCAACTGCTCTTGTCCCCTGCTAACGCTCCAGGGGCCTTCCTCATCCGGCCCAGCGAGAGCAGCCTTGGAGACTACTCACTGTCAGGTACAAAGGCAGTGCCTTATGGCTGTCCCACAGTGGGGTGCTGCTCAGCCCCCATCAGCCAGCACCTCGGAGCTGGGGTGGCGGGTCCCCAGGCAGTACCAGCCTCTTTACCCATTCCTGGTGAACATAGGTGTCCTCCCCTTCCTCTTCCCCTTCCTCCTCCCTCCCTTCACTTAATCATGGACTCCTTCATCCAACAAGAATCTATCAAGCACTTGCTCTGTGCCCCCAGAGCTCAACACTGCCTCTGCCATGCAGCTGCCACACCCACCCCTGCACACAGGGCTGGCCACCTCAGGAGCCCCCGACACTGGTCTGAGCCAGGCCACAGGAGAGGTTGAGGTGGGGACGCCTGCAGCAGAGTCCCCAGTGCTCGTCTCTGTCTCCCAGTCCGGGCCCAGGCCAAAGTCTGCCACTACCGCATCAGTACAGCCCCGGGAGGCGGCCTCTACCTGCAGGAGGGCCGGCTCTTCCCCAGCCTGCAGTCTCTGCTCGCCTACTACAAGGCCAACTGGAAGCTGATCCAGAACCCACTGCTGCAGCCCTGCGTGCCCCAGGTGGGCCTCACTGGACCCTGTTCCTGGGAGCCACCAGGACTCAGTCTCAGAGTCGCTCAGCCAGTTCCTGGGCCTGCCCCACCTGGGGGCAGTGAGAGCCAGTGGCTTCTGTGCCCTCCACTTGGGGTGGCACTCTGGCTGTTGGAGGAAAGATGCGGGGGATCACTGTGGGGGGGTATGGGTGCACCCCACTCTGCAGGGCAGGAGGCAGTGGCAGTGACCAGTCGGGGAAGGCACTCACAGCTGTCCCAGGCCCTGAAGGCAGAAGTGTCGGGAGGAAGTGCTAGCCCTCCCATGGGGCTGCATCCTGGAACTGCACCAGAGCTGTGCTCCAGGGCAAGGGCAGAGCCCTCTGGTTTCTCTGGTCTCATAATGACAGCCTAGTCAGGAGCAGTAATGAATGTCTGTGGACGGATATCCGGCCGGCTCAGGAGAAGGTGCCACTTAGGTCCCCACAGCAATTAGCTCCTGCATCTCAGGGCCAGTCTTACCAAAGGCCAGCATTGGTTTCCCTGTGTTCTAGTCCAGGCCTGGGGCGAATGAGTCTAGGGGAAAAGAGATGCCCAAGACCTGATGTGGGGGCTCTGTGCAGAAAAAACCAGGAGGCAGGGCCCTGCCAGAAGCCCACCCTGCCCAGCCCTCCTGTCCACTTTGCCAGGGGAGTGGCTGGCAGGGCACTGAGCTGCCTTCCCTGCAGAGGCCCCCAGCACAGGACAAGTGGGAGCGACCTCGCTCAGAATTTGTCCTTGGGAAGAAGCTGGGTGAAGGCTACTTCGGGCAAGTGTGGGAAGGCCTGTGGCAGTGCTCTGTGCCCGTGGCAGTCAAGACCATTAAGTCAGGTGAGGCCCTCCGTCTGAAGCCAGCCTGGGGCGGTAGTGGGGGTGGCATGGGTGGTCCTGGTGCAGTGTCCTCTCCTGCAGCCAACATGAAGTTGGCTGACCTGGCCAAGGAGATCGAGGCGCTGAAGACCCTGAGGCACGAGCGGCTCATCCGGCTGTATGCGGTGTGCTCCGATGGAGAGCCTGTGTACATCGTCACGGAGCTCATGTGCAAGGGCAGTCTGCAGTCCTATCTGGGAAGTGAGTACTGCCCTGCCATGCTGGCCATATCCTTCTGGTTGAGTGTGGATGATGCCCTCCCCTCTGCATGGAGGCTGTCCCTGGGGCCCTTGGTGGCAGGCCATTGGTGGTGGGCCAGGCCTCTTTATTGAACATGTGTGGCCCAGGCTGCAGACACCAGTTCCTGTTGGGTCTCTGGCCAGCAGGGAGTTGGGAGCCAGGATCTGGGCTGGGGCTGGGCTTTGCTGAGGGACAATCAGAGACATGTGTTTCTGAGGCTGAGCCTGGAGTCTGCTGGGAGCAGGGGTCCCCATATGGGTTACCAGCTCTGTATAAGGTCTATGGACCCAGCCCAGCCCCCGGGCACCCCATCCTCCTCTCTGAGTCTCCTCTACCCTGGAGTCTCAGGGGTTTGACTCAGTGGCCAAGAAACAGCTTGCATTGAGCAGTCACATGGAGGCACAGGACCTGCTCTTCCTGTCCTGCTCACTGCCCACTTTGGCATTACTGGCTGTTCTCATGCCATCTTAGAGAACAGGAGACTGAGGCACAGAAGGGTCAAGAGGCTTGAGCAGGCATCTGCCTGCCTGACTCTCATGGGGCCCGTTCTGTAGCCTTTGGTCCCTGAGCTGCTTTCCCTTTGCAGGCCCCGAGGGCCAGGCCCTGAGCCTGCCGCTCTTGCTGAGCTTCGCCTGCCAGGTGGCCGAGGGCATGGGCTACCTGGAGGAGCAGCGTGTGGTCCACCGGGACCTGGCTGCCAGGAACGTGCTCGTGGGCAATGACCTCACTTGCAAGGTGGCTGACTTTGGCCTGGCCCGGCTGCTCAAGGTCAGTGGGGATTCTGGACTCCTGAGCCCACGGGCAAGGAGGGCACTTCTGTGACTGCCCCACCACTGGCCTCCCCTCACCCCCTAGGATGATGTCTACTCCCCAAGCAGTGGCTTCAAGATCCCTGTCAAATGGACGGCACCCGAGGCCGCCAACTACCGTGTCTTCACCCAGAAGTCAGACATCTGGTCCTTTGGCATCCTGCTCTACGAGATCTTCACCTATGGCCAGTGTCCCTATGAAGGTGTGCAGCCTACCCAAAGAGAGCCAAGGCCTCTTCTGGAAGAAGTTTGATCTGAGGGAGGAGGCTCATCCGGCCCTGGGAGGGCTGAACCTTGGAGGGTACCTGGCTTCAGCCTGTGCTCTGAGGGCTGGAGGGGCTGGTGGAGGGCAGGCTGCTAGGCTGGGCAAGGTCTCCACAGCGAACCCAGACAGAATCAAGGTAGCTCCCACTCCATATCCACCCCCCTCCCCAGGAATGTCTAACCAGGAGACACTGCAGCAGATCAGCCGAGGATACCGGCTGCCGTGCCCAGCCGCCTGCCCAGCGGAGGTCTACACACTCATGTTGAGGTGCTGGAAGGACAGCCCTGAGGAGCGGCCCACTTTTGCCATGCTGTGGGAGAAGCTGGGCACCATGCACAGGCACCTCCACCTGGCCCTCTTGTGACCAGGGCTCTGGCCATGGGTGGCGGCCAGGGCCAATGCTCTCTGCAGGGTGACCCCAGGTCAAGGCTGCACAGCTGGGAACCAAACCAGCAACTCCAGCTGTGGGCCTCCTGTGCTGACACGTAGGGACCTGGACACCTGCAGATGGAGCTCAGCCACCCACACCCACCCAGATGGCAGAGTGTCCTTTGCCTGGTGTGGCCTGTGTGCTTGGTGTCTCCAGGACAGAGGAAGCACAGAGTAGAGCCTCAGAGACACTGGGTGGAGAGGCCGCAGCTGGCCTTGTGCGGGTCCTCCTTGACTCCTTCCCAGGGTGAAGGAGGGGAAGATTCCCCCACGTCCCACTGTGAGTTTAAGTGGCCAGTGCTGGGGCGCCCAGGCAGACCCAATGGCACATGTGTGCACATAGGGCTGGCACTGTCTCCTGCCCCCTGTAGGCACTGGCAAACCTGGCACATGTGGCTACACCCAGTAAAGATGTTCTGATTGACTCAGACATGGGCATGGATGTGTTACACGCTGACCCCCAAGCCCAGAACCAGGCGATGGAGCTGAAGGAGGTCCATCCTGCTAACAAAGGTGGAAGAGAGAGCAGAACCCCCAGGACACCCTGGTGCCCAAAATGAGCAGCCACAGAGTGAACTCTGTGGATGTTGGCAGGAACTGACAGGCTGTAGGTGTCAGTCACAGCCCTGCTCTGGGCTGGAGCAGAGCCAGTGGGCTGGGCTTGAGGTGGGAAGTCTCAGGACCCAGGAGGACAGGCTGGGTTGCTGGTGGACAGCATGAGACTGTTTCTAGGGCAAGCGACCTGTACTTGAGGTCTGTTCCCAGGATGGGCAGTGGGTGGAGGCGGGGTGGGCGGGGTGGGGCAGGTGCTGTGTGTGTGCAAGCTGCCAGCTGCCAGCCCACTCCAGGGAAGACCAAATCCCAGATGGGCATACTCTTATCGGGGGTGGGATTCTTTGGGAACGAGGAGCTGGGCAGGGCCGTGTGGCTGGCCCTTGGCTACCCCACACCACAGGATACCAGGGGTGGCACACAGAGGCTGGGGGTTTCATCCAGGGTCTCCTAAGATCACCCTCTGTCCCTGGGAGCCCAGGTTTGCAGCTGTGCCCCTAAGGCTGTAGGGACAGAAAGACAGCTTCAGCTCACCATCTCCTAGAGGGACGGAGCTCAGGCGCAGCTCTGAGGCCGGTTTGCTCATTATCACTGATCACAGGCCCTGCCCACGTGCTGGCATAGGAGGGAGCTGGGAACAGGAACCCCTCTGTGCGAAGTGACCACCCCCCAGGCAAAACAGTGGCTCTGCAGGGCTGGCACAGTCGGCCTCCTGGAGGGAGGCCGAGTGGTCCCCGGGGGGACCAAGGGCAGGGCAGCACGTGCAGAGGAGAGCCCTGGAGGCTTGTCATTCTGGGGACGCAGCTGAGCCTGGCTGTGCTGGGTGGAAAGGGGAGATCTAGGTGCCTCGGAGGCCACACTGGGTTCCAGCCCTGTGGGTGGCGGCAGCAGAGGGGTTTGGGCTGAGCCCTTTTGGGGCCCCCACTCCCGACCTCTGGGCCATACTTCTGCCTGGGCCTGCAGCTCCCAACCCCGCCACCCCAGGAGGGTGGGGCACTGGGCTGGAGAGGCGAGGCCCTGAGCCAAAGTCTCAGGCACCTCCCCAGCACATAGTCAGGGTGGCCTGGGCTCTGGGGTGGCTCAGCCTAGTTTGGGGACCTGGGCTGGCACCTGTTCTGGGATGGGAGGCCTCTGCAGGAGGCCATCCCACAGAGGCAGGTTTGTTTGTGGCCTGGGCACATTCCTGGGTGTCCTGTCAGCCATGGGTTGGGAAGGTTGACCCTTCTGGGTCCCCAGCAGGGGCTGGGGATTCCTGCTTCCTGGTAAATCTTGGAATCACCCACACATTTGCCCAAGGACTCGCAGAGGCTTCTGGACACAGCTCAGGTCCAAGGCTTGAGGGCACTGGAGCAGGCAGGGGCAGAGGCCGGTGTGCAAAATCTGTGTTCCCCGGGCCAGCCGGACATCCAGACACGCCTCCCCTTGACGTCCTTCCCCTCCTCGTCTGACCTCTGACTTCAATCCTCTACAGTCCCTTCCTCACCTTGAAGAAAAGTTAGCTGGGCTGCCTGAGCTGTCCATGAACCTGCCAAATAATCCACATTCCTCCTCTTCGTCTCAGATGAAGTGGGTGGAAGTGCCATTATTTCTCTTAAAAAAATATATGTCTAAAGGCTGAACTGTAGCTCAGAGCACTTGCCTGGCACAGGTGAGGTCCTGGCCTTGATCCTCAGCACCACCAAAAGGAAAAGTTCCAACCAGCTTAGCCCGTGATTCCCCTGGTCACTCCTCACAGACTTGGTGACTTCCTCTCCCCACTCCCTCCTGCCCCCTTCACAGCTGTCCTCCGAACCCCTGGGGAGGTGCTCCTGGAGGAGTCAGGGCAGGGCCCGCAGGTTAGGAAGATGGTCTAGGTCACCCTGGGGAAAGGGAGCAGGGGCAGAGTGTCAGTTTCACTGCGGGGCCGGGTGGGGGCTGGGTAGTGGGAGGCTGAGGGGTCACAGGCAGGCTGCTAGGAATGGGGAGGTGGGGCCAGGCAGGGTTGGAGGGGGGTGCAGGGAGGGAAGAGGGGTTCCCTGGCAGTGAGGTGCTTCAGGCCGCAGCTCATGGTCTTTGGACGCCCCCATGTGTCCTTGTCGGGAAGGGCACAGTGCCTGCTTCCTCAGCTCCCGGTCCCTTGGCCCTTCATGTCCCCATCCCCTGTGGGTCTCCCAGCTGCCTGAGCCCTGGCCCAGCCTTCCTTTCCAGGGTGGCTCCTCAGGATGGATTCTCTGAGTGTCCTCACAGGGCGGGCCAGAGCTGCCAGCACCCCCACTGGCTGTATGGACACCCAGGCCCTGGCATGCTGCTCTTGGCCCACAAGCCTCACCCCTGGGCCCCTCCCCGCCGGCGGCCTCTTCCTTGAGTCCACCTCAGTCCCCTCTTGCTCCCTCCCAAGGGTGACCCTGACTGTGGGGGCTGCCCACGGAGGTGCCCCCTGCAGCTCCCTGCGTTAGTCTGTGGTGAAGAGGCCCCTGGCCACCTCCAGCGATCTGCCCACCTCCAGCGATCTGCCCACAGCCCTCACTGATGCCTTCTCTGGCCCCCTCCTACTGCCCCTGGGACCCAGGACTCACCCCCAAAGGTCCCTGGCTCTGCTGACACCTGCATGAGATGTCCTGGCCCATGGGTGGCTCCGCCTCCCTCCCATGCGGCTGCTGGGCCAGCAGGTGGGCGTGTGAGACTGGTGGGGCTCCAGGGTGGAGCCCGGGATAGGCCAGCCCCAGTGGGTGCGGGTGTGGCTGGCCTGTCTGGTGATGAGGAAGTGAGTGGGGTTGGCCTGTCAGGGACAGCTTTCTGCCCTTCCCAGCTCACAGCCCTGTCCTGCTACTGTGCCTGCTATGGTGTCCCGGGACCAGGTCCACCTAGGCCCCAAGTATGTGGGCCTCTGGGACTTTGAGGCACGGACAGATGAGGAGCTGAGCTTCCAGCAGGGGGACATCTTCCACGTGACCAGGAAGGAGGAGCAGTGGTGGTGGGCCACCCTGCTGGACTCTGCAGGTGCGGCCCTTGCTGAGGGCTACGTGCCCTGCAACTACCTGGCAGAGAAGGAGGCCGGGGAGTCTGAGCCGTGAGTGTCCCTGGGCTGCGAGGGCTTGTGGCAGGGCAGGAGCTGTGTGCACGAGTGGGCAGGGGCACTGGGGGCCTGGGGAAACTGGGAGTGTGGAAGACCCTGGCTCTGTCCTTCCTGCATCCCATGATGGGCCGTGCATCCAGATGGGCCCTGTCTCTGGACCCTCCTGTCCTGGCACTTGGGAGAGCTGGGGGTGTGTGGCTCTGTGACATTTGGAGACCATGCTTCCCTAGGACACCCCACAGCCACTCTCTGGTCATGGGAACTGCTCTGCTGGACCTGGAGAGGACAGAAGGGTCCAGAGTGGGCTTTTGGGGGACTGGTAACCAGTGGCAAAGTCTATGAGGGAGTCCCGGGCTCTGGGTGTGAAGTCTGCTCACTTTCCCAACAGCCGGAACCAGACATGCAGCCTAGTTATGGGAGCAGGAAAGCACCTAGGCACACCCATTGGCCTGCCAGGGCCAGGTATGGGAATGCGTCTGTGAGGTGTCCCCTCCCAGCAGCCACGCTGGCTGTCCCTGTTCCCACCACAGTTGGGTGCCCAGGAGGCGTTGATGGATTACAGGGCAGCTAGGGTGGGTATGTCCACAGGACCTGAGGACCGTGGCTTCTGGGGTGCACTGGGGCCCCCTCCCTGAGCAGGGCCAGGCCAGAAGTCTCCACTGGCAGGGCTGATGGGGACATGTGGTCAAACAGAGCCCCCAGCTGGATCCACTCACCTCGGGAAATCACCTTAAAGGCCACTTGGACCTGGTCTTTCCAGCGCCCTTCAAAGACCTCCCTAACAGGACGGGTCCCTGCTGCCTGTGTTTCTGAGAGCCCAACTCTCCTCAGCACCCACATTGAGCACCTACTGCATGCAGAAGATTGGGAGTATGCATAGGGAGATGCAAAGCAGTGCATCGAGCTGCAAGTGGGTCATCTCAGAGGCAGAGGGTGTGAGACGTGAAGGGTTGTAGGGTCCAGGTGGCCAGCACACAGGTTCAGTAGCCCTTAGGCCCAGGACCCAGCACGCATGAGGTGTGCAGAAGAGGCAGGGTGGGCAGAGGGTAAGCACAGAGGAGATAAAGTTTCATAGCAAATGAGGGGTCGACCCCTAGGGGCTCTGGGCCAGGGGTGTCCTCAGGGTGGGCCATGGCTCTTGAGGGAGTCAGTGTCGCCCAGGGAAGGGCAGAGGTCACCTGGGAACTCTGAGGGCCACACCCTGCAGTCCATAGTCCAGGGCTTGTCCATGCCCTCACGCTGAGAACCTGCATGTGCTGTGGGAGGGTGCATGTGAGCAAAGCTACAGCCGTGTCAGTGTGTCTGCTTGTGTGTGCTTGTGTTGCATGAATGTGCAAGTGCATCTGTGCACACGTGAGCTGAGCACACACACACTGTCGCATGTCACGTGTGCACGTGTGTGAGTGCAATGTAAATGTGTGTGGTGCTTCAGTGTACTTGTGCACATGAGTGTGTGTGCTCAAGTGCTGTGTGTGCCTGGGAGCCCTGCTGCTCAGCTGAATTCCTAAGGCTGGGGCTGTGCATCTGTGCCCTAGTCCTGCAGCAGAAGGACCACAAGCCTACTGGGGGTTCTGACCACAGACAGGGCATTGGGGCAGGATGGGGAATGCCTACCCTTCTCCTGCCTGGGTCATTGGTATCCAGAACCAGCTACTGGGGACTGTGTGGGTAGAGACCTCTGCAGGGTCCGGGCAGCATGGGAGGACAGCTTGTTCAGGGCTGGGATACGGGGTGAGTGGGGTTGGGTCAGCTGAGACACAGGCTGTCTCCTCCCCTGCAGGTGGTTCTTTGGCCAAATCTCCCGCTCAGAGGCCGTGCACCAGCTACAGGCGGAGGGCAACCCCACTGGTGCCTTCCTGATCCGGGTCAGCGGGAAGCTGGGAGCAGACTACGTTCTCTCTGGTACAGCCTTCTTAGCCCTCCACTCGCCTGTGCCTGCTTGCCAGGGCTCCTTGGCTCTAGGCCCTCCTGGCCATATACACCCAGCTGCCCTTCGACTTCGAGGTGTGGGACATCTGGTGCTCACCCAGGCAGCTCCGAGCCTCTCCACCTGCCTCCTTTGGGGCAGAAGCCAGAGTGACTCTCACTGATGGGAGAAAGCTCTCTTGAGGCCCTTTCCTGCTGGCCTTGCCTGTGGCCGTCCACTGTTGGGAGCATTGACCCACAGGTGTCCGGCTCTGCAGGGGTGTGTGGGGAGCAGATTAGCCTCTGCTGGCTCTGGAATCTTAGTGGGGCTGGGAGTGTGGGCAGCCATCATCCAGGCAAAGTTGGGAGGTCATCGTGGAGCAGGGCCCAGCAGGGCCCAAGGAGGGTGAGTGCTGTCCAGCAGCGACCGTTAGACCCTAGGCCCTTGGAGCAGGTAGGGTGGGGAGCATGCAGGGTGGGGACGGGCTGATGGCTTCCTCTGTCCTGCCACCCAGTACGGGACGCTCAGGTCGTGCGGCACTACAGGATCTGGCGGCGCTCTGGCCGGCTACACCTGAACGAGGCAGTGTCCTTTCCCAGTCTGCCCGAGCTCCTGGACTACCACAAGGCCCAGAGCCTGTCCCATGGCCTGCGGCTGACCGTGCCCTGCTATAAGGTAGGCCCCTGTACCTCCATGGTGTGGCTGCTCAGGGCCAGGCAAGGTACAGTGCAGAGCACGGGTAGAGTGGGACCAGGAGATGCCCCCCTCTCCTGGTCACTCTTATAACCTGACCCACCAGAGGTCAGCTGAGCTCCTGCTGGGTCCTGGCTCTGGGAAGCCAGGGAAAAAGGATCACCCTGGCCACTGGCCTCAGGAGAGTCACTGGTGGGGGCAGGAGAGAGACATGGGCATGGGCCACTCAGACTCCTGAGCTGCCCCAAGGTTAAGGATAGACCAAGGCTCTGAGTGCAAGCCAGTGGCAGGGCCAGTGTCCCCTCCCTTCCTGTGCCTCCTGCCTGTCCCTCCAGCACGAGTCGGAGCCCCTGCCCCACTGGGCCAACTGGGAGAGGCCAAGGGAGGAGTTCACACTCTGCCGGAAGCTGGGCGCTGGCTATTTTGGGGAGGTCTTTGAAGGGCTCTGGAAAGACCAGGTCCGAGTGGCCATTAAGGTGATTTCCCGAGGTGAGTGGATCCAGCTGGGGGCTCTGTTTACCACATGTCCCCATCAGTCCTGCCAATGGAGACTTCTGGCCTGGCCCTGCTCAGGGAGGGGGCCCCAGTGTACCAGCTGGGGGTACCTGCAGCATGCCCGAGGGGTGCCACCTGTGTCCTCACCTGAACACACTGATTACAAAACAGAAGGTTGAATTCTCAAGGTAATGGAAAGCCACTCAAATGCATGACTGGAAATCTGAAAAGGTCCACCTGAAATCTGCCACAGCACGTTTGGACCCCACCCTGAGGAATCAGGGCCTGACCCAGGAGGACCTGGGAGTGTCCAGCTCTGAGGCTCTGGCTCAGGCAGGGAGGGACGGAAGCAGATGGGGCCCCCAAGGCCTGGGGTGCTGGGGCCTGACTATGGAAGTCGGTGTTTCCTGAGCGCCCGTGTGGGGGCTGGGCCTCTTGCTGGGAGCCTCTATGAGGGATGTGCCCACCAAGGCTGTGCGTCCCCAGACAACCTCCTGCACCAGAACACCTTCCAGCGGGAGATCCAGGCCATGAAGCAGCTGCGGCACAGGCACATCCTGGCGCTGTACGCCGTGGCGTCCCTAGGGGACCCCGTCTACATCGTCACGGAGCTCATGCCCAAGGGGAGCCTGCTGCAGCTTCTGCGGGGTGAGTGGGCAGGATCCTGGGCCCTCTTTTCCCTGCATGAGAGTGACAGCAGGTGAGAAGTGACCCCAGCCAGACACCCAGGGAGCTCTAACACAAACATCATTGTTTTCTGGTTTAAGAAATGACCCAAGAGGGGCTGGGACTGTGGCTCAGAGGTAGAGCACTTGCCTAACCCGTGCGAGGCCCTGGGTTCGATCCTCAGCACCACATAAAAATAAATAAAGATATGTGTCCACCTATAAGTAAAAAATAAATATTAAAAACAGAGAAATGACCCAAGATACAACAAATCTACCATGTGCTCCTTGTGAAAGTTTCACTAAGTACAGACAAGAAAAGCCGTGTCAACCGAGGCCATTTCACAGAACACCTGGCACAGCTGGCAGCCCTCACAGAGACCTGCTTCAGTCCCCAGCTCGTCTCTCCTCCTGGACTGTGGTCCCTCCTGCTGGTGTTTCAATGTGCACATGCACTAATGTGCCCCCCATGTACGCATGTGTGCACACTGACCATGCATTCTTACACACATGCACATGGACATGCATGGACATGCCCACACGCTTACACGCGTGCACACCCACAGCCAACGCATCATACACGTGTATGCAAGAGGACGTGCCCACACAGGGACACGCATCTTGCTTTCCCAGGTCGTTGTCAAAAAGCTCCTGTTTCCTTCAACACAAAAGCCAAGCCAAATGCTGGCCACTAAGATGGCCTAACTGGACAATGAGATGGGAGGAGACTCCCCAGGGTACGGTGCCACCCAGCCGTGTGCACCTGGGGTGGATATGTCTAAACGCCACAACTCTGAGACACCCAGGCCTGCAATCTCGTAGCCCACATTCTCACGCAGGAAGTGACCACTGCAGGTGGTCTCGGTGGGATCCAGTGTTCTTCAGAAACAGTCTGGAGTGTGGGGAGCCCTGCTCCTCCACCTGGAGGAGCTGCAGGCAGAGCCGGGCTGCCATGGTCTCCGCCTCTGGAAAGGCTGCCCACAGCTACACTGTCAACCAGGCCAGCTGCCCTTGGCTCCAGCTGAGGAGCAGCAGCCTGCAGAGCCTCACAGCTGGCAGGTGAGGACTGACCTTGGCCTCCTGTTGCCCCACAGACTCTGATAAGCAAGCCCTGCCCATCTCGGAGCTGGTGGACCTTGCATCGCAGGTGGCGGAGGGCATGTGCTACTTGGAGTCACAGAACTATGTTCACCGGGACCTGGCCGCCAGGAACATCCTCGTGGGGGAGAACAATATCTGCAAAGTGGGGGATTTTGGGCTGGCCAGGCTCATCAAGGTAGGGCCCTCAGTGGGCAAGGCCCAGGGTAGGGACCTCCTTTCCCATGGGAACCCAGAATGGACAAGTTGGTTACCAATGCTGTGACCACAGCTGGCAGGGGTTCTGTCCACACAGCATGGCCTTAAATCAGAGCTTCTCACACCCGGGGTCTGAGTCCTCTGGTCTAGCAGCAGTGGCCACCAGTGGCTCAGACAGTGGTCAACACAGTGTGCTGTTGACTTGCCCACCCAGACCTCGGCTCCTACGCCTGTGTGTGCTGTGGGGAGACGGTGCAGGCAGTCCTCCATGGCCCACCCTTCCCTGTCTGATTGCAGGAGGACATCTACCTCTCCCATGACCACAGCATCCCCTACAAGTGGACAGCCCCTGAGGCACTCTCCCTAGGGCATTACTCCATCAAATCTGATGTCTGGTCCTTCGGGGTCCTCCTCCATGAGATCTTCAGCAGGGGTCAGATACCTTACCCAGGTACTGGCCCCAGTGTTCCTGATTGGGCTGCTCCTGAGTGGCCAGCGGGGGTGGCGGGAGGTGCTTCCTTGATAGCCTCATCTGGAACACCACACCTGTACACTGGCTGAGCATTCAGGAATGTCCATCCCTGTGCCTGGGGCCACTTCCTGGAGTCACTGTCCAGGGGGAGGTCGTTAGAGGCAGACTATGCTGGAAAACGTCCAGGACACAGTGGTGGTCATGCTTCAGAGAAGGCTTCTGGGGAGGGGCGGCAGGCCACTGGGTGTGGCTTCCAGGTGGTGGAGGGTGGGCACTGGCCTCCTGGTTCTTCAGCTCCTCTTGTCCCACTGGCAACAGGCATGTCCAACCACGAAGCCTTCCTGAGGGTGGATGCTGGCTACCGCATGCCTTGCCCCCTGGAGTGCCCACCTCCCGTGTACGGGCTGATGTGCTCCTGCTGGAGCAGGGACCCAGAGCAGAGGCCTTGCTTCCAAGCCCTGTGGGAGAGACTCTCTGGCTTCACCAGGTACGAGAACCCACTCTGAGATGCCTTGGGGGCTGCCTGGCCAGGTCCTAGCTGTCCTGGACCTCAACTGAGGAGAAGTGTGGTCCTTTAGTTTACTGACATGATGGTGGGCACAGCAAACACAGCACGTGGGGACTTGCGGAAGCAACAGAGCAGCTACATGACTCTCACAAGCAGCAGGCTGCAGGCCTGGCCAAATGCCCTCACTGGCCGTCTCCCCAGCCACCAGCCTCCAACATGGTCCTTTGGCCACAGATGAACATAACCAAGACCTCTCAAGAAAAGCATCCTTTTGCCTTTGAAAGTTTTCTATGCCATCTCCTCTAAAATCTTAGTCGTCGTCTTAAACACAGACTTCAGGGAAGTAACCATCGACATAAGAAAACTGAGATGAAGTCTAAGAAGTCTTTTCCCCAGAAAAGCAGCACAGAGCTTTATCCAGTCTGGGCAATTGGAACCTCTCATTTTTGACAAAAACACAATTTGGTTAAAAATACGGGTGGAGAAAACCCACCATATTTGTCTCTGGGTCACTGATGGTCTGAAGGGAGAGCCTGGTGCGGCCTCCCAGATGAGTGGCACTGCCCCTCTAAGGGCGTCCCCAGGCTGGTCTATAAAACCCCTGGGGGGAGTTCTACCCAGATTGCTTGGAGAAAGTGAGTGTTCATATAAGTATCCCCAAACTCAGAAACACAGTAAATGATTTTTTTTTTTTTTTTTTTGTACCAAGGATGGAACCCGGGGGTGCTTAACCACTGAACCACATCCCCCTGCCTTTCTATTTCTTTCGTTAAGTTGCTTAGGGCCTCACTAAGTCGCTGAGTGAGGCTGAGGCTGGCTTTGAAGTCGTGATCTTCCTGTCTCCACTCAGTGGTCAAGTGTCCCTCGGTTCAATCCCCAGTACCCCCAAAAAACAAAGCAACAACAAAAACCCACCGGTCACCCTATACCCAACACCTGGGTGGCTCCCCTGCAGAACACCAGCACACCAGTGACGGGGAGACGCATGCGCTGGAGCTCCCACTTGGTGTTGGGGCCTCGAGAGATATGGAGCACTTGAGTGCAAGGGGTCTGTCTGCAGGTGCAGCAGCTGTACTGAGGACGTGATGCGCTGGGAACTGGCGTCCCTCCAGTGGAGGCTGGCGGGTGTGGTTCATTTACTTCCTGGTTTCCCTGAGAATTTAGGGTTTCTGAGTTTGAAATCATGGTTTATAGTAGTTGAAACCATTAGAAATAACAAGGAAACAATCCTGTATACGACATACACAAGTATGATGCTCTTTGATTGGCTGAGAGGTAGCGATCAGCCTGTCCTAAAGCAGAGGGACTGGTTGTCACAGGGGTATTTAAAACATAAAGCATGCATGGAAACAGACCCTCCCCTCCTGTAACCAAAGCTCACTAAGTCAGCCTCAGGGGTGACAGCACAGAGGTGCACTGGAGCTGGCTCTGTGAAAGGCCCTTTGTTATGCCTTGGTGACTGGCCAGGAGACAGGACTTTGCTTAGCAAACACAGCTTCTTGGGCTTCACTGTTTTTTACTAGGTCTTCCATTACTGAAAAGCATCTTCTCATGATCAAAAGGGCCAAGTATGTAAACTTCTAAGTTTGTCTTTAAAAAATCTTTTGTCAATTTGATTAAATCAATTACCAAACCTTTTGGCATGATTGACAACATCTAAAACCAAAGTCTAAATCAAGTCCCTTTGATCTTGAACTTTGACCTTGAGTTTCCAGAATGCCCCCTGGACACAGCCAGAAGTGGAGGTGGTGTACACCAGCAACCCAGGAGGCTGAGACAGGAGGACTGCAAGTTCAGGGGTAGCCTCAGCAACACAGTGAGGCCCTGACTCTGAATAAAATATAAAAAAAGGGCTGGAGATGTTGCTCAGTGGTTAAGCCCCCCCACCCCCCGGTTCAATTCCTGGTACCAAAAAATAAATAAATAAAAATAAAAAGGGCTGGGGATGTGGCTCAGTGGTGGAATGCCCTGGTTCAATCCCCAGTGTACAGAGGGGTGAGAAAGTCATCTCAGCTTACACAGGAGAAATTAAGTTCATCAGGCTCATTTGTGCTCCCCAACACAGCCAACCCTTCCCTGGGCTGTATTTACAGTAGTCTGTGCTGCAGTTGGTGCTGATGAGTGCTGCAGAAACCTGCTGTCATGTCAGCATGTTGTTGCCATAGAAATAACCACATTTCCTTGTCAACTGCATAACTGATGTAATCAACTCATCAGATCCTTAATCATGGCTTTCTTAAGTTCCTTCACATTCACCGACATCATAAGGAAAGCATTTGCAATCAGCTACGGTCCAAATACTTCTCCTTCAAGGTCCCACGGAGATTGACAGGTGCTCTGGTACAGGCTTCTGGCAATGTCAGGGGGACAAAGGACCCTGGAGAGAACTGAGGGCTCAAGGCTGCCCCAAGATGAACCCACAAGGATCACCAACCCAGAACAGAATCAACTGGTGACCATTTTTTTTTTTTTTTTTTTTTTTACGATTTTAGCATTGCTGGTCCCTTACTATAGTTTTCCTGATTTGAGGACCCCGCCTGCAGCAACTTGAGAAACACTTGTGAACAAAGGCAAAATATTTGTGCTTTTTTCCCTGACCCTTCCAGAAGTCACAAACTATTAGCAAGCATCCCTGCTTTCAGGGCAACATAGCCATCTGTGTGCCAAGGCCCTGCTTTCCCTGGGACAGACACAAATGTGGATGCTGGCTGTTGCCAAACTTGGGCTGTGGTGTCCTTTTTCCAGCTGCAACTAGATACATGGACCTCATGGTCCTTGGGAAGAACTGGCATGGGACCTTGGAGACATGACGGCCTCAGAGTGAAAAAGGACGTTGCTTCCTGCAGGCCTAGAAACTCAGAGATACATTAGGGAGACTGGTAAGAGGACCCCCCCCACCACCACACCCAGGCCACAGGGGCAGGCCCAGGGCTTGGGTTCCTAAAGCAGTAGCATCATGTCCCTGTGTTCTCTTGATCCCATTATCCTGACTGCATCCTGAATACTTGTCTCCAGTATATGGCTACCACTCTCCACACCAGCATTTCCAAATTCCAAGATTATAGCTTAGAATCACTAAACATTAAATCTGCCCCTTTCCTGAAGCTCTAGAAACTGTAGCTGGATGACTTGGTAGGGACTTAAATCATGACTCATGTGTGGAACACCTTGGTGACACCCCAGTAGCAGACCAGAAAGCCTCCCAGGTGCCACCTGAAGATGCTGCAGGCCCAAGGAGTAGAATCTCTGGGCTCGACAGGCCTGTGAGCTACTCTTACCACAGCCTCTTCCTTGATCCCTGACCCCACGGAGCATGCACAGAGCCCAGCTCTGGGGAAGCCAGCACCTCCGAGAGGGGACAGACTGTGTGCTCCCACTGGATAATGCTCCCTGCTCTAACCTGTTAGATCTTTGGCTCTTCCCAAGAAGTTCCCACATGGGACTTATGCTGCTTGGAGAAAACTGAGAGGACAGTGGCAGCAGGAGGCCGCAGATCCAGGGGCATCACTCTCTGGTTTTCTCTCCCAAGGTTCTCACAGGGTGGGCGTCTTGTCCTATACTGAGTTGGAACTCAGAGCTTCGGTCCTGAGCACCTGGGATTTCAGATCACCGACACTTGGCCAGTGGTCTTGCAGATATCTCAATCTAAAAAAATGAGTTTGAAATCAAAAGCATTTCAGGTTAAGCTTTTCTGGATGATAACACCCAGATTACTGTTCTGGGTCTTCATTCTTAAGGATTCCGTATCACATAAAACTTGAACTGTACAACTCTGTATGCTTTTCTCTCGTTAACCTGTCCACTGTTATAGTGTCTCAAGAGGTGAAACTTGGGGTGGGTTTCTACAGCTCCCTCTAAGGGCCTTGTCCAGATGCTGTGGCTACAAAGACTTACTGGGGCTAGAAAGACTTACTCCTTGGAATACCCTCCCTCTCCTGGGTCCATCTAGAGTGGGAAGGAGCCCCCACTTGCTCCAGCACTAGCCGCCTGGCCTGGGAGTCTGAATGAAGCTGCATCCACACTACAGGAGCCTGGACTCCTACGGGAAGGCAGGAGGGAGGCTCAGCTATCAGGGACCATAAGCCACTGAACTTCCATGGACGCTTGTAGTTATTTATAGCATAGGGGACAGGAGGGTCTGCTGAGTCCATCCACAGCTCTGTTCCCTACCTGTGGGGGCTCCCTCACCTCTGCTGGCCTTAAGTTACCCTGCCTAGCTCTTCTGTCCACCAACTACACTGAGGCTACCTGTGGAGCCTCTCCACCCCACCCCTCATGCCTGCAGCCCCCAGTCTCAGCCTGTCCTGAGCATTGTCAAGGTTGGGGACAATACCTCTGCAGAAAGCAACTGAGAAGGCCAGCCTCAGTCCTAACTCCCCCACACCCTCCCTGGCATTAAGGGATGGCCTTGTCAAACTCTTCCCAAAGGAGTTCTTCATGGGACATCGAGTTTCTCTAGCAGAGGGGTCCCAGACACATAGCCAGGACCCCAACCTCCCACAGTGGCCACAGCAACTGCCCTGAGTTGTCCTTGTCCAGCTCCAGAACTACCTGCCATTCTGAAGCAAGGCATCCCATCTGCTTGGGCCCACTTGTATGGAACATCTCATCAGACCTGAGATGGGGCCTCACTGTGAGGTCCCTGAGAAAGGCCCCCAGGAAGGTCTGGTAAACAGGACCAGCCACTAACAGAGGGACCAGGAGAGACTAAGAAACCTCTCAGACACACCACTGGGGCTGCCCGCTCTTTGGAGTTTATTTTCTGCTTGAGCAAGGCACAGTTATGTGGGTCAGAAAAGCCCACTGAGATTTGGAAAGAAGGGGTCTCTTGCCTGGCGCCTGCCATCTCCATGTGGAAGAACCCAGCTGGTCTCTGCTTGCTGTAGCCCATCTACCCTACCCGCTGGAGTGGGCAGGATTTGACCTAGCACCTTGGAAGCCCCAATCAGGTCAGGACTGAGACCCAGTGCTGGCCTGGCTCGGCTGGTTGACTGGCTGTTGCTTCGTGGTTTCTGGAGTCAGGCCGCTGGTGACCATGCTGGTGACCATGCTGGTGGAGGCCTGGGTGGATTCCGAGCTGGGGGAGAGCAGGTACTGTGTCAGAAGCTGACTTTGTTTTTGCTGCCCTCCCACCCCAGGAAGGGGGACTCACTGCTCTGGAGACTCCACCACTGTGGCCATGAACGGAAGAGTGGACTTCCCGAAGAAGAAGCTGGCCCACCAGTGACCTGGGTCGGCCTTGGGGAGACCTGAGCGAAGCAGAGTGGGTGATGAGCCTGCTCAGGACTGGACCCCTCCCCATGCTCCGCCTGGCTGTGCAGGCTGGACCTGCTCTCACCCGGGTGGTGGGGGATGGCCTCCCCAGGGTACTCGGCACTTCCGCAGGAGCTGTTGCTGGACGCGGAGCCCAGGCGGCCTGGGGAAGGGAAGACAGTCAGCAACAGGGGCTTCGCCGGCAGCACGGGGCAGTGCTGGGCTCCGTCGGCAGGGGTCGGCAAGGGGCTACTTACGCCGGTAGTAGTCGTGGGTGGCCACGAGCGAGCCGCTGGAGGGGATGGCTGCCATGCTTCGCTATGGGCTGGTGGAGACCTGCATGGGGCGCGGCCCTGGTCACGGCTCCCACGAGCGCTCGCTCGGAGGGCCGTCCTCTACCCGCGCCCAGCGGTGCTTCCGGGCGGCTCTAGCCAGTCCCGGCCG
>NW_026000026.1:764554-777192 GCF_001458135.2 Marmota marmota marmota
GCGTTACGGGGCGGGGACTCGTTTGGGCCCCGCCTCCCAAGGCCCCGCCCTGTCATGTTAACCCCTTCCCGCCCGCGGCGAGGCCCGATCAGCCCCACCCCGTTAGGCTCCACCCCGAGACCCCACCCAGGCTGTTTGGCTCCGCCCCGGGCTCGCCTGCTTTAGCTGGACTCCAGTCTGCCTGAGGCCGTCGTCGGGGGCGCGTCCAGGCCTGGCCTGGGACTGGAGTGGTTAAAGGACAGGCCCTGCCCCAGTACTAGGACTGGTCTCTGCCCCGACTCTCGCCAGGGAAAGAGAGGGCATTTGCCCATGCATGTCCCCGATGCTGCATCTCTCTCCCCAGCTGTGCCCACTGCGTGGTGCCCAGAGGTGCTTCAAGTCCTCCAGCTCGACCCTTCTGGGGCCGCCTGGGTGTAGCTGGGGAGCCTGCTGTGTCCCTCACTGCTTTAGAGCCTGCGGCCCAACCCGTTCCCCAGACCCCGTCTGCATCCAGCCGCCCATGGGGCCGGGTGGCAGTAGGGCAGTGGGGCAGTGGGGCAGCAGGGTAGGAAGTGGAGGGCACGGAGGGGAGGTCATTCCTGTGCCTGAGGCCTTCATGCTTGGGGAGGACCAAGAGCTAGTCGGAGTCCCTGGGGAACACAGGTAGGCTCTGACTGGGACCCTGTACCTTTCTCTTTGTTTCTTGCTCCAATTTGTTTGGACCTGCTGTGTGCCTCCCAGTGGACAGAGCAGGGGTCAGGTTGAGCTGAGGTCTGAGGAAGGAGGGAGGGTAGCTGACCCTCTTCAGCAGAGTGAGAAGCTCAGGCAGACACCCTGAGGCATGGTGCTGGCTGGTGGTGAGGAAAGCCAGGAGGCCAGGGCCTGGAGTAGGATGGGAGAGGTGGGTGGGGCTACCGAGTGCCATTGATAGGGCAGATGGTCCTCTAGGTGATACTGTGAGGGCAGGATTTTTTGCAGCTGCTTGTGTGTGCAGGCTCTGACAGACCTGTAGCTCCAACTTGGCCTTCCTGGACTCCTGTGGTCTGGCAGAGTGGTCCTGGAGCATGGGGCATTTTCTGTGGCTTCAGGGTCCAAGGACGCCTTGAGAGGCTGCCTTGAGAGGCCTGTCTTGAGAGGCCTGTCTTGAGAGGCCTGTCTGGGACTTGACAACACAAACCCTCAGAGAAATCCTTATTTTGTTGGCATACAGTAGGTGCTCAAACACAAATGCCTAATGCTAATGTCCATATTATCTATGCCCAGTCTGCTCCTTAACAGCATAGCAGGCTCCTGGAGATGGAAGGAGAAACAGCATGTCCCCATACCAAGCTAGAGACAGGTGTGTCCCCCAAGCCTCAGAGGTGGCCCCTTGGCAGCCCTGGGCTCTTTTCTGTGATGAGAGGTAGGGGCTCCAGCAAAGGTGAGCTGGAAGACTCTTCCTTGCCCATCTTCTCTCCAACATCCTCTAGCTGTGAGGGCCCAAGCCCACACAGGAGGCCAGAGGAAGGACATTCTCAGTGCTACTGAGGAGCAGATGGGGAACCCCAGGGCAGGCTAGGCCAGGCCTGAACCGCACATGGGAAGTCACTGAGGGTGTAGCCTTTGCACCCCCTAGCTCTGTACCCAACAGAAGGACCTGGCTCCAACCATCCCATGCCCACAGCCCAATGTTCCTTCTGCCACAGGGCCTTGCACCTTCTGGTCTTGCCACCTGGAGCACCACTGCCCTCCAGGTTCTGAGTGCAAAGAGCAGGGACTGTGCTCACCCATTTAGTGAACTTTGACTAGAGTGGGTCCTGCTCACATTGATCTTGCAATTCTGGCTGCCCAGACCCTTCCTCAGCCACTTCAGCCTATGTGACACTGGCCCTCTCAGGGTGCAGATGTGTGCCAGGTGTGGATGCTGGGAAGAACTCCTGAACCCATCCTCTGGGTGGGGGTCAAGGCCAGCTGTGCCCCTGGGGTTGGCCTGTAGCAGGCCAGGTCTGGGACTCTGTAGAGGTGCCGAGGCCACCTCCTGTCAAAGTCTCTTCCTGTGGAGTATTCTATTCGGGCCAGAGACTGAGATGAAGTTTGGGGTGCAAAGGGCTGCTGACCATAGCTTTTACCTGATGGCCAGATGTGCCCACTCATGGGGAAGTTGTTGAGTGGAGGAGAAGACCATGAGCCACTGCTGACCATGCCCAGCATCAGCAATGAAGACTGAGTGGAGGGTTTCTTCTTCCCTCCCTGCTTTCCCCCCTCCTGCCCCCTGTTTGCCTCACTGGGTTGCCCCCTCCTGCTCAAGGAGCCCCCGGTGCTAGGACTACAGGCACTCACCTGGGTTCAGGACACTCTTCAAAATGGAGAAGTACACGCCACCCAGAAGGTGGAGGCTCTGAGACCCTGTCCAGAGCAAGCCAGAGATGCTGGATGGTGACCCTGGTGCTTAGGGTAGAGAGGGTAGAGAAGGGTCCTGGGTCCTCTGTCCCCGTCCAGCCCACCCCAGCCTCCACAGAGACTACATGGCAGGAGGGCAGGGTGGCGCTCACCCCTTTCTCATCGCTTCCGAGGAGCCCAGAGGAGGCTGTTCCAGCTCACTATTCTGCTAAGGGGCTGCCAGCCTGTCCCAGGGAGGGGCTCACACTGGGAGAGCCTAGGTGCCCACAGGCCCCAGGCTGGACCTGTTCTGCCTGTTGGGCAGTGTGACTTTGCCAGCAGCTGGCGCTCTGAGCTTAGCTTCTTCGGTGACTGTTTTCATGGTCAGAGGGGACCCACACAGGTGGGAAGGTTGAGCTTCGGAAAGGTCAGTGTGTCTCCACTGCTGGGCATGTGGGGTGTTGTCGGGTATTCAAGGTCTGCAGGGCTGGCACCGGGTGGGCTGGTGCTGGGTCAGACGCAGGAGCAAGGAATGGACATGTGCCTGAGCCTCCACTACGAGGAAATGGGGACAGAACTACATGGGACAGAGACTGTCAAGCACATGCTGCTGGAGGATGACTGGCCCAGGTTGCTGTCTGGATGCAGTCATTAGTGGGTGGCATCAGTGGAGATGTCTCTCCTGGGGAAAAAGTGGCATAGCTGGTCCAACACAGTGCTGCCTGTGACTTGGGAGCCTCAGGCCTCTCAGACAGGGCCAGGGAGGCACCAGCCTACACAGGGCATTCCTCAGTAACCAGGAACTGTTGCTGCCACCTGCATTTCATCCCAGATATGTGGGGAGTGAGGCAGGAGGTTTGCAAAGCCTGCAGCCAGGGCAGGAGCCCTCAGAGCCTGAAAGTGTGTTTGCTGCTATGATCTCAGTGGCTGGGTCTCTGCTCTTTGTCCTGGTGTTGGGAGGCTGTGCCCTTGGTGACTCTCTGGCAGGCGCTGGTGCCTCCTGTTTTCAGGAGAAGGTGAGATGCCTGAGTAGCAAAGCACTTCATGAGTGCATAATGCAGGAGGCATTTGTGTGGCCACATGAGGTCCTGGGCAGCAGCCTCTGTGCCCTTCAGTTCCTTGTCTGTAAAGTGGGGACTACAGAGTCACAAGGCTATTTTGAGGTGAGGACACACCCCACAAATGCTCAGATAAGTACCTGGCACACAGTAGGTGCTCAGTTAAAGTTAGATATTATAATGGCTTGTATAGGGTCACTACTGGAAATAGCCTAGTGTGTTCACTTGCTGGTGAAGCAAGATCTGCGGGGCAGAGACTGCATCTCCATCATCTGGGGCCCAGTGGCTAAGAGAGAATCAGCCAGGCTTTTGATGAATATGCTTGATCAAGAGTGAATCATGTAATAGAAGATGGGTGACGACCAGAGTGCATGGTAAACTTGGAGGAACAATGATTTCAGTACTCTGATTTAGAAAGCCAGAGAGGGCTTATTCATCAAATTTACTAAACTCCAGGATAGAATCCAAAATTACTCAGCATACAAGAACTAGGGAGACCTCCATTCACACAGGAAGTGGCAGCCAATGGACGCTAACACTAGATAACTCAGGCGTCAGGCTCATCTCTCAGAGACTGCAACAGCAGCTATTATAAATAACAATTAATAAGCAATTGCAAACCCTCTTCTACCAAGTAGTGGAGAGTTAGCATTGGATAAAATCCAACATCCATCACGACAAACACTCTCCAGGCGCAGGAGGAACATTCCAGCCAGCAGCGGGAGGATGGGGGTCCACGCTCACTTCTGTCATCAACAACAAAGTAATGCAAGGAAAACACAAGGCACAGAGCTGGAAATGGAGAGCTGACAGGCCCTTTCACGACGACAGAGAAACCACGGAGCCTGGGAAGAGCCACCTGGATGAACACAAGGTCAGCAAGACCCAAGGGTCCCCCGGCAATCCAGAAGCAATTGCATGTCTGTAAACCACTTCTGGTTCAAGGCAGAAGAATTTCAAATGACATAAGGAATTGAAGGAGATGGTGAGTGTTTAGGCAGACAGTGTCTGTGGGCTGCAGACGGTGGGGCAGGCTCGGACGAGCAGGGCAGTCCTCACCAAGTTCACCTCTGGATTTAACAGGAACACTGAAAATCTCAGTGTTTGAAAGATATAGACAAGTAGGTCCTAAATTTAAGTGGAAAGATGAATAAACTAGAACACCATAACAATTTTTAAAAATAAGAATATAGGGAACTGGTGCTTTTCCAGTTTTGGTGGGGGGTACTAGAGATTGGACCCAGGAGGGCTCTGTCACGGAGCCACATCCACAGCCCTGTTTTATTCTTTGAGACAGGATCTCGCTTAGTTGCTGCAGCTGGCCTTGAACTTGTGATGCTCCCACCTCAGTCTCCACGGTTGCCATGACACCCCATTTTTTATTTTAAAACTCAGAGTAAAATTCACATATCATACGATCCACCATGTTAAAGTGAGCAGTCCAGCTTCGCCATCCTGCCTTCCCTCTCCGTGCTAGGCCGTCATCACCTCTGTCTAGTTTCAAAGCGTTTTATCGCCCCCAAAGCAGCCCATGCATGAGTCGGCCCTCACGCCTGCCCTGCCCAGCCAGGGCAGCCCCTCGCCTCTGTCTCTGGAGTTACCACTGCACAGTTCATGTTGATGGAATCATACCATCTGGCTGCTTTGACCAGGTTCACCTGCGTCCTGCCAGGTGTGGGAGGTCCCTTCTCTCTCGAGCTGGCCGAGCCCCCATCTGCAGTGCGGCGGTCTCTGCTCAGCCCTGGACTGCCCAGGACTTTCACCTCTGGTTGCTGGAACATCCCACATTCCAGCTGGCTTCAGGAGGCCGGTTTTCAGCCCTTCTGGGTCTCCTCCCAGGAGAGGAAATGCTGGGCTTTGTGGTGATTCAAGGTCTGCCTCTTCGAGGAACTGCCCAGTGTGGTCCGTGGACTGCACCGTCCTGCGGAAGGCTTTGCTCTCCACACTCTGCCAGCTCTTGCTGTTTCCGCGAGCCTGACGTGGCCATCTTGGTGGGGAGGCTGCTTCTCACTGGGTTTCAGTGAGCGTTTCCCCAGGGACTAACGATGTCCAGCATGTCCTCAGGCTCTTTATTGGTCTCTTGCACATCTTCTTCGGAGCAGCCTTTCTTCAGAGCCTTTGCTCTTTAGTTGGATTGCCTCTAACAGTTCTGTGAGAGCTTTGGTGTTAGGCTGGCTTTTTTTTTTTTTTTTTTTGGTACCAGGGATAGAACTCAGGGGCACTCGACCACCGATCCACACCCCCAGCCCTATTTTGTGTTATATTTAGAGACAGGGTCTCACTGAGTTGCTTAGCACCTTTTTCTTGCTGAGGCTGGCTTTGAACTCGAGAGCCTCTTGCCTCTGCCTCCTGAGCAGCTGGGATCACAGGCATCGGCCAGTGACTCGGCCGATGGCCAAAGTGGTCAGAGGTCAGGGTCTCATTTAGACCTTTTCCAAGCACCACTTGTTGAAGAAGTGCTCTTTCCTGATTGTGGGAATTGCAACAGTGCAGACATGTGGTGCTGGAGAGGGGAATACCACAGGTCAGCATGGGCCAGTGGAGCCCACAGAGGGACCACACTGTGCTGTGTTGTCACAAAGGTGACCTCGTGGGAAAGGACGTCTTTCCAACAAGTGCTTAGGGAGAGCAGGACGTCCACAGGGGAAAAGAGTCTGACTAGCCTACCCTCAAACCGCCCACAGATGGAGGCCTGCCACCACATAGGACAGCCAGCGATGGCCGTGCAGGCAAACTGTGACGCTGCTAGAAGTAGGCTCAGGAGATGACCTTTGGAACTTGGTGTCAAAGGTCAAAAACAGGATTCATTACAAAATATGAACATATTTGACTTCATCAAAATGAAAAGCTTTAGTGTTTTTATTTTTAAATTGTCGTTATCACTTTATTCTTAAGAGGCAGGGTTTCACATGCTGCCCAGGCTGGGCCCAGTCTCCCTGGTTCCGGGGATCCCCCTGCCTCAGCCTCCTGAGACTCCTGCACTGTGAGTGCTGCTCTATCCTTGAAACCACGCGTCTGACAAAGACCTCACAAGGGCCGCGGGCACACTCTTGCCCGGTGAAGCTAACGGAGGGAGTGACCTCTTTACAGTCTTCTCCAAGGAGGCTCAGCATGGCCGGTCCTCAGGGAGCTGCAAACCCAACACAGAGGGCCCCTCAGACCTGCCGCAGGCCCTGATCACAAGCACCTGCTCCATGTCTGCTGGGAGTTCAAAGCCACCACCCCGGGGACCAGCCATGCTCGCTAATCCCCGATTAATCGCGAAGGGACAAGGCACAACCACACTGTGAGAAACCCGCAGGCACAGCCCAGTGACCACAGGGTATGGCGTCAGCGCTGCTAGGTGGGCAGCTCTGGTGCACAGGGAGGGACAAGTGTGACCCCCCGGCATGCCTGCCAGAAAGGACCCCTGACCCCGTTAGTGCAGAGGTGTCAGAACACGGGTCGGGAGGTCCTGAGAGAACTCCCAGCCCCTGCACACTGAGGGTGGACGGTGCTGCTGGAGCCCAGAGAGGAGGTGTCCCCGAGGCTGAGTGAGACGGGCGAGAGGGCTCAGGGTGACAGGGACCAGGGGTGTGGCTGGAGGAGCGGGGTCCCTGGGGGCGGGCTTCGGGGGCAGCGCCTCTCCCTCCCAGCGGCGTGACCTGAGCTGCTTTCCTCCTGCACACCCTCCCGCCACCATGTTCTGCTCCGTTTCGGCCCAGAGCAGTGCAGCTGGCGACAGTGGGCCGAAGCCCTGACACTGGCCAGTGTCCACATCTAAGTGGCTCTGGTCCAAGACAGGAGCCTGCTTGAGCTGCTTGGGCTTGGTCTGTCCCCCAGGGATCATGTGGGGGGACTGGTCCCCAGTGTGGCGGGACCCTGAGAGGCGGGGCCGGTGCTGCTCTTGCATGGCTGTTCTCTCGGGCCTGTCAGGGCAGCAGTGCATGACGTGACCCTGGTCACTTAGGAGGCTGAGGGTCACAAGTCCCAAGCTGTCTGAGCAACTCTCTCTCTGTCTTCCTGTCTTGTCTTGTGGCCTTGCCCTACACATGCATTCCCAATACGATGTGGTTGACACAGCCAAGGTCTGTATCACCAGAAACTGACCTGAGGGGGCTGCCTGACTTTGGACTTTTTCAGCATCCAAAACTGTGACCTGAATGAACCTCTTTTATTTATGAAGTACTCAGCCTCAGGTACTTTGTGATAGCAACAAAAACACCAAGACAGTGAGACCAATATGGGATTCAGAATTGGGAGAAAGTAGAGCTATGCAGGGTCACTGAGGCAATTGGGGTGCAACTTGAAGAGGGAGTAGAGTGTTGAGGACCAAGGCAATGACTTTTGCAGGTGCTTCTCACATGCTTCCAGGAAGAGAATCCACAGGTAAAGACGAGGTAAGGCAGGAGCAGCAGCCCGTGCCCCTGGGTGAAGGGTGGGGTCTTGGTATTGTTCTTGAACTTTGTCCTCAAGTTTGAAATTATTTCAAAATAAAACATCATTTCCCTTTTGGTGTGGAACCAACCTCTGCTGATGACTCCACAGGAGCTGCAGGTGCTGGCACCCCCTGCACAGAGAACCACGGCAGTGCCACAGACCCCAGCCCCGAGGACCCACGCTTGCCCAGCCCCCTCTGGAGCACAGTTTCTGACTACACTGCAGTCCACCTCAGCTGAGCACGGTGTCCCGTGGGCTGAGAGGCAGGGGCCAGAGCAGGGGTGGCTGCGTGGCTGGGAGCTGAGCTGTGCCTGCTGCAGGCTACTCGTCATCTGTCACTGCCCAGCAAATGACACTTAGTGGCTTTAAAAAATATCCCAGCTTGGGGCTGGGGTTGTGGCTCAGAGGTAAAGCACTCGCCTAGCAGAGTGAGGCCCTGGGTTCCAGCCTCAGCACCATATAAAAGAATAAATAAAGATGTTGTGTCCAACTAAAAAATGAAATTTTAAATATATATATATATATATACACACACACACACACACACCAGCTGGATGTGGCGGCACACGCCTGTCATCCCAGCAACTTGGGAGACAGGCAAGAGGACCACAAGTTCAAGGCCACCCTGAACAATTTACAAGACCCTATCTCAAAATAAAAATAAAAAAGGACAGGAGATATAATCAGTGGTAAAGAGCCCTGGGGTTCAATTCCCAGGATCACAAAAACAAAACAAAACAAAACACAAAAACACATCCTCTCCTTCTAATCAGCTCCCGTGGGGTCAGGGTCCAGGCTGGTTCGACTGAAGTGCTCGGTGTCTCAAGGGTGCCACTGAGGGTGCCATCGAGGCCTCCTTCTGCAGCTCAGGTCCTCATCACAGGTCACAGGGCTGCTGGCAGAACACTGTTCCTCTTGTTGGCAGAACTGGGGGCCCTGAAGTCTTGTCGACCGACAGCCTGCACCCTCCCGGCTCAGAAGCCCAGCTCCCGGCCACTGGCCCTCATAGGCCTTCTGACCTGGCAGGGCCTTCACGGCCCACTCTGCAGCACAGTCCTGAGAATGGAGTGGTGGTCCCCACTGCTCCCGCGTTCCAGGGGCAGACTGGCCACAGGCTCCCCTGCACGCAGGCAAGGAGACCACTCTAGGTGGTCCGCAGGTCCACTTCAGGTTGTGTCCAGTGAGGGTGGAGGAGATCCGAATCCTAAGACAGGAAGTTCTGGGCAGCAGCTTGCCCAGTCAGCGAGGGGAGGACATTGGCTCTCAGCTATCCACGGAGCCCCTCAGAGGCTGCAGGAGAGACCAGGGCAGAGCTTCTGCAGAACGAGGCCCACCAAGCAGGAGAGTAGGTCTGCAGGCCCAGGAGAGGACGAGGAACAGGAGCCCCGGCGTCCACAGCGGTCTCTACTCTCAAGTCTGTGAAGGGGGAGGAAACGCCACCGGCGGTGGCAGAGAAAGGCCTGCCGGGGCTGCAGGCCGAAACGGAAGGCTGCGTCAGAGCCGAGAGGCGATGAGATACTGTGTATGGCCCCCGATTCTACCCCTGGGGATAAGCCCAACACCCCTGTACGGTGACACACACGAGGGCTGGTGGCAGGTCTGCTGTGGTGACTCGGACCTGGAAGTGGGTGATGCACAGCCACGAGAGCAAGCCAGTGCTGCTCCATGGGACACAGGGTCGCCACTGGCAGAAGCCACCGGCAGACGCCACGGAACGTTTGGCTTAGACCTGGCATGTCTCCACAGGCCACATGGGTGGCAGGACTGGGAGGCGGGACCCCAGCCCCTTTGCTCTCTGCTTCCTGGCCACGAGGTGGACACCAGGTCTTTGTGTCCTCCGTGATGTCACGCCCTGGACCCTGGGCCTTCCCAATGAGCCAGAGCACCTTTTCTTCTCACCTCCGTGCTCCGTGTGTTGGATACAAAGCCACTAGGGTGCCTGTGGGAGGAGCCAGAGGCCGCATGCTGCTGCTGCTCCACTCCTAGGACAGCTGACGGTGGCTGGACACCACGGTGGGTTGCAACCAGGGCTGAGGGCATGCTCACAGGGCCTGAGGGCATGTTCCCATCCTAGTAACTCAGCAAGTGCAGCTGCCCAGGCACCCTCTGGTGTGCTCACCCAGGATGCCAAAGGGCAAAAGCCCCCTCGCGTTTCTGGTCCTCTCCCTGCCACGGCTCAGTCTCCCACTCTTGGTACCGTGGGGCAGCCTTCCAGGGTGGGAAAGCTCTGGGTCTTCCCACAGATGAGGGGGATGCACCCAGGCAGCTGCCTCAGTAGCTCATCCTGGCTGCTGGAGGCCAGTTACCCCTGCTGCATCCCAGATGACTGTGGAGGGCAGCTCTTAGAAAGGAGTGAAGAGGGCCTGCAGTGGCCAAGCTACTTGTGGGTCATGTCCTACCTCAAGAGACCTCACCTCTCCTGGAAACTGTTCCGGGCCTACAGTCAGAGACTGACCTCTCCCTCTCCCCTAGGTCACTGGGAGGAACCCTAGGGGACCCACCTGGACTTCTCTGTCCTATGCTGCCCCACAAGGAAACGAGCTGTTGCCCTCTCCCTCCCTCTGTGCAGGGTCAGAGGAGACTGAAGGGCAGTGGGCCTGCAGATGCTCCTAGAACTCCCGTCTCTGGACACTGGAGGGTACAGCAGCCCTGCTCCACCCTGAGGGAGGGCCAACCCTCCCCAGTCAGTGGGTGCCTCCGTTTGGCTTCCCAGGCCATGATGGGCTGAGTGGGGACCCTGCCGAAGCCCAGTGGAGACTCCTCCCCCTGCCGGGGAGGACAGACAGTGCCCTGAGGGGTGCGCTCCTCCCCAGGGCTGGCCTGCGGCGCTCACTTGGCAACGGCCCCTGCAGCGCTGGGCTTCCCCACACCGAGCTTTGGGATGGCGTGTTGGGGGGCCCTGGCTGGTCTGGCCGCTCTGTGAGTGGCCCCTCCTGGCCCAGCCCTTCTGATTTGGGAAGACGTGACCTTGCTTTGAGGAGGGAACCCCAGAGCCAGAAGTTCTTCTCTCCCATGGAGACAGTTTAATCTGCTGCCTCAAAGGTCGGTTCAGTCCCCTGGGTGCCCCGCCCTGAAGCTGGCCACAGGGGAGGGCCTTGTCCCAGGGGCTGTCCCGGATCCTACTGCCCAGCTTGGCTGGTGGATGACAGGCTCCGTGCCTAGGGACTAGAGGTATGCAGACAGGCTGAAGCCAGGGGGCGCCCCAGCCTGACCCACCTTGCCCCCCAGCCCACCCGCGCTGTCTTCTGGGCTCAGCCATCCGGCTTGCAGCCTCCACCTGCCGGGCAGTGACTCCCAGAGTGCTGGCCTGGTCACGGCCCGTGAGCAGCACACGCCAGGTGGTTTGCTATGCACTCTGGGCTATTCTTATCCTGACAGTGATGTCACCAGCAGCCAATGGGAGGCAGGTTTATTTCCAGGGCCGACAGATTGATAATGGTTAATTTTAGCTGGGTCTCCATTGCCGAGAGGCTAGTGAAACCTCAGCCAGCGAGGAGGGGGCAGCCTGTGCCTCTCTGACAGCTCGAGGATGGGCTCCAGGCTCCCAGAGGGGCTGAGTGGGGTAGGGCCTGTCCCTTTTCCTTCCATTTTGCTCCCCAGAAGCAGCCCTGGTAGCCCTGGCCCTCCTGGCCTGCCCTTCCCCCACCCTTGGCGGCTTCCCACGGCCACTGTGACCAGTGACTCAGATTCAGAAGGAGGGCTACTGAGGGGCCTGAGGCTGGCTTGGGGCAGGGCCAGGGGAAGCACAGTCCATGACATAGGGCTTCTGTCTGGTAGTCACAGTGGTCTGACTCAGGCCTTCTGAGCACCTACTTGCAGTGTGACCTGGAGTAGGATCTTAGCCTCTCGTGCCCAGATACCTCATGGGTTCACAGTGTCCTGAGGCCTTGCAGCCCTTACCCCACAGGCGAGAGCGATCAGGACTTGGAGATGGCTGTTCTATGTGGCATGTGATGGAGTTACTCAGCACTGCTCAGTTCCTGGTGGGCCAAGTGCTGCTGACCATTCAGAAGTTAGGGTATGTCTTTGTCTTAGTCTGGTGCTATAACAGAGTTCCTGAGACCAGGTGATTTATAAAAGACAGAGATTTGCTTCTCACCCTCTGAGTGAGTCTGAGATCAAGGTGTGAACATCTGGTCAGGCCTTCTTGCTGTGTCATCTCATGGAAGGAGAGGAAGAGCAGAGGAAGACCCCCTCCCTCAAGCCTTCTCACAATGGACCCCTCCCAAAGGCCACCTCCCAGCTGTGCTGCTCTGGTCAAGTTTCCAGCCCTAAACCTGGCACCCAGAGGCAGTAGCGGCTATGGGAGTTGTCCGGTGCTACTCTGAGGCCAGCAGCTGCTCAGCGCTGCCAGTGTGGGCAGGCGCTCAGCACCATGAGCCTGATGTTGCAGTTACCTTGTGTAGACCCCCTTTCTGTGCATTCTGAACATCTCCAGTGCCCGTGGAGGCTCGTGGCACCCTGCAGGACTGTACAGCTGCATGTCCTGGAGACCCTGGGGGACCCCTGGCCCCCTCCCCTGGGGCCAGTGCTCAGGTATTTTGGGGAGGGTGCCATGTCCTGCCACTATGGCCATGGCCCTGAGCCATTCCAGGCCTGCTCAGGGCCTTGCTGGCCAGCTGCTCCCAGAAATGCACAGTAAGAGCAGTGGCTCAGACCCTAGTTGGGACCCTCTGAGGCTGAGGGCAGCCCAGGAGCCTGCATGCTGGCAGCATCCCAGGGCCCTCAACCCCTTTGTGTGGCCCGGCCAGCCTGCAGAGCCCTAAGCCAGCCTAGTCTTCAGGCAGGAAGGGGCATGGAATAGAGAGACTGGCAGGGCGGGCG
>NW_026000026.1:777217-787207 GCF_001458135.2 Marmota marmota marmota
CGGGCGGGAGGTCTCGCTGTCTGCCAGGCGTTTATTTTTAATTCCTGGCTCCCAACAGACAGTATCAGCAGCACTCGGAAGTGTCCGGTCATCTGAGAGAGCAACCCTGACTCAGGCCAGTGTGAGCCCTCCCCTGCTGGAGGACCCTCCCCACCAGCTGGGGAACCAGCCTTCACCTTCACTTCTTCCTCACACGCCTGCTCCGGCGCCTCACCAGACCTCACCCAGCTAAAGGCACTGGGCCCTGGTCTGGTCTGGACCTTGTCTAGACCTAGTGGACATTCACTGGGACAGAGGGGACAGGCATAGAGTGCTGTCACTCACTCCTCTCCCAAGACCCCCTTGCTGTGAGCCTGTCTTCCCAGCCCCTGCAGTGACAAAGACCCCAGTCAGATGGGGATGGGGTGGCAGCCTGGGCGTGAGGTTGGGAAAGAAAATGCAAATACCTGGGTGAGATGACCAGATGGACGTCTTCACCTGAAGAGGCGGTCACTTCCTCTCCTTAAAGCCCAACTGGATACCCATACCTGGCCATGACCTCAAGGACTCAGTCTTACAGGGCCAGGAAGGAGGGGCAGACCGGCTGTGGGGGCCTAAGGCTGTCTGGGCTTGCTGCCCACTGCCTGGGGCTGTCTGCCTCCCTTGCCCTAGGAGGGCTTTCAAGGGAAGCACATCCGGGGAACAGGGACCAGGTGGAAAAAGGCTCTTCCCTGGGTCTCAGAGGGAGGAGGTTCTGGGCTGGGCCTGCTGAAGGAGCCTCCTGCTGAGGGGGCCATGCCAAGCCCAGTGGGCCAGCACACCCAGGACCACCACATCAAAGGTGCCCCTCAGAACGGGACTTCGTCAGTTCCTTGGGCCTCAATCATGAGCAGGGCTGCGGGGCAGGAGACATACAGACCCCGGCCTGACTTATGGCCTCAGCATCCCGCCTCCCCTCCGACACCTGCAGCCCAGTCCCCGTGTTCCTCCTCCTCCGCCCGGACGTGTTTAAACATTGGAAGAGCCTTTCTCCGCTCTCCAGCCGCGGGTCTCCGGTCACCCGCCCCCCGCCCGCGCCCCTGGCGGTTCCTCCCGGCCCCTCTCCTTGCCTGCCCCTCCCTTTCTGGCTCCGGCTCCCAGCCCCCAGCTCTCCGCGCGCCGCGCTCCCTGTTTCTCCCTCCCCGCCCGCGCTCGCTCGGGTGCGTCTTTGCCGCTGGCTCCTCGCTGCACCCTGAGTCCGCGCCGCGCCCGCCCGCGCGTGCGTGGGTGCGCGGCCCCTGCATCCCGCTTCCCTCGCGCCCGCCCGGCCCCGCCCTCCCCCGCCGGTACCGCATTGCCGTACTGCAGGGGCGCAGTGCATTGCGCCCGCACCGTCAATAGGTGGACCCCCTCCTGGAGAGATAAAACCGCCGGCGCCGCCGCCGCCAGTCCCTCTGGCTGAGACCTCGGCTCCGGGTAAGGACGCTCGGTCTGGGTGGCCCGGCTTCGCCCCAGCTTTCCGCAGAGGGACCCCTCCCTGGGGACCGGTCCTGGGGCCGAGAGGGGCCGGCACGGCGTCCGGCGAGCTGCGCAGCTACACTAGGGGATACCCGCCCGCCGCAGCGGGATCCACACGGGTGGACCCCGAGGGCGGCCGGGCGGTGGGTCCCGGCGGCACTTGTTTACGCGGCGGCGGCCACCGTCTCCTGGGCCGCGCGGCCGCCCTGCTGCTCTGCTGCCGTGACCTTGGGGCCCTGAGCGGCCGAGACTAAGGTTCTTGGGGCTAGGGACTCTGCCGGCGCCGCGCGATGGGCCCGAACAGGGCGCGGGGGTGGCAAGACCTGGGGTCTCACGGCCCCACCCGGCGGAGTGCCAACCCTAGGCACCCGTGTTCCTGCCCTTTCCCTCTCTTGCCTCCGGTCCCCTTCCTGGGCTACCTGGGCTTCCCGGGTGAACTCGGGGACCTGTCTGGGGCTGAGACCCAGCGCAGGGACCAGAAGGAAGTGGGGGAGGGTGGGGGGCCCTGGTGGGCTGAGGGCATCCCTGCAGCATTTGCTGAGCTTGGGGGGTGTCTTTTCTTTTCTCATCAGAGCAGCACCCCCCTCCTGCTGTACCCCCTGCCCAGGTCTGGGGGAGGCCTGGGCTATTCTGGGCCCTACCTGGGCACCACATCTGTCTCCCAGTGCCAGCCTGCAGGCAGGGACAGAGAAAGATGGCGCCCTCCCTCCGAGGAGGGGAGTGTGGGTGCTGACCATCTCTCCCCCGTGGCAGCAGGTGGGGGTGGGGTGCAGTGTCCCTGGCTGGGGCTGGGGCGGGCAGCATCTAGGAGGACGGGAGGACAGGGCACTGAAGAGCCAGGCAGGGTGACTCATCACCAGCTCTGGGCTGCTCGTGGGGCGCCTCCAACCCGCTGTTTCTTGCTATCAGATGGGGTTAACCCCTCAGTAATGCGCGCTGACACCCAGACATGTACAGCAAATTGGACCATTTTGGCTAATGTGTGGGGTGGGGGGAGCACATGGTCTGTGATCAACTGGGTCAGGCTGCGTTTGGGAGGCGGGGGTCTTGGCCTGGGCTTCAGGGCAAGGATTGAGGGTGGGGTGTGCTCACAACCTGTGCCAGTACACTGTCTCTGCTGGCTCCCTCTGCACCTCCCCATCACCTGCCCCCCCCTCACTGACCCCACAGAATCCCTGCTCAACACCCAATCGCCCTGAGCCAGAGCCCCAATCGTGCCAGCCCCTCTCCCACTAGGGCAAAATGGGCAAGGAGAAGACGCACATCAACATCGTGGTCATTGGCCATGTGGACTCAGGCAAGTCCACCACAACAGGCCACCTCATCTACAAATGCGGGGGCATTGACAAGAGGACCATTGAGAAGTTTGAGAAGGAGGCGGCTGAGGTGAGCTCTAGCCCCCCCCCCGCCCCCCACCTAATGGCTCCTGCGTGGCAGTTGAGCTTGGTTCCCTGACTCCTGGGTGTCTGGATCAGTTTTCCTCCTTCAGAGCAATGGGCACACGTGTCTCTGGGGGCCATATGGGATTTGACAGCAGTGTGGGGGTGAACGGGGTCAACCTCTCTCAGAATGTGCTCGGTGGGGGTGGTATTGGGCTGCCAGGTCTGGCGCATGGCAAATGAGAAGTGTCATTTCCGCCCTGCAGGGTCCAGGGCAGGGCTCTGTACTCTGCCACAGTGGGCCAGGGCCCCTGAGCCTTGTCCCCTCGTCCCCCAGGGGCAAGGCTGGGGCTTGAGGTGGTGCTGCCCTCGGTTGTCCCAGGATTGGGCAGGACTCAGGGCTGCTATTAATAGCTGATTGACGGGCAGTGTGCCTGCCAGCTCCATTTTATTGTGCCGGGCTGTGCAGTCTGCTTGTCCAGGGTGTTGCCCTGGGGTGGGGGTCCTGGTGGCCTGCAGAGGATGGAAGGGGCCAATTGGTTGCCTTCTTTCTTTGTGGCTGAGACCTGTGGGTGGGAAGTGGCCATAAATGGGGGCCTGTTCTCTGCCACCGTTCCCTCCCCCTGAGCTCTGGGAGAAGCCCACTTGGGAGGACCTGGGGGAGGGTCTGAAGAACCGGGAGGATGCTCACCTGGCACCCGGATGAGGGGGCCTTTGGAGGGCCTGGGGAGCCTGTGAGGACCCTGGGAGGACCTGGGGGCCTGGAGAACTTGGGAGGGTGTTCAGCTGCACCCGGATGAGGGGCTGTGGCAGGGCTGGGGCAGGGGCAGCCAGTGTCCTGGGCTGAACCCTGCCTTAGTGGTGGTGGGGTACCCTGCGTACTGTCACCCCAATATACATCACTCTACTTGGGATAGTGAGGGGAAGGGACCAAGGGGCTGAAGGACCCCTGGGTCAGGTCCCAGATGGGGCCTAGACCTGTCTAGGGGAGCCCCTCCAGGCTAGACAGCCTCCCTGGAGGGCAGAGGCCTGTCCCTGTGAGGACCGGGCAGGGAGCCGAGCCCAGCTGGGTGACAACTGCACCTTGGCCCAGGTTGTGGGGTCCCCTAGCCCCCAGTACCCAGGTGTTTGCAGAGAGCGGCCAGCCTTGCTCCTGGGGGAAGGCCCTGCTTTCTTTGCTCAGGGGGGAGGGAGGCACCTCAGAGCCCTCTGGGAGATTTCATTTGCCATAGAAAGAGCTGGAAAGACAAGCCTTCCTGGCAACCTCCTCTGATTTCTGTTTTCCGTTAAACACACGCGCGCATGCACACACGCACACACACAGGGGTTTTCACACTGAAGTTTTCAAACCCAGTGGTGTTATTGGCCTCTGACTTTGAAGGGGTGGGTCCCCCAGCTTCAGATGCAGGGGTGCTCTTTGCTGAGGAGGGGTTCATTGCGGCTGGCAGGTTCCAGGCCCTTGCGCCACCTGCTGGTGGACACTGGTGATTGTGGCCATTTGGGAAGCGGTGAGAGGAGGGCCCTGGGAGGCATTGTGTGGACACTTGGCAGGGCAAGGTAGGGTGTGGGTGTCACCAGAGAGAGGGGGCCAGAGTCCCAGGGCCCAATGGGGAGCAAGGGGCAAGAGCCCCACTCCTGCTTCTCAATGCTGCTCCCAGGACCCAGGGCAGCCCTGGCCAGGGACGGTGACCACTGAATCTTGGGCCCTGTCCTGAGCTGTGTGCCTGCCCTCCAGATGGGCAAGGGCTCCTTCAAGTATGCCTGGGTGCTGGACAAGTTGAAGGCAGAGCGGGAGCGCGGCATCACCATCGACATCTCGCTCTGGAAGTTTGAGACCACTAAATACTACATCACCATCATCGACGCCCCGGGCCATCGCGACTTCATCAAAAACATGATCACCGGCACCTCCCAGGTTGGTGGGGCGAGGGAAACTGGGGACCTGGGGGCATGGAGTGGACCCTTGTCACCACTTGCCCCACCTGGCACGGAGTCCCCAAGAACTGAGTCAGTACTCTGCACTTAGCTAGGTGGGTGCCTGCAAGGATAACAGCCAGAGGGGACAACTGGTGTGCCCTTCATGGACATGCAGATGTAGAGGCCAGGATGGGGACAGCTAGAGGTGGGCAGCAATGCACATGATTAGACTGGACAACCAGACAGTCCTGGTGTATTCACACAGACAGGTGGGGGAACAGGACCGGAGGCTGAGTGACTTGTCAGGGGACACACAGCCTGCTGGTGGTGGAGCCGGTGCCCAAACCTGTGTCTGCTTGACTTGGCCTGATGGGGGAGACTCCCCTGCCCCTGATGTGAGACCCCCCCCAGGTTCCTCCCCCAGGACCTGCTCAGTTAGGGCAGGGCCAGAGGCTCACTATCCCCACCTGCTGGGCAGGCGGACTGCGCCGTGCTGATCGTGGCTGCAGGTGTGGGCGAATTTGAGGCGGGCATCTCCAAGAACGGGCAGACCCGAGAGCACGCGCTGCTGGCCTACACCCTGGGGGTGAAGCAGCTCATTGTGGGCGTCAACAAGATGGACTCCACGGAGCCCGCCTATAGCGAGAAGCGCTACGACGAGATTGTTAAGGAGGTCAGCGCCTACATCAAGAAGATTGGCTACAACCCAGCCACGGTGCCCTTCGTACCCATCTCTGGCTGGCATGGAGACAACATGCTGGAGCCTTCACCCAACGTGAGTGCCATCTGGCTGCCCTGCCCAGAGCCCAGAGCAACAGGATGCTGGGCCAGGTAGATGAGGGCTGAGCAGGGACATCAGAGGCCCGTCTCCAGCTTCGCTCAGTCCACCTTGCTTTCCCTGAGCACTGGAATGGTGGACACCAGCCTCCTGGGGAGGTCATGGCCTGTTCTCAGGGTCCAGGGTTCTGCCTCTCCTGTTCAACCTCCCCATGAGCCCATCAGAGGCAGCTGAGGTTCCTTCTCTGGCTAGGGAAGGACCCCCAAGCCAACCCTGCAGGGCAGTGGCTCATGTGTCTGGTGTCCAGGATCCCATCACAGGGGATTAATTTCCATGTCCCCCTGGAACACTTTCCTGGCCCTGCACAACTTGCAGGGTCAGCAGGGATGCAGAACCCCCCTGGGGTCTGGAGTGAGGTTGGGCTTTTGGCAGTGTGCTTATTCCTGGGCTGGTGGGGAAGGCTGAATGCTGGCTCTTGACTGGTCATCTGGGAAGCTGAGGCCCAGGGCCTCAGCCTTGTCAGGGACAGTTTTAGAACCTTGGACTGTACTCCTAGGACTCTGTCCAGCCAGAGGAGATCCCTGTCCTAAAAGGGCAGCCACTTGGTTCTGGCCAGCTCTGTAGCCACCTCAATTGAGAGAGTTAGTGTAGAGCTAGACCTGGGGGCACAGTGAGGTTGTCCTGGACCAGCTGTGTGGAGTGCAGAGCCCATGGTCCAGGAACGCAGCTGGGCAGGAAGAGGCTGCTCCCCACCTCTCTTTCCAGACTGAGCACCATACCCATGGGCGGGTTCCCTGGTGGCATTGTTGATGGGTGAGTGACCTGTCCAAGAACTCTGTCCTGCACTGCCCACAGGCCTGAAGTGTAATAGGATCTAAGGAGGCCAGAAGAGGCTCCGTGGTAGGGAGGGCTTTCGGCCTACCTCTGGAGAGGCCCCTGAGCTTGGAGATAACATGGTGACCGGCAGAGCTTCTGGGGCTGGGGCCAAGTCTGAACTCTGTCCCTAGCCTGGCCAGCATGGGAGGTCAGGCTGGGGTCTGTTCAGTGTCAGGAGCATTGCCACCGAGTCTGGGCCATTGAGGGGGCTTTTCTCAGTGCTCCTCCCTCTTTCCTAAGAGAAGTTTGTCCAGGGTCTCTGTGGGTTGGGAATGTGGGCTGGGGGCTGGGGGAGATGAGGACAAGGAGATCAGCACCTGGAGGGGCACAGAGCAGTTTAGTGGCAAGAGTCAGGTACCAGCTGCCTGGGGGAGGGCCACTCCCCAGCAGAAGCCACTTCTAGTTCTGGGGCCCTGGGGGCCAAGGGCCTGTGGTCTGCAAGTGATTGGAGTGAATGGAGCCTCCCTGCCCCCGCCCAGATGCCGTGGTTCAAGGGCTGGAAAGTGGAGCGCAAGGAGGGGAACGCAAGCGGCGTGTCCCTGCTCGAGGCCCTGGACACCATCCTGCCCCCCACACGCCCCACCGACAAGCCCCTGCGCCTGCCTCTGCAGGACGTGTACAAGATTGGCGGTAAGTGAGGCTGCTGTGCTGCCCCACAGCTCCCCTGCAGGCCTCGTCACTCCTGCCCGCCAGACCAGGGCCCCAGCTGTCCCACTCCTCTCCCACAGTGCATTCTGGGGAACTGTCCATCCCCTCCGTCCGCCCTCTGTCTACTCACTGTCCTGTCTACTTGTCAATGCATCGTCTCCTCCCACACACCCCACCCAGACACCCATCTGCCCAGCGCTTGCCAGGGTCTCCCTCCCTCCAGGGAAGTGCTCAGCACTGTGCCAGGAGCTGGTAGCATAAGTAGGAACACAGAGGTGACCCCCTCTTCACCCAGGATGACTGTCTCACGGGACACAGTCCTCCTCTAGGATTGAGAAACACAGGCCATGGAGTGCAATGGAAAACACGGTGCACACCTGCAGTCCTGCCTCTCGGGAGGTCGAGGCAAGAGGATCGCGGGCTCCAGGCCAGCCTGGGCAACTTAGCCTAACCTTGAGACCCTGTCTCAAAACTAAATTCAAAAAGCCTGGGATGTGGCTATTTCCCAGCATCCATGAGGCTCTGGGTTCCATCCCAGCCCTGCAAAAACAAACCAGCAAACAAACAGACAAGAGCCCCAGAAGGGAGAATGGCGGGTCCTCCTGGCTAGGGCCTGTGGCCGAGGTGGTGTGGGTGCCACCTCTTCACACAGAGGGAAGCCACCAGCCTCAGGCCCCACCATATGGAGGCCACAGAGCCTCTGTCCATCACAGCCCAGGGAGGGTGGAGAGTCCCCAGCCCTGGGGAAGACAAGAAAGTCTCAGCAGCCATGCAGGTGTTAGCGGCTTGTGAGAAATGCTGGGGTACAGATGCCCCTTAGTGACAGAGACCAGCAGCACCACAGTGGAGCCCATGCAGGGCCACGGGTCGATGGCTAGAGCAGTCCCAGAGCTGGTCCATGCCTTGCTCTGGGCTGTAATCTGAGGGCCACAGGAGGGGTCCTCAGAGGAGGCTCCTGTGTTGCCGCTGAAGGAATCCCTTCCTCTCCTCCTCTTTGCCCCTCCCTGTCTCTGAGTCCGTGGGACCTTTTTCTCCAGTCTCGCGTTTCCCTAATGGGGTCAGGCAGCCGCTGCTTCTGCTGAACCTCAGTGTTAGCCTTGCCCTGGGTCTGCTCCCCAGATCCCTCCTCATGGCCCGAGCACGCAGCCCAAGCTGTGTCTCCAGGGTCTCTGCCCACAAGTCTCACCTTCCCAACTCCTCCCTGCTGCCCCTCACAGCCCCCTCCTCTTGGCCCAGGCATTGGCACTGTGCCCGTGGGCCGAGTGGAGACGGGCATCCTTCGGCCGGGCATGGTGGTGACCTTCGCACCAGTGAACATCACCACGGAGGTGAAGTCGGTGGAGATGCACCATGAGGCGCTCAGCGAGGCCCTGCCTGGTGACAACGTCGGCTTCAACGTGAAGAACGTGTCCGTCAAGGACATCCGCCGTGGCAATGTGTGCGGGGACAGCAAGTCTGACCCCCCTCAGGAGGCTGCACAGTTCACCTCCCAGGTCAGTAGCTGTGCTGGGGTCTGGGGCCTTTCCTGCCCAGGACAGCAGCAGGGCTGTCCTGGGGGAGGTGGCTGGCAGCACTCAACCTGAGGCCTGGGAGAAGACAGCCCCTCCTTCAGCTGCAGGCCACCCAGGCCGGACTCTTGTCACTCAATGCAGTCCTCATCTGCTGGCCACAGCAGCTGAGAGGTCCAGCCAGTGAGGCCTGCTTTTGTCCTGAGAGACACTTTTATCAACTCACTGCCTCAAATGTCCCCATAATGCTCTGTTCTCCACAGTGTCCTGGCATTCTTTGACCGCCTCTTCATGTGAGTCACCTCTTTACTAGGAGTAGTGGAAACACAGTAGTCAGCTCCAGTTTTGCCACAACGTCCAGGCTGTGGCTGGGGTTTGCAGCATTGGTGTTGGCTGGCCCCTCCAAAAATCTAGTCATCAGTTCACTTCAGGGTTTGCCCCTGTTCAGTGAGGATGCTGGTGTCCAGGTCTGGAAGTGGGAGTCCTGTGGCATGGGCTTCCTTCATGGTTAGCAACCCTGGCCTAGAACCTGGGAGATGGGCTCTGTGATGGAGCCCCCACCCAGCGCTGCCCTCCCCAGTGGTCCCTGGGAGCCAGGCCCAGGCATGCTTCATGCTGGTTGCAACTGTGCCTCAGGTCATCATCCTGAACCATCCAGGGCAGATCAGCGCCGGCTACTCGCCGGTCATTGACTGCCACACAGCCCATATCGCCTGCAAGTTTGCCGAGCTGAAGGAGAAGATTGACCGTCGTTCTGGCAAAAAGCTGGAGGACAATCCCAAGTCCCTCAAGTCCGGCGATGCAGCCATTGTGGAGATGGTGCCTGGGAAGCCCATGTGTGTGGAGAGCTTCTCGCAGTACCCACCTCTAGGTGAGAAGGATGTTTGAGGAAGGTGCAGCCATCAGGTGACCACTATCCCCACTGAGGGCAGAGGACGGCTGGGGTGGGGTACAGTGGGCCTACTTCTTATCAGAGTCCTTTGCTGAGATTAAGCCTGGAGGCTACTAGGAGACCGGGGTCACCAGGCAGGCCTGATGGTAATTCTGATGAAGGCAGCTTGCCCGAGGCCCACAGTCAGACTTAGTGACCGCCCAACAGTATGACCTGGCCCGTCCCCAGGGCCAGCGGCCCTATGCAGGGATGCCAGGCTGAGGCCGCTTGTTTACTAAGAGGCTGCGGTCCTCGCTCAGAGGGGCGTCGCGCGCCCAGTGCGCCTGCGCGCTGCATCCCAGCCTGGGGCGGAGCCGCCGCTCACGCGCTCCTTTCCGCAGGCCGCTTCGCGGTGCGCGACATGCGGCAGACGGTGGCCGTGGGCGTCATCAAGAACGTGGAGAAGAAGAGCGGCGGCGCCGGCAAGGTCACCAAGTCGGCGCAGAAGGCGCAGAAGGCGGGCAAGTGAAGCGCGGG
>NW_026000026.1:788692-799351 GCF_001458135.2 Marmota marmota marmota
TGTGCGCCTGCTGCTGGGGCCCTGCGCTCGCCGGTCGCGCCCGGTCGTCCTGCCGGCCCCCTCCCCCGCCGCCAGGTGACCTGGCCAGCTGTCCTGAGCTATGCAGGGTGGCTGGTGGGTCCTGGCCGCGGCGGGCAGCTGGCCTGGGTAGTCCAGGGGTTGGAGGTTGCTCACCATACAGGGCCTGAGTGCTTGGGGTCTGAGGATGGATGAGAGCGAGACTCCTTCCCCATGTGTGCTATATCCGTCACTCCAGTTCCAGGGCTCCCCTTCCTCCTGGCACCCACGGCTGGAGCCAGCACAACGTCCATGCTGTCTCTGGTACTGGGAGTGCAGGAACTGCCCTGGCAGCCAGGAAGACAGTAACCTGTCAGTGGGATTAGGGGCTTTGAGTCCTCACCAGTGTCCCTGGTCCATCTGAGCAAAATGTGCCCTGACTTTGGTCAGCAAGGACAAGGAAGTGGCAGGACAGCTTTGTCCATCCATCCCTGCTCCAGGACCTGTTCTTGACGGTGTGGATGGACACCAGATGGGGAGTGAGCAGATTCCTTTAGCTGGGCTCACAGTGCCCAGGGCTGGAGTCTCCCCAGGGTCCCAGGCTGTCCTGCCCACAGTAGTACTGAACTGTGCGGGTTTCCTGAGGGTGAGCGGGCAGGCCACCCCTAAGGACCCAGAGTTTTAGTCTCCCAGGGCCACTGTGCAAATGACTGGTCACATGGTGTGCTTTCTGGAGGTCAGCCAGAGGCAGCACTGGGGAGCAGAGGTGTGGCCCATGGCTGTGCCCCTTGCTCCTCGCCTCTCCCAGCTTCCATGGCTGCAGTCACACCTGGTTGTGGCTGAGTCACTGTCTCTGGGGTCATGTGAATTCCTCTGTCGGTGTCAAGTCTCCTCATAAGGGACCTATGACTGCACTTGGGGCACCCCTGGACAACCCAGGCTGACCTCCCATCCCCAGATCCTCACCTGAATCACATTTGCAAAGTTCTTTCTTGCACACACAGTTGTGATCACCAGGTCCCAGAGTCAGGTCCATGGTACTTTGGGCAGGGGTGGAAACGGCTCAAGAGAGGAACAGCCCAGTGGGCGGTGAGGAGCCCGGTCCAGGGGCACCCTCCATGGGTGAGCCCCTCAACACCTGATGGAGGAAGAGCAAGAGGATGACCCAGAAGCTAGGCAGCAGTGTGATTTGGGAGCCAGGTCCCCAGGACTGTGCCGGCCACCTCTGAGGGAGAGGGCCAGGCTAGTGGGTGCAGGATGCTCAGTCAAAGCTGAACTGCAGATGAGCCCCAAATCATTTTTTAGTAGAGTATTTGGGACCTATTTAAACTAAAAGGTTTTTGTTGTGTATCTGAAATTCTTATTTGACCGAGTATCCTGTATTTTTTCTGGGGACCCTACTCAAGGACACCAGGGGTTTTCCAAGGGACCCCAACCTATCTTGGGGCTTTCCTGGGCCACCACTGTTGGTGGGTGGGACTTAGTGTGACCCCGCAGAGCCTGTTGGCCCCAGAAGTTGTCCTTACACACTTTACCACTTGGCCCTGTTAGAACTGGGGTCGACCTGGGGAAACTTGTCAGCCTGATGACAGCCAGGATGAGTGTGAGAAAGAGCCCCTGCCTGGAGGTGAAGGAAGCCCCTAGGTAGAGACCCTGAGGGGCTGTGCAGTCCCCTCATCCTCCTGTTCCTGGTTGCTGTTGCAAATTCGTGTCCTCTGGGAACCCTTCTCACTCAGATGCTATAGGTCAGCCAGGGTTATGTCCTCTGCCCCGTTATGTCCATTCTGCTGGCCAGCAGGCTGGGCTGGGGCTGCATTGTCCCCCACCAGGAATGCTGGGCATATTCCTGGGGTGGGGAAGGGCATACCCTGATGGTCCAGAAGGCCTGAGGACAGAGGTGGGGGCGCATCTCATTATTCCCATCAGAGTTCTTGGGAGGGATCATCTTGGCTGGGGTGGGGTCTCTGGGGGGGGTCCTAAGCCCTGGGCCCCCTTTTGGGGTGGGTGATGGAGGCAGACCCAGGAAGGGCCTAGAAGGCTCTGGGCCTTTCTGCAGCCCTGGTGCCAGGTCAGAAGGGACCTCCGAGGTGGGGGTGGGCAGAGCTGAAGGAAACGGAAGTCTGGGCTGAGCTCCTGGCATCTCTCAGGTGCCAAGCCCATTATCAACTCTGCGGAGGGCAGGGGCTTGGCCTGCACTGGGCAGGAGCCCTGGCCCTCTGGGGAGTTGCTGGAACTGCCACGCTTAAGCAGAAGTACTTCTGAGAGGGCAGGGGACACTGGCCACATATCAGGTCTGAGAGGCAAAGATGGCTGAGATGTGCTTGCCGGTTACAGGGAAGGCATAGTGCTGGCATGAAGTGACCACACAGTGACCAGCATCCTTCTGATGCCTCTGCTGCTGCCTAAGCTGGGGCTGAGATGGAGGCAAATTGGGGTGGGACCTAGGAGGCAGGCACCTCATTGAGCCAGTGGGGGGGGAGCAGGGAGGGGAGAGAGCCCACAGGGGCTCAGACGGCCCCCTGGACATCATTTTGGGGAGCCCAATGGGCAGCCAGTAGGTGGTGGTGAGGTGAGGCAGGTCACCAGAGCTCAGTGCCCTGGGTTGCAGTTTGGCTGAGGAACCCCCAAGCCAGAGGAGGCCCAGCTGGCAGCCACGGGGGTCCTGCCTCAAATCTAAGGCAGCTGACCTCAGAGTAGCACCTAAGGTCAGGGATTGGGGTGGAACAGAGGCCAGAGGGACTCTACCTTGTGCTAGGTTAGTGGAGACAAGGACTTACTCCGGCCACCTGCACTTTGGACACTTCTGAAAACCCTCACAGTGGTGGCCAGCAGTCCTGCAGGATCTGTCTCCTGGCCTGTCCCCTGGGGGCTTCCAGCTGCCTTCTGGAATCTGGGCAGGAGAGGCCTCCCTGTCCTCCCCAGGCTCCTGGGGTACCTCTGACAGTGACAGTGCTGTGCCCAAACACAGCTTCTGGGCCCCCTCCAAGGGGCTGAGCCTCATGGCCGCTGTGACCCCAGCCTTGGGACCTGGGTTTCTCATGTGCTGAGACTATGGGAATGACTGTCCTCCCGATGGTTGTGTCCCCTCCTGTTGCCTTGTAGTGGCTCTCAGAGAGGGACTATAGGCATGTAGGATTAGCGCCTGTCCCACGTGTGTTGTGTGGACCTGGGTGTCTGTGTGAGAGTGGCCAGGTGAAGAACAGTGCACACCTGTGAGGACTGGGGGGCTAGGGGAGTACTGGGGGGGTTGTCTCAGAGCCCTTGGCAGCCAGGACAGGGCCTCTGTGCACATGTGTATATGCATGCGTGTGTGTCCCTGTGCACATGTGTCTCTGTGTGCTCTAGCTCTGCTGTGCCACTGGCTGCTGAAGTCAGACTGAGTCGCTGGGTGGCTGGACCTGGGCAGCACTGGGCAGTTCCTATCCTGTAGCCGTGCAGAGAGAACTAGCAGGGTAATGGGTGGGACTGGTAGGCACATGAGCCTCAAAGCTGCTCCCAACTCTGGTGGTTGGGTGTCCTCTTGTGAGATGGTCAGTGAGGGACCAGGACTGGCTCCTGGGAGCTGTGAGGTGTTGCTCACTTCTGGCTTCATTTGCCAGTCCTGCTGTCTCGCTTTGGGGGTCAGGTGGGGAGGAGAAAGGAGAGGGCCATGGTATCAGTGAGGTCAGATGTGGCATATGACTGACAGCCACTGGTGTGGAGTCAGCCAGTGTGGCAGCTCAGCATCCCTGATTGGGCCAGGGTTGGCCCATGGGGACCCTAAGGCATGGAAACCAGAAGGAAATGAGAGAGGGTCACTTTCTCCTTGTCCCCTGTCCACTGCCCCCCAAGCCGAGCAGCAGGAGGAAGGAAAAAGAAGGAACCCTTTGCTCCTGGCTGCAGTTATGGAGAAGGCCGACATGGGGCCAGGAGTCAGGCTCCTCTCCCCGCTCTGGGCCCTGGACTCAGCTCACTGGTACTGAGGACTGAGGAGGGCAGCAGCTCCCAAGGTCTGCGTCTCCTACAGGGTATGGGCTGGATCCAGAACTGGGGTGCAGTGGGGCAGAGCTCTGGGGATGGAGGTGGAGGGGCCGGTGGGTCAGAGAGCAGCCTTGGGCTGGGCTTGTGCCAACTTTGAGCTGATGGACAAGGATTCCTGTTCCAGATGCCGCCACCTCCCCCCCTTCTGGTTGAGGTTCACCGCCACCTGCTTTTTGAAGTTGGGCCAAGCCAGTCAGCTGGGTTCAGGGTTCAGTGGTCTAGAAGGTGGGGGTGCTGCACGTAGCACAGGAGGGAGTCTAGAAGGTGGGGGTGGTGTGCATGGCACTGGGTGGGGCTGTGAAGTTTCTCCTCCATCTCCTGGTCCTGAGTACACCTTTTACTCTTGGGGCTGAGGAAAGGCCGAATGGGGTTCCACAGACCTTCAGGGCTGGGCCCTGGGTTTGGTGGCTCTCTCCTGTGGCCCTGCCACTAGGTTGCCTCCACCTGACACCATGGCTGCCCTGGGACCTCTTGCCTCTCCTCTTTGCTCCGTGTGTCCCCCAAAGCCCAGGGTCTGCATTTCGAGGAGGAGGCAGGCGGAGCACGGTGGCAGCGGCAGTGGGTTCGTTTATTTTTACTTCCAGGCTTATGTAATGCCTCCTCCTGCAAGGCCCGCTCTGTGCTGCATGAGCCCTACCCCACGCCTCCGTCACAGTGATCCATTTCTCAGGTAAAGGAACTGAGGTCCAGAGAAATCCGCCTCAGCCAAGGTCATGTGTGAATTAAACTCAACATTATGAAACAGAGGAACAGCTCCACTGCCCTGAGGCGGCCCGAGGCAGCACCCCCATTAGGCTAACTCCTCGGGAGCCATGCTCTCTAGGGTGACCTCTCACTCGGCCCTCCTCACACTGGTGGCAGATGCCTGTCTGCCCTACGCCTCTCCTGGGCACCTTACCTGTCTGGCTCCAGCTTCTTTCCCATGAAGATTCCTACCCCTTGGCTTGGGTGTTCTCAGGAGTTACTGGGAGAAAATCTGTTTACTTATGCCATTTACTACTAAGCTGTGAATGCTACGACAGGTGTGTGCATTTTAAGAAAGGGCACAGTTAGCTTACATATCTTGACATCTCGGCTGAATAACTCTGTAGGGTGGGGAGGGCGTCCTGTCACGCAGGATGTTGAGCAGCACCCCTGTCCGCTACCCACTGGATGCCCACAGGACCTACCCCCCAAGTCTTGACAACCAGGTATATTTCTAGCCATTGCCAGATGTCCCCTGGAGTAGAACTGGCCTGGTATGGACGACTAGCCTACATGGACATCATCTCTAGGGGTTCGGCAGCAGGAGTGATTAGGTGGAGACTAGTAGGGGTTGAGGCAGGCCATCGGGCATAGGGATAGACACAGTTCTCTCTTCAAGTGGGACCTTGGGAAGGCCTAAGAGGAGGAGGGTGTGTGGCCGCAGGGAGGGAGGTCTGCTGTGTCCTGCTTCCTGCTGCTGAGAGCTGAATGTGGCTGGGCTACTTCCCCAGCTGGTCCGGGAGGCATGTGGTGAATCTGCTGCTCAGAGGAGTACCGAGAGGTTCCCTCAGAGGTGACGAGGAGGAACCCTGGGATGTATCCCTCACAGTTCTGGAGGCACAAGTCTGAGGGCGAGGTCCCGAGGCTGGCTGGTGAGGTTGGCCTCCAGGCTTGCCAACCCTTCTTGTGGCCTTGAGTGGCAGACAGCAGAGAGAGAGAGGGCGCAGAACCCTTCCTGGGGCTCTACCTCATGAGCCACTCCCCCACAGGGGCCCACCTCCTGCCATCACTTGGGTCAGGACTTCAACAGATGAGTTTTGGGGACACAAACATTGAGTCCAGTGCAGGATCTGGACAGTGACCCAGACAGTGACCCGTGGCATCTGCCCCAGGCTGTACTTTGTGACCTGGAAGACAAACTGCTGGAGGCTGGAACGGAATCCTGGAGTTGGCTGGGGAAGCTGCCCAGCAAGGTCCTGGGCTCCTGACATGTCCCTGTCTTGCTGGTCAGCCTATCTGAATTATTTGCCTGTTGTGGCATGTGGTGACCTTGTCCAGGGTGAGTGCCTGGGTGGGGGCAGGATCTCTGACAGCCCCTGGGCCCTGCCTCAGGCTGGCTGGCTTTCTGCCCAAGGCCTGCAGGACGTTTGGCCAAGCAACGAGCTCCAGTTAGCCTAGGCGGGCATCCAGGGCATAGATGCCCACAGCCTGTGCGTGGGCAGGCAGCTGACCACTCTGCCAGCAGGAGACTGTCTCCACGGCCCTGAGTTCTAGCTGCCCACATCCTCCCAGGGTCTACCCAGCAGCCCCTGAGCCACACCAGTGCTGGGCCTCTCATCATCCATGGTGACAGAGGCTCTGGGTGACATCAGCCCAGGTCAAAGTGGCAGTTCATGTGAGTTGCCTGCTGAGCCCCTCTTGTGGGCTAGCCTGCACTCAAGGGCTCCTCTGTGGCGGAGGCTAGCTCCACACAAACACATACCCGGAAGATGGAGCTGGGTGGGGGGTGCCCACGCTGTCTACCCCAGACCAGGAGAGGCAGCAGCATTCTGGGCAGAGGGATGCGTCCATGAAAGCTTGTCCACTGGCGAGAGGGACACCAGGTGGGTAGGAGCCAGGGGCAGAGGTCGGAAGAGTCCAGAGCTGTGCTGGTTGCATCTTGCAGGCAAGTGGCTGTGGTCTGGAAAGCGTTCAGGTAGTGTCAGAGTGCCAGGGAACTGCACAAGGGTCTGGGTCACGCCTGCAGAGCCACAGGCCTCTGTGTCCTCACATTTTATCTGCAGCAAAACGGGGACAGTTTTACAGCTGCTTCTGCCTGGAGGTGTGGGAAAGGCAGGCACATGGGTGCCAGGTGCGAAACTCTGGATCACCACCACCAAGATGGGTTTCAGGATGAGGGCCACTGTGGGGAGTGCCCTGTGGGAAACTCCATCTCAGGACACTCCCAGGGCCATCCTAATCCTATGCCGTCTCCAGCTGCCACTGACAATAGGTCTCTGACAGGTATTGGGAGGTCCATTCCCTTGCTCTACCACATTAGCTGGTTTGCCGGGGGGCTGCGAAGCTTGTTTAGAGTTCTAGTCCTTTTTAAAAAACTATAAATTAAATTTCTATTGATTTTAGTCAATAAGCATTAGTGTGAGATGTTTACCCGCACCCCCCCCCCCCGCCCGTCCCCAGACACATAGCCCTTCCTCCTCCTTGGAGGAAAACTCTTGTCCAGGTGGGGAGCTGGGCCTCTCTCTCTGCTCAGGAGGGCACTTCCTGTGGTCCAAGCTGTAGGACTGCAACAATAGCAGCCCTGGCCAGGCTCAGCCGTGAGAACCTGTCCCTTCGTTCTCCAGAGTTAGTCTTGTTTCTGGGCTGGTGAGTCTGCTCCAGCTGCTCCTCTGACACCCAGGGCCGTGGCTCTCCTTTTCTTCTGGGAGGAGACAGAGTGGGGACTGAAGTGAAGTGGGAAACTACTTCTCAGTGTTGAGTGTGCTGTTGTCTGTGCAGGTCATTGGCCCACAGGACTCAGGTGGCCGGACACCTGGTGTGGCTGCCATCCCTGTGACAGCGAGGGCTTCCTTGTGGGGTGGTGCTGAGGCACTTTCTCCTGCACACAGTCCCTGGGTTCTCTCCCTTGGTGTGCTGCAGATAGGCTACTGGGACAGCTGGCCCACCGACTTCCTCTGTGCTCCGTGTCTGCCAGACCAGAGTCCTGACTTCCAGGGTTGCATATCAGCCTGAGCAGCAGCAGAGCAGTGGGTTTGGGGGAGGTAGCAGGCCTGCCCCTACCTGCACCATGAGGAGAGGGAGGCTCACCACGCAGCCTCTCCAAGGAGGAATGATCCAGATGCGCTTCAATTTGACTTCCACCATAAGCAGCCACAATATAAACCCATCACAGGTCCTTGTCTGTGCCAGGCTGTGGGGGACACTGGGCAAGACAGGCGCAAGCCAGGGACAGCTTGGCTGGGTGGCAGGTGGTCATAGCCTCTACTGGTACATTTCACGATGGGGAAAGAATGTACAGGAAGGATCTATGGCAGCAGCAAGGTCCATAGTCCACCTTCTCTGGCTGCTGAGGGCAGTTCAGTGAGGTGAGGACAGGAGGAGTCCCACCGCTGCCTGCCCAGAGGAGAAGGCATGAGGCATGGGCTGGGCTTGGAAGGTTCTGGGAGACTGGGCAGCATCTGAGGTGCTGAAAGGACAGCGCCTGGCTTGGCTGCAGGGCCTCCCGCCTGCTGCTGGCAAGCGCTCTCTCCCAGCGGGAGTGGGGCGTCCTGAATTGGAATCTCTGAACTCTTCTGCTCTGGAATTCTGTCGATGCAGTCTTGGCAAAGATGGCTTGAGCCTGAAAGCTTTCCCCATCTTTTTTTTTTTTTTAATTTAAGTTTCATCATAAGATAAAACACCTTATTATTATTTTTTTAAAAACCTGTGTTTTATTTATTGTTGTGTGGTGCTGAGGATAAAATCTAGTGCCTCACACATGCCAGGCAGGCGCTCTACCTCTGAGCCACAACCCAGCCCTCCATCTATTTTTAAATGAAGTGGAATTCCTGTTGCATGCATGAAATTTTCCCTAACTGGAAGCTTCTGTGACCCTGTTCACTGGGTACAGGTTGGGGGGCATGGTGGTGGGCACTGCCAAGAATGTAAGGCACAGCATTGAAGACATAAATGATCAATGAGCCAGTGTGTTGAAGGACACCCTAAATGGAGGAGACAAAGGATTCTAAGTCTTGCTACAGGGTTCACTTTCTGGAACCTTCTGAGATGCAGCAAAGCTGTTGGTGCAGAAACCATTGGTGGAGAAGACCACAGATGGCTGTGGAGGCAAAAGATATGTTGCACGCCAAGAAGGTCCCTCCAGCCTCCCTGTGAGAGGAACCCCACTTTCAGCCCCCCATAAGACTGGTGGGGGCCAGTTGATGTCTCCTTAACTTCAAGATTGTGTTCTCCCTTTCTGCTAAAGCTGAGATGAGCAGGTGTCCCTTCCAATGTCTTGGGACCCCAGAGAGCCTTTAGGTTTGCTCTCATCTAAGGGCTGTGCATCTGCTAAAATGACACCTGAGATGCCTCTCTCCTCTGTGAAGCAGCCCCAACCGTGGGTCCCACTTTGGTCTGACTTCAAGCCTGAGAGTTGCTCCCAGGAGAATCAAGCATGGGGCTTCCCCCATAAGGATGGGGCAGCCCAGGCCTCCCTTTGGTTTTCACATTTGTTTGGTCTTTTGCAGAGGGAGAATGAGGGTGACCCAAGGGCAAATGGCAAGGCCAGCTAGCATGTGCAGGGGGATGGGGTGGCACCTGCTTCATCTGGGACTCAAAGTCCCTTCCTTACCCTGAGCCAACTGGGCTGGGCCTCTTCCCTTAACCTTTCCTGGGTGGCTTTGTAGGCTTGGAGGGGGGCAAGCCACTTACTGATCGTGGCTGATGCTTGGGCCTGGAGGCAGGGAGGCAGGGGCCAGGCTGTGCCCTGGCTTGTCCTATGCACGGTATGCACACCTGCCTGCAGAAGCTCCAGTCCACCCCAACATTCTAGATAATTGACAAGTTAGCACTGTGCCCACCATGTATTTTCAACCTAATTGAAAACAAACAAACAACAATAACAACAACAACAAAAAACCAGGCTCTATAGCCATGAGCTCTGGAAACTAAAGGACTGACTCAGTATGGGGTCTAATGCCATTTTATAAGCAAGGTACTTAAGTACTGCTACTCAAGAGGAGCTTTCTCTGGCCACAACACGTGGTGCTGGGGTGGGATGGAGATGGGAAGAGGCTTGGTGGAGCCAGACCCCCAGGTGCAGAGGAAGGCTCCAATGGGCACTTGGTGAGGAGCTGGCACGATGCGCAGGAGCTTCAGGGTCTGAGAGATGGGTCCCTTGGCATCCCTGCTGCAGGTTCCAGAGGGCCCTCTCCTGGGACACCCCCTGACCTGTGGAAAGGGAAGCTACTTCTGCCCACTCCTCCCTGAAAGGGGACATCCTCCTGCCTCTGACCAGAGCCTGCCCTCTTTTATCCTGCACTAGACACTAGTGTCCCCACTGGCCTGTGTTGGCTTGGGCCTCAAGGCACCAGCTCCCTGTCCTGTGGCAGGACCCTCTGAATCTGCAAAGTCCAGGTCCCCTGGGGACTTCCAGGCCCTCCAGGGGTGATTCTGACTGCTCCTCCCACTCCTTTTCCTAGAGGGCCTCCCTTCCAGGAGCCTTCTCCAGGTCCCACCCAGGCGACCTCTCAGGAAGAGTCCCCCGATTCTCCTTGCACATCCCAGTGAGGAGTTGGCTTCCAAGTGCCCCATCCACCCTGAAGTCGGCTGAGATCGATTCCGCCCAGGGAGCAGATCAAATCAGAATTTGGCAAGAGCCAGTACCCTCCTCCACCGGAGGTGTCCACCCTGGAACCCAGCTGGCAGGAGTCCAACCAGGGTCAGGCGCTTGGTACCACTTTGGGATCTCAGGGAGAGCTCAGGCCTGGTCAGATGGCCAGCTTACATGGCCCCGTTTGCCTCAAGAGTGACCGCGAGGCTGGAATCCCTGTCAATGCGCACATGGCGGGTTGATAGGGAGAGAAGAGTCCTTGAGACCCAGAGTGGCCCTTCGCTTCCTTTCCTCCCTTCCGGGGCGCTGCCGCGCGGTGTCGCAGGAGTTAACGGGGGCGGGGCGAGGCAGCAGGCGGAGCCGGCGCG